>NC_081407.1:395089728-395689728 GCF_030272615.1 Cryptomeria japonica | reverse complement strand
ACGTAATGATTTGCTTTGTGGACGGCCTCTTCTCCAATCTGCGTGTATTTATACCAATCATTTTGGATTTGCTTTGGGCCTCTGAGTTCATTCCTTAGACTCTTGAAGCCACTCTTGTCAAGTCTTTAATCCATACATCTGGCTTAAAGTCTTTGCCCCCAAAGAATCCATTAACATCTATCTGAATTGCTCTGTGCATCTGCTGATATGATTGTCCAAGATCACACCTTCACATTGCTGGATCCCAAGCTTAAGATATTCTGTATACCAGTTTAACAGATAAGTCAAGAAGATCTGGACTATGGGTTTCTGTGCCTGATTTTGCATCTGTGAGGTTTAATTTTCTCATGGACTGCCTGACTGTTATAGATCCCAGAGAAGGATCTGCGAACATGAAGAAAGCGGAAGTATTTTAAAGTATTTATGAATTAGATCTTTATGAAGTTATAGAGCTTGTTATTCAAGTAAAAACTCACCTTGAAATGGCTGTTGCAAAACACTTGCATTTCTTGGTTGAGTCCAGTCCCCAGCAAGTAGTCCATATGTTTCATATTCAAGGGATTATGGTTCAGGAACATACATAATGGTCCTAATTTTAGCACTTACAAGAGAACTTTTCATTTTATATAATCTGTCTATTATTTTAAACATTTTTCTTTGTTTTTCCAATAATCTTGTTGTTTCCTTGATTCTGGAAGGTTATTGCATCCTCAATGGCATTTGCTATATTGGACTATGATTTGAATTTGTCATGATTTTCATCCCAGTTCCCTATTCGAGTTCTCCCTCTACAAACCTTGGAAAACATGTTTCACTTCATCTTTTTGTCATATTTCCAAATACTTCATTGTCCTTATAATCCTTATGGAATCCCTATTCCTGTAGAAAATAAATGTAAACGGAGATGTGCTTTATGATTTGTAACAGAGCAGTGTTATTTTAGAAAGAAAATAGATTTAAAATTGCACAGGGTAATCTAGAAATCCATTGAAAAATAAATATATAAATTGTTTGTATAAGAGCATACTTTGTTATATTTTTTTGGTTGGAAAATTGATTTAAATTTAAACCATGGTTGATATTGAGTGTTTGACAGGCTGAGCCAGTGCACAAAAATCCTGGAAGTTCTAATAGAGTAGCTGCTGAAGTCAACTAATGGATGCAATTTACAAAATTTTAGAAAAATGTTTTAAATATTGAATGGGTTTCTGAATGCAGTATTTAATATCTAAAATTTATAAAAATGTTGCATTTTTTAATCAATTGTTAAAATAAATATAAATGTAAATGTAATTTGTAATTTATTATTTAATACCATTATTTTTATTATTAGATAATAATGTAAACTAATTTATTATTTAATACCATTATTTTTATTTGGGAGGGGTTGAATTTGCCCCCTTCCTAAGGCTGCAAAGAATGGTCATTAGCCATTCTTTTTGGTCTAGTGTTACTATTTTTTACTGCATAAAATTTAACTTTTTTTCAATTTTTATTTTATTTCATTGCCTAAATAACTAGACATTCATGATGCAATGTAATTATTAAGTACAATAATATTCTTTAATTATAAGTTTGGTAATATTATAATAATTATTAGCAAATTGTAATTTATACATGTTTGTTTAGTGATTTATTTTTGAAATTATTTATCATTTGTATGTAGTGTGTTCTTTTGACATTTTGTTTGTTTAACATTTAATTTGTATGCTTGAATTTAATATGAAGTGTGTGTGTTTGAGCTATGTCATTTATATTTGTGTACTAATTATTTGTTTGAAGTGACTTTGAACTTTGTGTACATTTATTATTAGAACTTTTAACATTCACTTTATGTTCATGTTTGAATTTTGGCATCCTCTTATTATATTTTTTAATTTTGTGTGAAATGTGTGTGTGAAACTTTGACATCTCTTATTACATGAAGTGTTTGCTTGAGCTTTGGCATTTAGTTTGTGTGTTTGAAATTTGGTATATATTAATTAACATTAGAATTATGTTGTGTGTATTTTGAACTAACTTTGTATAAACTGTGGGTAAATTTATTTGAACTAACTTTTAATAAAAGTGTGGTATTAGTTTGTGTTGGTATGTATTAAATGTTCAAACTTTGTATATGTGAAGTGCACGATTTAACTTTTTTTCACCTTGTGTGTAGTTGAGATAACTTTGGCATTTGCTATGTGTGTGTTTTAACTTTGGCATTTGCTATGTGTGTGTTTTAACTTTGGCATTTGCTATGTGTGTGTTTTAACTTTGGCATTTGCTATGTGTGTGTTTGAGCTAAATTTATGTGAAGCATGTTTGAAATTAGACATTATTTTAGTGTGAAGAGATTTGATTTTGGCATTCCTTTTGTGCATATTTAAAATTTAGTATTTATTTTGTATTGAACAAATTGTGTGAAATGTGTTTGTACTTAAAATTTGCTTTAAATGTGGAGTGTGTTCGAACAAACTATGTGTGAAAATGTCATTTGACTTTGATAAGGTATGTGTTTATATGCTTGAACATAATGTATTAACTTTTACATTCACCTATGTTGCATGTTATTATGTTTGAATTATATTATGAAGTGTGAGTAAATTTTGCCTTTCACTTTGTATGTTTTGTAGTGTGTATTAACTTTGACATTCACTTTGATGTTGCATATTTGAATTATATGTTTGAATTATATTATGACGTGTGAGTGAATTTTGCCTTTCACTTTGTATGTTTTGTAGTGTGTATTAACTTCGACATTCACTTTGATGTTTTTGAATTTGTGTGATTTGTGTGATTTTTGTGTGTTTGTACTTTGCTTTAAATATGGATTGTGTTTGAACAAATTGTGTGTGAAATGTCATTTGACTTTGACAACAACTTTGTTGTGTATTTTCAAATTCACTTTGTGTGAATAGTGTACTTTGACATTCACTTTGTATGTGTTTGTACTTTGATATGTTTGAACTTGAATGTTTACTTTCTATGTAATTTGACATTCACTTATGTTGCATGTTTGAACTATGGTGTGAAGTGTGTGTGAACAAACATTCACTTTGTATGTGTTTGTACTTTGATGTGTTTGAACTTGAATGTTTATTTTCTATGTGATAACACTAACTTTCTGTGTTGTACTTTGGTGTGTAGTTTCAAATTTACTTTGTGTGAATAGTGTACTTTGACATTCATGTATGTTGCATGTTTGAACTATGGTGTGAAGTGTGTGTGAACAAACATTCACTTTGTGTGTGTGTTTGTACTTGATTGTTTACTTTATATGTGATTAAAGTAATTTTTATTGAACACATTAAAATTAGGCATATTCAAGTTCTAGCATTTAATTAGTCTTTAAACAAACTCTATATTATAAATGTTTGTACTCCGATGTGTTTGAATTTGATTGTTTGCTTTCTATGTGGTTAAAGTAACTTTCTATGAAAACATTTTTAATTTAGGCATATTCAAATTCTAGCATGATAACCTTTATGTTTGAAGCTTGATTAACCTTCTTTTTTAATGTTTCTAATTTGGCATGTGTATATTTGAACTTTTATTTAGTGTGTGAACATTAATGGTTTAATTATGAATGTTGTGTTATTAGCAAGTTATAATATAAGTATGTTTGTTTTGTGCTTTATTTTAAAAATCATTTATCATTTGTGTTAAGTGTGTGTGTGAACTTTGATTTATTTATTATGGAAGCCTAGGTTTGAACCTTTTAATTGACTTTTCACACTTTGTTTGCATTTTATAAGAAGTGTATGAGCACATTTGGCATATGCACGTGTTTGGCACGTGTCTGAGTTTTGACATATGCACTAATTGTTTGTTTGTTGGAACTATATTTGAACTTTAGGCATTTATTTTGATAACTTTGTGTTCATTTATTTTGAGATTCACTTTGTGCGCATGTTTGGAGTTTGGCATATTCTTATTGTCTTTTCTCAACTTTGTGTGAAATATGTGAAAGAAATTTGACATCCCCTTTTGTTGACATCTCCTTAGATTGATTATTGACATTCACTTTGAGTGTGTATTTCTTTATATGAAATGTGCACTTGGACTTTATTTTAAACTTTAATGCTTAGTGTATTTCATTTTGGCATCCACTAGTTGTTGGAATTGTATATGAACTTTTCCCTTTTTGCTTGAGTAATGTTGGCATCCCTTTATATTGTTTGTTGGCATTCACTTTGTGTGGGTACAAAAACTAGATTATAAAAATAGGTCATTAAAATAGGTTTGAATTTTGACATATGCAACGAATTGTTTGTTTGAAGGGACTTTTAAACTTTCATGTGTTTCATTTTGCAATCCATTACTTGTTTGTTGAAACTGTATTTGGACTTTAGGCATTTATTTTGATAACTTTGGTATTCACTTTGTGTGCATGTTTGGAGTTTGGCGTATTCTTATAGTCTTTTTTCAACTTTGTGTGAAATACGTGAATAAAAACTTTGGCATCCCCTTTTTGTTGACATCTCCTTAAATTGATTATTGACATTCACTTTGTGTGTGTAAAAAAAAAAGATTATAAAAATAGGTCATCAAAATAGGTTTGAATTTTGACATATGCACTAATTGTTTGTTTGAAGTGACTTTTAAACTTTCATGTTTAATATGCTTCATTTTGGCGTCCATTAGTTGTTTGTTGAAAATGTATTTGAACTTTAGGCATTTATTTTGATAACTTTGGTGTTCACTTTGTGTGCATTTTTTAGAATTTTGGTGTTCACTTTGTGTGCATTTTTTTGAGAACTCTAGTATTCACTTTGTGTGCATGTTTGGAGTTTGCCATATTCTTCTTATCATCCTTTTTCAACTTTGTGTGAAATATGTGAATGAACTTTGACATCCCCATTCACTTTGAGTGCATGTTTGTTTATATAAAATGTGCACTTCGACTTAATAAACATTCATGCTTAGTGTGTTTCATTTTGGCATCCACTAGTTGGAATTGTATATGAACTGTAATGCCCTGCTAGGAAACCCCGAAGGGATAAAGCTAAAACACAAGAATAGAGTGCAAATATTTTTTTATTAATCCAATAATGCTTTAAACAAGGAATAAATTCGTTCGGTAGGATAAAGATATAGATAATATTATTAAGTTCATCCATTACAATTTAACCATACATTACGTTCAAACTTACAATAAAACATATGTCATGCATCTAATTTCCTTACATACTTTAATTGTGATCAAAGCTAATGAATACTTTCCATTATACCAACCTACATTCTTCATTATCCATATTACTGCATTTAATACGATAACTACATGCATGCTTTTAAGATTAATAACATCTAATCCACATTATACATTTTAACCATAATGCCTTCCATAAATGCTAAATAAAAAGGAAACAAATGAACACAAACATCACATAACACCAAATTGATATCGGAGTTCACCCCTAATGGGCTACATCTCCAAGTCTGCTCAATTGCAAGATCCCTCTAATAAATAATAGGGTGAAGAATACATAAGGTCCACATCCATTACAACTTACCAATAAGGCATACATAAATAAATAATACATACATCCACATCGGTCCAATAGATACATGAATGATCCCAGAAGAAGAGAAATGATCAATCTAAAACATGATAATAAACAATTATAAAAGAACAACTGCTCACCCGCAAAACTAAGTCCTCGCAACTCATCATAAGCAACTCATGGTCTAACATGAATATCAAGTTCTCACAAGGGTAAAAACAACCAGATATGATTCCACAACAGTGCTCCTAGCAAAGACAACACAAACTGCACACTAGTGAACATAAGGGACAAGTGTCATCACACAACTTGGTATGGTTACCTTGGCAGGCGTCCATAGGTCTTGACCCCATCTATTGGGTTACCGTGGCAATCTTTACTAAACTTCCGGTCCATCCAAGTCTCATGTGGACCCAACACATCCTTTCGTGAAAACAAGGTTGTTGGTTTGCCATTTCAAGCTTTCTAACTGCATGTCGAGTATGTACTAGCCTCATCCCATGCATAAGGCACAATTATCTTACTTAGTGTTTTATTAATTAAACTCTCTAATATGTTATTAGGTTATCACTTATTTAGACACACTCTCGATGGGTTACCTTGCAACCACTTTGGGCACGACTCCCACTCGAAAGACACTCTCCCATATGACACTAGACCATTATCAAACGAACTCCTAAACCAAGGAATACACCAAGACAATCATACTGAGTTCAATACGGTAGGAATACCCACTTGGCCAAATAAGTCTTCATACAAGGTGCATTGACTGACGACTCTCTAACTAGAGACATGTCCAGCTACAATCAAACACATAACGACACCCAACACTCGCATATAAGGACATGACCAGATACAAACAATAACATGAAAACAGTCCAAAACTCGAGATCAAGGACCTAAGTAGATACCAAAATAAACATATGACAATATCCACCAATCACAATCAAAGACTTGCCATTTCTTAATCAAATGCGAATACAAAAAATTAAACATGCATAGACATAAATTGGAAATGACAATCTTCTTCCATATCATTTAAACATTACAATTGATCCAATTTTCTGATCTAAGTAGATTGCAATTTGTTTACCTTGTATAGGTACATGTCGCTCATGGTTTACTAACTCACTATGATTCATTTTGCATCATAAAATAATATAAATACAAATGTGCACTTTGACACCCCCATTTACTTTGAGTGCATGTTTCTTTATATGAAACGTGCACTTGGACTTTATTATAAAATTCATGCTTAGCGTTTTTCATTTTGGCATCCACTAGTTGGAATTGTATATGAACTTTCTCTCTTTTGCTTGAGTAATGTTGACATTCCTTTATATTGTTTGTTGGCATTCACTTTGTGTGTGTACAAAAAATAGATTATAAAAATAGGTCAGCAAAATGAGTTATAAAAATAGGTCATTAAAATGGGCACTACAAATGAGACATCAAAAATAGTCATAAAAATGTGAGTATTATAAATGGGTTATGAAAATGAGTACTAAAAATGGATACTCAAAATGGGTCATAATAATGAGTACTAAAAATAGGTTCTTAAAATGGGGTTATAAAAACGGGCCATCAAAATGAGTCATCAAAATTGATACTAAAAAATGGGCCATCAAATGCATGCACTAGTTTGCATCAGATACGGGTGCACCATGACTCATAAAAATGTGTACTAAAAATGGATCACAAAATGGGTAATAAAAATGGTTCCTTAAATTGAGTCATAAGAATGGGTATAAAAAAAAGTCATAAAAATGGGTAATCAAGATGGGTACCCAAAATGGGTCGTTAAAATGAGTCATAAAAGTGGGTATCATAAGTAGTAAAAAAAATGGTCATTAAAATGAGTTATAAAATGGATACTATAAGTAGTAAAAAAAATGACTCATTAAAAATGGATGATAAAAATGGGTGATTAAAATGGATCACAAAAATGAGTCGTTATAATGTCATAAAGATGGATCATTAAAATGCTTCATAAAAATAGACATAAAAATGGGTATTAAAAATGAATCAGAAAATGAGTCAAAGGGTATTCAATATGGGTCATAAAAATAAGTAGTAAAAGTTAGTATTAAAATGAGTATTGAAAATGGGTTGTCATAAAAAACGGGTCATAACATGGGTACTAAAACTTGGTCATAAAAAAAAGGTACTAAAAGTGGTTCATAAAAACGGATACTAAAATTGGGTAATAAAAATAGTCATAAAAGGGTACTGCAAGTAGTAAAAAAATGGGTCACTAAAAGTTGATCATAAAAATGGGTTATTAAAATGAATCATTTAAATGGGTCATTATAAATTTTCATTAAAATAGGCATCAAAATGGGTCATAAAAAGTGGGCTATAATAATGGGTACTAAAAATGGATCAAAAAATGAGTCAAATGGTATTCCAATATGGGTATTAAAATTTGGTCATCTAAATGAGTCATAAAAAACGGGTTACTAAAATGAGTCACAAAAATAAGTAAAAAATGGGTACTAAAAATTGATCATATAAAAGGTACTAAAACTGGATTCTAAAAAATGGGACATAAAAATAGGCTATAAAAAATGGGTACTAAAATTGGGTAATTTGGCTTGCCCAGGACATAAAAAATGTTGTCATTGTGTACCCTAGGTTTGTGTTGTCCGTAGGTTTCTCCTTTTATCCGCGCTTGGGAGATTTGGCTTGCCCAGGATAATTATTCTCCGCCACCTTTGCTAGAGTTATTAATGCAAACCCGTTCCTCATTATTAGGTGTTGAGATGTGCACACGTTTATCCTACCGAAGCGTTTTCTACATGCTACTTTCATTTCTATCATGCATTAATCTTCTTATCATTCCTTCTGGTTTCCCTTTCTCTTGTCAATTTTTTTCTTTGATCAACCATGTCAATTGAGGCACCGTTTGGATTCATTATGAGTGTCTACCCAAGGCCCTCCTCATGCTTTGGTGTAGACACTCCCATTTCCCTCTCAGCCTCAACTTGCCAAGTCTCTTTCAGAAAGATTATAGATTTGAGACTGAGGTGTCTCCTTATTCACTTAGACCCTCTAGTTCTCCTAGCAGTAAAGATGATTCTGGGTAGCGCCCATCTAAATAGGGATGAGTACCCACGAGATAACACCAACATCTCATCTAGATTTGTGGCTTCTCTGTTGGACCAAAAACTACCTAAGCAAGCTGTATGGAACCTCACTAAGGAACTCTTTCTTAAGGAAATTCTTCAAGAATTCCAAGAAATACTGAATAAGGCCCTCCACGACTCTAGGGCACCTCGGCCAAGTGACCAAATGCTCTTCAATGCTCATGGAGAGCTCATCAAATATTACTCGTTCTTGTTGGATTTGAAGGGGAAAGATTTGGACAGACACAAAGTCTTCGTTGGAGTTGGTTACGTTTGAGCTATCTCAAATGGCGGTTTCTAAGAGAAAACCCGGAGGTTCAGGGAAAAGAGGAAGATCTCTTCCAATTTGCAAGACTCAATGGAATCCTACCCTTGAAAGTTGCAGACGTAGAGCCCCAAGCCGACCAAAATTGCAAGGGTGGTTCAAGCAGAGGCCATTGGGTCTCTGGTCATGGTTGTGGTCATCTAGCAGGCAGGGGCCGAGGAAAAGCGAGAATTGATCTGCCCCAACCTGATCCTCCCAGTGCAAGCTAGGCTTTCTTTTTGATGCTGCGAAATTTTTTTCCTCGAAACTTACTCCAAAATAGAATATAGCTTATTTTGTTTTCTTATAATGTTTAAACTCTTTGTGGTCTAGGTAGTTTGGAATCTGCCATATAAACTTTTTTAGTTCTATTATCTTTAGACTGCATAATTTTGTTGGGAATTTAGGAAAAAAGAGTATAAATCATAATGATAATGGTTTCATGTTTGTTTTGGAAACCATCTTTTTGTTGGGATTGCAGAGAATAGGGTATTTTGCTATGTCTCTCAACTATGAAGTTACTGTAATTATTCCAAATTAATATAAATCTTGGCTTTGCCTTTACCGATCAAAAAACAATTGGGTAATAAAATTGGTCATAAAAATGAGACATAAAAATGGGTAATAAAAATGGATCATAACAATCAGTTATTAAAATGAGTACTAAAAATGAGTGTTAAAAATGGATAATAAAGATGAGTTAGAAAAATGGGTACTAAAATTGGGTAATAAATATAGGTACTAAAAATGGGTAATTAAAATGGGTATTAAAAATGGGTACTAAAAATGAGTCATAAAAATGGGTCATCCCCTTTTTTGTGTGTTTTGATTTTAGCATACATTAATTGTTTGTTTGAAGTGTCTTCTAAACTTATTTTTTGAGTGTATTTTTTATGGAAGAATTGATGAAGTGTTTACACTTATGCTTTTGGACCGAAGGTCACTATAGACTGGTACTATGGTTTGAACTTGGACATGTTGCATTGGTAGTTGATTCAATTGATATCAGCTTGTTTGGATGTTTATGGTGAGGAGTATTGGTCCGAATGTTGGTTTTTTTGGTTTGGTATTTTACTATTGTGAATTGGTATGATTGGTACATATGTTCGGGCTATGTTATCAGAATTAGACATAACATATGTTTTAGGTTCAATGGTGACGTGTGAAGTATTCTTTTGGTCAAGTGTTGCACATTTGGTTTTGGTCCGGGTTATGTTCTGCGTGTTTCATATTTTGGTCTGGTTGTATAGTTTGGATTAGAGATGTGCATACAAATTACAATCTTTCTTTTGGCTAACTTAGTGAAGATGTTTTTGTTCTAGATTGGTATATATGTACATACACAAGATAGATGAAAGATATATATAGAGATACGTGTGAAATATGGAATACAATGATGACTGTGTGTGCGACTTGATGTAAAGATGATGATGTGAGTGAAAGTTGATATAAAAGAAAGGATCCAAAGACTTGGAGGTCTCAATATTCTAGTAAGGTTAGATCTTGTGCTATAACAAAAATTGTAATCAACATACCAAGATGCCTTTGTTTGTACAATTCTTTTTCTATAAGTTGTAATGTTGTATCTTGTCTCGTTGTAGTTAGCATTAGGTTTACAAGTCATTTTTTATATTTTGTCCCAAGAGTAGTTAGCCTTGGCCTGCAAGTCTGGAGCGGTGAGCTCTCTCTTTGTAAAACATTTCTATATAGTGATCTTTTTTTTGAGTTGGTGCTCACTGTGATTTTTCCCAGTTTGGGGTTTCTTCATATAAAATATTGGTGTTCATGTGTGATTGGTGTAAATGATTTTATGTTGTCTTCATTTAATTCTCTTTGAAGTGAATGCTTGGATAAATCTATTAGATGCAAGATTGAAGTTTGAAATTTTAGTTAATGTTGATTCACTTCCCCTCTCAACATTTGGTTTGTGTTCAACAACCCTTATTGTATCTTTTAACTTTGTTTGAAGTGTGTGAGTAAACTCTAATATCCCTTTATTCAAGGAGTAAGAAGAAGGGGAGGGTGTTTGAACTAACTTTGTACAAAGTGTGTTTAAATTACTTTACCATTCACTTATATTTAATCCTCTTATTATTTGTAGGTTTGTGTGGGTGGGTGTGGGGAGGGTGTTTGAACTTTCTTTGTACGGAATGTGTTTAAATTATTTTACCATTCACTTATATTTAATCCTCTTATTATTTGTAGGTTTGTGTGGGTGGGTGTGATTGAACTTATTATCACTTTCATGAGTGTTCTAACTTTGGTGTATATTACTTTGTATGTGTGAAGTGTATTTTAACTTTTCATTTTGACCTTGTATGTGGTTGAGCTAACTTTCCATGAAGTGTGTTTTAAAATGGTTATTTAATAACTTTGAAACTCACTTATATGTATTTTTAAACTTTAGCATTTATTTTGTCTTTGAAGTGTTTTTTTTTCAAAAACTATGTGTGAAATGTATTTTAAATTCACATTCGCTTTAGTAAAAACTATACTAAACTTTAACATCACACTTACTTTGCATATGTACAAATTGTGTTTTTGAACAAGCTATGTGTAAAATGTCATTTGACTTTAACAACCACTTTTTTGTTTTGTACTTTGATATGTATTTATATGTTTGAACTTTAAATGCACTTTGTGTGAATAGTGTACTTTAACATTCACCTACATTGCATGTTTGAACTATAGTGTGAAGTGTGTGTGAACTTTAGCATTCACTTTGTGTGTGTTTGTACTTTGATATATTTTAACTTAGTGTTTACTTTGTGTGTGGTTGAAGTGACTTTTGTGAAATATTTTTTAATTGAACATGTGTTCATTTTTGTGTGTTTGTACTTTAGTATATTTTCACAAACTCCATATGTGAAGTAAACTAACTTTAGGTATGTTTAAACTTTAGCATTTACTTTGTCTTTTCCCTTTTTTAATTTGGCATCAGTGAACATTAAATATTAAGTATTTGGGTTAGTTATTAAGTATCTCAATATTCTTTAATTATAACATAATTTGGTAATATTGTAATAATTGATGTTGTGTTATTAGAAAACATGTTTTAATTTAGTGTTTTATTTCAGAATTCATTTGAACCTCACAATTACTTAATTTCTTATCTTCAAACTTTAAATCATAGCATAAATAAATCACGAACGTATAAAGCACAAAAAACACATGAACATCAAATTTATGTAGACCCAAGCAGAGAAAACCCATAGTGTGGGGGATGGAATCTTAGTGCAACGTGAAAATATCTAACATGCATATCACCTATGGCTATGCAGTATTATTTCCATGATATGGTAGGAGGTAAGAAAAGAAATCAACATACATCATATTGATTAAACACTTTGGCCAAAGATTTATATTGATTATCGGTAGGTAAATCAGGTGTCAAGATTTACTCTCCTCTGTTCTTCCATATTCAACACCCGTCCAACACACACATGATATACAACAAACACACAACCATGCATATAGAAGCTCACATGATATACATGAGTATAGAAATGCTACGAGAATGTTTAAGAGCATACAAAGGCATACGAGAGAACATAAGTAAATTCAAGAGCCTATAAGAGCACACAAAGGAATTAAATCTGAGCACACACATTCTTACAAAGGCATATAAGAGTACGCATACATGCATGAGCATTTAAAGAATACACATACTTGTGGTGCAATAATCTAGGCATATGCTCAACTCTACACAAAACCTCTTATGCTTTAATATGTATCAATCTATGCATATCTCTTGTCTATTCAACAAAATTTGAATAAAAATACAATCACAAGTATTCTAAATTATACACATCCTCAATGAAAAGATCAATAAGAAGCACATTTGATACCAACTTCAAAACCTTAGTTTTTAAGGACCATCAAAGGTTATCACTGATTAATGTCCACATGTTTACAAATGGGGAAGATAAGGTAAAATACGATGATCCACACTTAATTTGTACGACATCATATGTGATATTTTAAGAACCATAATATTTAAGATAAAGGATTGAACATAAATCAACAACTACAATAATAGTTGACATCGAGGATGTGACACAAAGGATGACCATCACCATTATTGATTTTTTATTTATTCAGCATGTATTAATTAGATTATAGATATCAACATAACATTTGTGCAAATATGCTTGGTTCTATCCCCACTCTGGGGGCATCACCTCTGGAGGAGGGGGAGATCTTAGACCAGCCTTCAACTCCTGCTAATAAAACTGGGGAGGTCCTGACCCCAAATTCCAAGGCTCCGAATAAGATGAGTGTACAAACTTGTTCGGTTGGAGTGGCGGTTCCCTCTGCACCTCTGAAGAATTTTTCTTCGTTGGGGGCCTCGTCAAGTAGTTCTCTCCTCTCTGGTGATGATGGTTGGATTACATAGAGGACAAAGATGGGTCGCTCATTGTAGAGACTATCTCAACAAAAGGAAGCGACTAAGGAAATTGCCAACGAAAGGTAGAGGACCCTAGAGGCATCAACCAAATTTAAGAAATGAAGATCCTTTCATGGAACATGTGGGGCCTTAATAGTCCCCAGAAACAATATGCCCTTAAGAATTGTATTATGGAAAACAAGGTAGATATTCTCTTACTTCAGGAAATTAAAATGAGTGATACCTCCTTTATTACCATTACCGCTAAAATCTGGCCTGGTTCGTAGTTTCTCATTAGTAATGCCATTGGGGCCTCTGGTGGGGTGGTTACTATGTGGGATCCCCCTATGATTTTATGTCATTTTTGTCTCTTCCTCAATCAACTTCCTTGTTACTAAGTTATCTTCCCATAATGGTTCCTGGTTTCTTATCAATGTCTATGCCCCCATCACTAGAATGGGTCGTCTTACCCTCTGGAATGACATCTACCTTTTAGTTCAAAGTGAATTTGATGCTCACTAGATGGTTGTTGGGGATTTCAACTCCCCTCTTTTCCCTTCTTAAAAGCTTGGGGGCCTCCTAGATTATTTTGATAGCATGACGAACCTAGCTGACTTCATTAACAAGAATGGGCTAATGGATGTGGAGTTGGTCTAATCACAAGAAAGATGATCATCTCATCCAAGTCAGACTGGATGGAATCTTAATCTCGTGCAACTAGGACCTTGGTTTCAATGCCTCCTTGTTTGCCTTACCTCGAATGGTGTCAAACCACAATCCCATACTCTTGGTGTGTCCTACTCAATGCGCCAAGGGAGGTTACCCTTTCCATTATAAAATAATGTAGACTTCTCATCCAGAGTTTAGGGACTGCATCAAAATATTATGGAACACCCCTATCATAGGAACACCTATGTTTAGGGTGACTAAAAAACGAGACCTAATTCGAAGAAATATGAAGGGATGGAACAAAAACACTTTTGAAAATATTTTTGTCAATAAAAAGGAACTTAGTAGCAAATTATCTGCAATCTAGGAGTGGATGGACCAAGGAGACCTCCTTGATGCTACCTGTTGCAAAGAGCAAACTTTAAGAAGGGAATGGAAGGAAAATTTGAAGCAGGAGGAAATCTTTTGGAGGCAAAAATCTAGAGTCTAGAGGTTGAGAGGGGTAGAAACTCCGCTTTCTTCCACAGATCGGCTAGTAGGCACATGAGAAGAAATATAATTACTTGGTTAAAGAATGATCAGAAACAAGAAATTAAGGATGATGATGCTTTAGGGACTATGGTCTCAGACTACTTCTGTAGGTTTTTTGAAGATGATAATAGATTCAGGGATTCTCCTTCTGATGAGAGTCTCTTTCAATGCCTCCCAACTCCCCTGAATGGGGTGGACAATGTTACTATAATGACCCCGGTTAGTAATTATGAGGTGAGGGTGGCGGTCTTCTCTATAGGCTCCCTCTGGCTTTCTTCCAATACTTCTGGGACATCATTGGTGCTGACATCATGATGGTCGCTTAAGATTTTTTTAGATCAAGCAAGTTGCTCAAAAAGTTAAACAACACTTTTATTTCCTTGGTTCCTAATATTCAAGAACCTATATGCCTTAAAGACTCCAAACCTCTGGATGCTGCCATCACTACTCATGAGGTTGTTCACTCTATGGACAAAAGTCGTCAGCTAGGTATGGTCTTGAAGCTTGATATCTCTAAGGCCTATGACAGAGTTAACTGGAATTTCTTTTTTAAAATCCTTAAAAGCTTACTGTTGGTGATAGACTAGTTAACCTTATCAAGGAATGCATCTCCATGGTCAGATATTTTATTCTTATTAATGGAATCCCCTTTGAGGCATATATGGGACTTCGTCGAGGTGATCCTTTGTTCCCCTACCTTTTTATTATTTTGGTCGAGGTTATTGGTAGTAACTTCAGTTCTTTAGTCCACAATGGAACCTTAATGAGGATCAAGCCAGCTTCCTCGGTCCCCCATTGTTTTGCAATAGTTTGCTGATGACACCATCTTCTTTAGGGTAGCATCGATGGTTTAAGCTAGGGGGTGGAAAACCTTTCTTAATCATTATACGGATGTGTCTGGGCAGCACATCAATTATTACAAAAAGAAACATTTATTTCTTCCAAACCGTCGATAGACTCCAAATCAAAATCATGGGTATTCTAGGATGTCAAATTGCTTCCTTCCTAGGAACCTATCTTGGACTATCACTGATAGTTAAGGAAGTTTCTAACTCCTTTTGGAACTCCATCCTTAAGAGAATGCAAAAGAAACTTGTAGGTTGGAAGGACAGACTTCTCAGTAGTGCAGGTAAACTTCAACTCTTGGTCTCCTCTTTGCAAGGGATCCCTATGTTTCCTATCACTATGTAAAATCTTTGCCTCAATGGCTGAGAAATTGAAAAGAATCCAAAGAACTTTTCTTTGGACAGGTATGGAAGAGAAGAAGAGGTTGGCTTTGGTTGGTTGGGACAATTTCTACCACTCGAAAAGTAATGGCGGGCTGGAAATTAGTAAAATCTCTCTTTTTAATAAGGCCCTTACGGCTAAAACTACTTGGAAGTTGGGGACAAAGTTTGCCACCTGAAAGGTAATGGTGGGCTCGGAATCAATAAAAAAATTTCTCTTTTTAATAAGGCTCTTATGGCTAAAACTGCTTGGAAGTTGGCTTGCCAAAATGTTGATTGAGGTCGCATTATGTGTGCAAAGTATCTCAGTCAAGACAATTTCCACAAGGTTATGGACTTGGATGGTGTCCCTAGGGGCTCCAAAATTTGGAACAATATTCTAAGGTGTAGAGACATTGTCTCCCATAGTTTGAGGTGACTCTTAGGCGATGGAAGAAACATCCACTTCTGGCAGGACTGTTGGTTGGGAGATAAACCTTTGACTTCTTATCCTTCCCTTAGGAGACTACAGGTTTGCACTATTGATTTCTTTTGTCATTGGGTTAGCAACTATCTCTTTTAAAACACTTGGAAGGATATTTAAACATGTTGTCGTATCTAACCCCACCTTCTTCCCTTTTCCCAGGAGCTACAAAGCATACTTAGTAAGTTCAGACTACCCCTTTTCCCTCGAAGGGATAAATTTATTTAGAGATGGAACCCGAGTGGGGATTTTTCAGTTAAAACGACTTATCGCAACCTTCTTAGGGATAACTCCCCTAATTGGTGGAAGCAAGTTTGGAGACCACACCTCATCCCTAAAATCAATTTCTTTTGGTGGACTGCCCTTCATGACAAAATTCTGGCCCAAGACAACTTGTCCAAAAGAGGTTTCTAGTTTCCTAACAAATGTGTCATGTGCAAAATGGATGAAGAAAATGTTTCTCATTTACTCCTGCATTGTGCTTTTGCTAGAACCCTTTGGGGGATGGTTTGTCAGAAGTTTAATCTTTATTGGACCATGAATGGGGATTTGACCCACCTGATGCAGGAATGGGGGGTTTAACTTCTAAACCCCTTATTTGCCAACTATGGAGGCTAATACCACTGCACTTGAGCTGGTGCATTTGGAAGGAAAGGAATAACAAGATCTTTCGTGATGTTGAAACCCCTGCAGAGACAATTTTTAGATCCTTCCTCAAGCTCCTTTTGGAGAATATCTTTGTTACAATTGTTAAACCTCCCCCGAATGCTCCCTCTATTAGTGACATTGAGGTAGCTCTTCAATGGAACCTCCCATGCTCTTTTGTAACCCTTAACAACTCTAAGCACTTGCTTATAGTGAATACCAAGTGGTCACCACCTTCCCCTGACTGCTTCAAGATAAACTTTAATGGTGCTACCAGACACTCCATGGGGTTGGCTATGGGTGGAGGAAATTTAAGATCACACTTTGGGGGGCTTGTGGCTTCTTATATTGGCAATTTGAATGGTTGTACTAGTAATCAGGCTGAAGGTATGGCCCTAGCTTGGGATCTCTGAATTTCCCTCTCTATTGGCATTCGTGTTATTGATATTAATGGCAATTCCAAACTCATCATTGATGTTTTTAAAGGGATGAACAAAATCAACTGGTCAATTGATGGCATTATCAGAGATATTCTTAGGCTAATCTCAGGTTCTGACTCCTTCACTATAGGTCATGTTTTTAGAGAATGTAATAGGGTTGTCGATGCCTTGGTGGCGCTTGGCCTCCTTGGCCAGGGACTGAGATGCTAGCGGAGTTTGAATTCCTTACCAATTAATGCCAGACTGCTTCAAGTAGAGTATAAAACTCTTATCCCCCATGGATATCCACCTCTCTTATTTTACCCGCCCTCCTCATTTGGGTTATGGGTGTTTTTGGAAGAGAGAGTTTTCAAATTTGAATAATCTCGACTTGGTATCGACCGACAACAACAATCATATGATGTGGACTCTCGAGTGAGATTCTATGTGTGGTGACCAACGCATGATCATCACTTGGTATTGCTTCTCTGTGTTTCTTTTAATGATATGGTTTACTTGGGTTGGAGCACATGTGACACCTCTAGAAATTCGTATGCTCATGGAAAGAAAAGAGCCTAGATGGACATGTGGATTTCTTATTAATGATAATTCCTTAAGCCTCGATTACAAGGCGACACCATTAATCTCTAATGTCACTTTGAGAGGTTGAAGTTACTCTTCACACACATCTCTTTGTCCAGAGGATAATCCGAGCAATTATTTGGTCGCTGCTTTATGTTGAGAGTTTAGGAAAGTGCTTTAGCTGTTAATTTCAGTGAATCTGGCATGGGAGGTGATAGAGTTCGCTTTGAACTTGATAAGCTCAACGATTTTAAGAAGGACTTGGTGGTTTGGAACTACTGCATTGAAGGTGGGGTGACAAAATTCATGGAAAACCTACATGGGCATAATGAACAACTCTTTATTCAATTTGTTGTTTCTTGGAATAAACGTAGAGTTGTTGTTGGGGGAATCTCCTTTGAATTTATTGCTCATGCGACTAGCCTCTCTCTAGAGGGAAGGAGATGGATGCAGACAAGTCGAGTGGTAAACAATGATGACCTCAACAAATTCTTCAAGGGGAAGGAGGCCTTTGCCAAATTGCAAGGTGGTTTCGCCAGAGAGGAACTCAAACATCCATGGGACATGGTATGTTTAATGATCATACAATATTTCACTCTTTAGGGCTGCCACACGGTTTATATTTATTATCATTTGCCCTTGTTAAATCATTTTAGGAACCATGATCTTCTATATTTCCCTTTCTATTTGTTGCAATCTTTGGAATTCTCTATCAAGGAAGCCTTGGACCTGAAGAATGAGGATAAGCAACCTATCCCCCTCCTCCAGGGTTTGATTTACAAGCTCTATCATTACCATTTGGCCTTATACCCTACCCCCTTACCATAATGCTATGTTAGTTCAACCCCCTCTGCATGCCTCTCACCCTTGGGTGGCATTTGCAAGTGGAGTGGCCCCTTCCAGATTCTTCCAGCTCTCTAATGAAGCTTATGTTTCTTCTCCTCTTCCCTCTTCCCTCTTCCTCAATTTCCATCACAAAGTTGAGCCCCTCTACCTTCCCCTCCCCCTCTACTGCTAAAGCATAGAAACCCTTTTTCCCTAAAAGCAAGGGTAAACTTGTTGGAAATGGAAACAAATTGTGATCGATAATTCTAGCTCGAAGGACATGGATGAATAAAATCTTGTTGTAGAAATTGAGGGAAGGAGAAGGTCTCGAAGGCTTGCCTCCAGGGGTGCTAGTGAGAATTAGATTTTTGTTGACACTAGAGACGATCTTGAAGTGGATGAGGGTAGTGGTAATTTAAATGAACCTTATGGGAAGAGCTTGGCATTGTTGGTAACATGGCTGACTTTGGTCCACCACTAGGCCCTCAAGATCTAAATGCAACAAAGGAACTCCCCACTACAAATTTTGAAGATGTGGCCTTGGAGAAAATTATGCAAAAAGAGGACCCAATAATTAGGATGGCTTCTAAATTTAATGAAGGGGTCAAGGGTAATGAAGGGGTTTTGTGTGGATGGAATGGACAAGGGTAAGAAAAGTGACAAGAAAAAGGGGAAGAAGACAAAATACAAGAGATGCTCTCATATGAAATAGGACCAACAATAAATTTATATTGATGAGAAAGCGAAGCCGCCCACTAACCACCCTAGGGATGATGAGATTCAGACCGTCAAATGTGAGGTTCAAGAGTTATGGGATCCTTTGAATAGTGTTGGGGTGGACAAGTAAATACAAAATTTGAAGGAGGAACTCGAGGAGATGAAGCACAAATGGGACATCAAAGATAAACAACTGGTCAGCATCAACAAATTCTACATGAGAATCATGCACATCTCAACGACGACCCTTTGACTCCTACAAGACAAGATTGTTGAAGATGATGCAGATAAATAGGCCTGCAAGAAACTTTACAGGTTCCTAATTGAGGACTAGGACAATGTCATTGAGATGGCTGGGCTCCATAAGCTATCCCCCTAGGTCTAGGTCTATTTGTTTTTTGCTTATGCTATTGGTTAATGTTTCTCTAGACTTACAGAGTATACCCAAGTTGTTGCTCTCTTTTACTACTATTAGAATCTCTCTTTAAGTTTTGTTTTGTTTTGTTAAGATGTTGTTAAAGTGATGATGATATTATCTAGACTATATTAAGGGTCAGCGCCCTTGTTAATGTTGCTTATATAATAAAAAAAAATTATGCATATCTTTAAAAAATGTCATGTGATACTATTATAAAATTAAATTAAAACTTTAATGATGCCCAAGGCTATATTTTCACATGAAGTATTTTGTAGACACCTAAATTTGATTAATCTTATTAGCCGAATTTAGCTATCTTGGACGCTTTTAAATTAAATAATTTTGTGTTATTTAATTGTCTAGTGTTTCCTCCTTATAGCTAATTAATTTTATTAATTACTCTATGGTCCCCTTTTAAATAATTATTTGATAACCACTAATCTTTTAATTAATTCACCTTTTGTCCTTTTCCTCCTTTTCCTCCTTTTGATTTAAATTTGCACTCACATTTTAACTTACACCTTTCTTGCACGTCCAGTGGGACCCACTTCACGGGTCATATCTCATGTTTTTTGTTGTGTTAGCGTGTTTTTTGAAGATTTTTAGCACTTGTAGGCAAAAACACAGGAATACAGGTGGATTTCCACCTCAACAAAAGTCTATTTCATCACCCATACAATTTCGAGAAACGATGGGAATGTTGCCTAAAATCGTGACATTGATAGAAGAAACGACGGTAACGCATTCCTACAATCGTACAAAAGGTATAAAATCAAAATTCTTCTCTCAATTTTTTTATTTTATTCTATCAAGTTTTCATAGTAAAGTAGCAGGTTTGCATTGTAAAACAATGAAATTGCATAGAGAAGTAGTGGGTTCTCTTCTCTATCTGTGTTTTTTTTTACTCTTTGTTTTTCATCAGAAACTATTTTACCAGTAGGGTAGTGAGAATGCTTAGTGGAATGGTGGGTTTGTGGGTAGTTGTTTAGAAGTAGCGTGTTTTCTTTGTCAGATGGCGGGAATGCTCTATGTTTTTAATTACTGTCATTTTCTTGAATGTTAATTTAATGATTTTATTGTTAACCCACTCATATTTTGTTGTTTTTTGGTTTTTTGTTAACTTTTATGTAGATTCATTAATAGAAGACCCTAAAAACCTAAACGCTAACTCATTTGTTGTAGGATCGCCAAAGAGGGGTGCACTTGCAAGCTTGGTTAAAATGAGCAATGTGTTTTTCTTTGAGTAGTTATAAAACACTTCAATTTTCTTTGAGTACTATTTTGAGGATATAATCTAACAAAGATAATACACGTCAAACAAGAAGGTGTACTATTTTATCAGTGATCCTACCTCCCAGTGCTATATGTTGATGAGAGGGAACAACTCAAGCGATACTTAGTCTAGTCCACTATATAAACAATTAAACGGGGGTGAGATGAAAGTCATAGCCTGTTGGTATTAGCTTTTATCATTCTTGTCAATCCGAAATGAGTTTATACTCAAGTACAGTTGACTTGGCAAATATAGGTTGTTGGATTCCCCAAATTCTAACTAAATACTCATGTTGTAGTGGCCCAAAAACCCTTTGTTTGTTAGTGCAGGAGGTCGAACCTTCGAAGCCACCCCAATTCTTACTTTACATTATCGAGAAAAATGTCCCTCAGTTTATAAGATGTTTGAATCTTCATGGTATGAGATTTTGGTGTGCTCTAGAAGTGTGTGTTGTGGTGGGTGAGCCAGTGCCACCAAAATCTCTTTTTGTTCACTTTATTTAAGTATCTAGAGAAATCCAAGTGGGGATTCAACAGGTAGTATCACATTTTTATTCTAAGAGGTACATGCTTACAATTGCGTTGTGTTCATTCGTACCAGTAAAATAACTATGGGGCTAATCTAGGTCCTCACCTTCTAGTTGAGTCGGCCATTTTCTAATTGTATGTTTGTTGTGTTTTTGTGTCACTCTCTTTTTCCAATGTCAAGTCTCAAAAACAATAAGTTCACAACCCACTGTCTGTTGGTAGTGGGCCAGCGTCCCTCGTGGGGATTCATGATATGGTTTAACAGCCCCCTGTGGATTCTATAAGTCTAGTGGTTGTATCGGCCATTGATAGGTCGATATTTTGGTGCAATGACAACCTTAGCTTGTAACAAGTGGTATCAGAGCTTGGTCACAAGTTCGAATCACACAGGCCACATCAAGTGACGCTAGGAGGGGGATTGTTTGCAATGGGCCAACGTCCCTCGCGGGGATTAAAGACATGGTCTAACAACCTCCTGTGGATTTTATAAGTCTAGTGGTTTTATTGGGCATTGACAGGTCGATCTTTTGGTGCAACGACAACCCTAGCTTGTAACACTATCATCTCTTTAGTTTGTAAAAAACCACGGGCTCATTGTCTTGAAACTATGAGATTGCACCCTGGAACGACAGGAACAGTTCACTTGAGTTAGTTTTCCCTATTCACATAACTGTAGGTTTACAATTCAAAGTGTTGGGAATGCCTCTCATCCTGGCCAGTTTACCACATTTCCAAACAATAAGTTTGCATCAAAATCTCCAAAGTCATTTACCAAGTCTTCAAAGCAGTGGAAACACATTTTCCCTAGTCAGTTTACCTCATCTTAGAATTGGTGGGTTTGCACCCTAGGACGATTAGAACACTCTTCTTTGTCTTTCATTTATCAAGTCCTATCAAAACAGCAGGTTCACAGTTAGTAATCATAGGATTTCTATATAGAACGTCGAGTTTGCACCTAGAAGTGGCAGGAATGCCATTTTCCTCGTTATTCTACCTAATTTTTCCAAAATTTGAGGTGAATTACCAATTTCAACGGGTTTTTTTATTGCCTAAGTTTGTTAGTGGTCCTATTGCATCATCATTATCGCCTACTAGGCTCTTGAATTGTGTCACTATTTGCTTCATCCCAAGTTTCAAGTTATCATCTTGGTCATCATTTCAATTTTGCATCGTTATTATTACCATTTTTCATCATTCATCATCTTGCATTTTCATATTTCCATCATCATTGCATCCTTCCTAAGTCAGGGGTTAATCTTTCAGTCAATCAATCTTTTATCCAAATCAATTGTCATCAATCAAATTATCCAACATCAATTGTGTCTCGAATTGGTCTCCCAGTATAACTGAATTGAGCCATTTGTTCTTTCATCGTCGGTCCCTTTGGCTGGTTATCTTACTTAATCAGTTATCCTTTTTCAGTCAATCATCCAATCCTTTCATTCAGTTCGTCATCTAGTTCATCAAATCAATCAAATCAATTTATCAATCCTTTTTGGTCTCATATTACACAATTGCAATGCATTCTACATCTTTTTACGCGACATTTATCATTGGCTCTTTGACTATATCATGTCTAAAGTTTCATATGTTATATCATTGTGGCCTTATCACCTCAAGCCAAAGGTTTAGTCTACATTGATCCATCTTATTGCTTGAGTGCATCCTCTCGAGTAACTTCAGTGTCACACTGCTTTATTCAGACATCATCCAATTGCAATTTGAGTGCCAATCTCCCAATCAATCTGCCTTTGATTTTGTCATTGCTCTCATTTCATCACCCATTTCATAAATTTGATTGAATCAATCAATTAATCCACTTCTTGACTTTAGCGTTGCATTTTCATCATCACATCTTTTCATCTCATCATTAATGCTCATCACCACTTGGTCCCGATCTGAATGAGCAATGGAACAACAACCTTCTCAATTTGGAGTAGAATTTTCTAACTCGCAACTGAATCTTGATTTGGGTTTCAATCCCATTATGTAAGAAAATATTCCTATCAGTTATGGTCTTGCTGCAAGAGCATCCCTGGTTCAAGGCAATCTTGCATCAACCATAACATTTTCTTTTCAGTTTATTCTTTTTTATAGTTTCAACATTTCATTCTATGTTTCTTTGCATTTGCTCACCTTATTTTTCTGAGCTAGATTTAGATTGTGGACATGTTCATTTGCCTTATCCTAAGTCCGTGAGACGTTTGGATCTTTTTCTATCAAGTTATCGTTTCTGAAATTTGAGACAGTTTTCTGGCTTAGAACACCACAACCGCTTGGACCTATTTTACTATTGGTGAATCTTGCGGATTATTTATGTAGCTTGTGGGTCTTACAGCTTGTTGTTTCCAACGTTCCTTGGCATGTGGCTGACCTTCCCTTAGGTCCGCACTTCATCCTATGGATTTTTGGATGCATCTCTTTGGCGGAGGCCGACCTTGTTGTTTACACGTTTTATCTTGTTCTTCAACATTTGTTACATCTTCGGCCGACATGGATCATTCTTGATCATATAAATCAATGTAATCAAGCATGTAATAATCAATAATTAGAATATAGAAGAACAATCTTGAGGTTAGGAGGTTCAGAGTTGGCTCACATTCTTTCTTGAGCCCGAATGTTGCATAACATGCCTGTTTGTACTCAAATCTATGAGCCGAATCTTGTGAGCTGCATGTTGTCAATAGTTTGTAACTAATTTTCATGATATAATACAATTTATTTTTGCATTGCCTCCATCACACTGAGTTGTTTCTGTTGTGTAACTCTTGTTGCATGGTCTAGATTGTTCTCTTTGAGGACCCTCCCACAGTGACTGCACCGGATCGACTTAATCCCATTGTCTTTAATCAAATTATGATTAATCGACCTGATGAGATAGATGTACAAGTCAATCCTATCAATCAGTTCCTCTCCAATTGGGATAATGCCCAAATGGTCAATGAAATCATTCAGAGTCGCAAGAAACAATATTTGCGAATATGGTTGCCCAAGGTATGACTATTATGTAACCTGATACACATGTGACTGCTAGTTCACAAGAACCTCCTCAACAACAAGTAACTCCCCAACAACCCATGTCATCATCATTTCTGATTCAACAAGTCCAAATGTCAATGGTGACAACACAATAGAGTACCCAACTTGCATCTATTGGATTACCACCCATGGGTACGTTGGGAAGGCATTACCAACCTTTCTATGCCAACTCATTGGGGCCTCCAATGCCTCCATATTTAGGAGGAGTTATCTTCAATGCCCCAACGACTACACCATTTACGCAGCTTATTACTTGGATCCCCATGATGGCTCAAATGCCTATGACCTCCAGTGTGTTGCATGTTACCCCTTTTATCAACCTGATTACACGACCAATGAATTTACCTCTCATGAAAATGTCAACTTGGACTACAGGAATGCGTGGCTATCCGCCACCACCTATTACATAGGTTATGACTAGGGGAATGAGTTATATAGTGCTAACATCATTCACACCCCCACCTATGTAGTCCATGCCACAAGTTGTTAACACTCCACAATATCAAAAGCAAGTGACTTCATAACCTGTAATCTCATAACTGCGATTCAGTTACTTGCAAGCACCACCTTCATCCTATGTTGTTATGAACACTCACCAGTTGCCAAGTGACTCTAATCTAAATCCCCCATCGTATAATGGTCAATCCAATGTAACTCATCCTAATTATACAAAGGGAAACTATCTTCAGGGTGGTACTCCTCAAGTTCAAAAACTTCCAAATGTGCAGTATCAACAACAATACATCGCTCCATAACAAAATATTGCAACATACTCACAACCACCCCAATATCAACAACCACCACTTGTCCAACAACATGTCCTTGTTTATCATAACTTGACAAGCTATCCAAACCTACCACAACAATCAAACTACATCCATTCACATCAAGTGGTATATCAAACACTGGACTATCGGTCTGCTATATCATCTCCTGATCCATTCTCGATTAATACCGAATAGGAAAAAATGAAACCAACTCTAAAAACTTTGCAAGACAACAACTTCAAGTGAGTTTTTAAATTCAATGAGATTTTCCCTTACCCGTTTGACAAGTCAATAACAACAATTTCATTCCCCAAACACTTTGAAATGCCAAAGTTTGATAAATAAAAGGGGAAAGGTGATCTGCATCATCACGTCAAAGAGTTTTACATGGTATGTCAAGAGGTAGCATATTGCAACAATTATCTCCTACGTCTGTTTCCTAAAAGTTCCAATGGACCATCTCTAGAGTGGTTTTCCGAGTTGCCATTCGGCACTATCACTATGTTCATAGACTTATCAGGGAGGTTTGTGGCTCACTACCATTATAATGTGAAAAATGACATTTCCATGCTTGACCTCTAACAAACAAAATAGAAAGGAGGTGAAAGCCTCTTAAAACAGATCCAAAGATGGAGAGCCCTTGTCGATCGCCTCCCATGTGCAATGTCTGATACTCAATTGGTCTCGATATTCACTAATCATCTCCACCCAAAGCTTGTATATCACATACGACTAAAGTGCACAAGCACATTCTGCAATATTATGTCCAAAGGACCATCTATAGAAAAGGCTTTGATTGATGAAGGAATCATTAAACTCTATAAGGAGCATTCCGATAAGTCAAATAATGATAAACAAAGGTATTAAAATAAGAACAAAAAAACTATAGACGATGGGGTCATTGATTCCAAGACAATTCAAATGATCGTGGCCGCAAAGCCACCACCCCCACAGATGTATGCCATTCTCCCACAACAATCGTACACTAATCCTCCATTGATGATCCATGTCAATCTGCCACCTTATGCCTATCATCATCCTCGAGCGCAAACACAAAATGTGTAGGCTAATCGAACAAACGTAATCACTGTTTCTCAAGCTCCTCCCCACCAAATGGGTCACAATAACCCCAAGCACCAGTTTAATCCCATGGGGGAACCCTTAGATGTGATCTACAAATGCATCGAGCAACATAATATGGTTGTATATCCACAAACACAATTGTTTGATGATTCCAAGCCTAAGTCTGATTGGTATAGGGAAAATGAGTATTGTGCCTATCATCGCATTAAGGAACATGCCATGAACAAGTGCATGAAGCTCAAGCATCTAGTCTAGGATCTTACTGAATAGGGAAAAATTGATGTCAAACTCACCATAGGAAAGTCGCCAAATGCTACCCTAGGAATGTATAAGCATTCTCTTCCTAAACATCATGGAGAAGCTAGCATGTCAAATGCTGGTCAGTCTCGTACTACCAACAATATTAACTACAATAAGGTGTCATTTGATTATGGTAGTACAATAGGTTTGTTTACTCATGTATAGGATCATGTCAAAATGATTTGCATTAAAGGAGCTGATACTCAATGTGCAACAACCAACAAAAGGGCTCACATGATAGTCCTTGGGGCCCTAACTCCTACCACACCCTCAACATCTATGTCTATGCAGTACAACATTATTGAGCATCTAGGAAAAACCCTCGCACAAATATCCATCCTAGATTTTCTTAAAGCTTCACCTACTCATAGTATGGAGTTCAATGGTTTTGTGCAACCTAATGGTCCATGTGGATATTGATCAAGTTTGACCCAATGATGTGGCATGTATGAAACAAATCAGAGAAAGGTTAATCACAATTGACCATATGTTTTTGAAGGTGGATGCTAGTTGACCGAAGCTGACTGAGTGATTTTGACACTACATTTGCAAGTCGATAGACTCACTAATCCATGTGGCATTCAACCAAGTTTGATCAAATAACAAAAGTCACATAACACTCAATGTTATGCAATCTATGATGAATGCCAGTTCAACACATCGCCGCTGTAGCATATTTTGATGAAGTCTTTGTGGTCATATCTAGGAGATCGACAAACTAGATTTAAAATCTTTGAAGATCACAGGTTGACATGATTTCATGTGTCTGGGAACTTGTTTTTCCAAATGGAGAAAATGTGAACCGATTGAATGGACGATCTGTGTGTAGCCTAGGAAATTCAAAGGATCACGTTGCATGATAACAATGCAACCGTTTGTGATGATCTATGATCGATCAACCTTATGGAGGTGAATGTAGGTTGTATAAAGATGTAGATTGTCGACTAACTAAGTTGATGTATACATTGAAGTCACATTTGTGAGATAGTATAGAAGAGTTGTGCTGGATCAAGGAGTTGTTGAACATGCAAAAATTAATATTATAGAAAAGAGAGAGTTTAAGAGTAGTGATGGTCTAAGTGCAAAAGCAGAGTAGAAGTCAGAGAGATAGTTGCATAAAACAAGATTAAAGATCAGAGTGCAGGGGATTGAGCAGAAGATAATCAGTGTGGTACAATACATCAATTTTAACTAGGTGCATAAATAGTATCTTGTTATTTACACTTTGTAATCATCTGAGTGGGTGCTCAGATCAGGGGTTGGTGCCCTAAACATTGTAATCAAATTTACTTGTGAGGTTGGATTGGAGCAGTAGACTCTGATAGCTATTCTCACCAAGGTTTTTCCCACATTGGGTTTTCCTCATAAATACTTTTGTTATGTGGTATGTCTTGTGTGTGTGTTTTGAATTTGATTTGCATCTTTAGTATTTGCACTCTTAGATCAGAAGTTTTTAAAGATACACTGATTCACCCCCCTCTCAATGTCCTATTGTGTTCCTTCATTGTTCATATATCATCTCAGCTTCATGCAGTCCAATGCTATGGTTCCTGATCCCAATCATATATGCCCACTTAGTATTGAAGCCAATGTCAAACACTGTAAGCTAAAGTGAGTTCTAATCAATAATGGTTTTGCCCTAAATCTTTGTACTTTGACTTTTGTCACTAAAGTGGGGTACACTATCATGGATATGCATAATCAATGCATCACCATCAAAGCATATGACAATGTTGAGAGAAGCTCAGTGGGGACAATCAACCTCCCTATTTAAGTGGACCCAATAATACAGAGCACATTGTGCCACGTCGTTAATCTTGACTTACCATTCAACATCCTCAGTTACTCATGGTTCCATTTCATGCAGGTGGTCTCCTCCACTTACCATCAGTGCCTCAAATTTTCCTATCAAGGCTACGATATCACAATTCATGGTCACTCAACCATTCAAGTATTGTTGTTCTCTCAAGGATTTCTCACCATACTTGCACCATTGCCTTGGTATCACCATTGGAACCTCTCAGGACACCTCCTCATCCTCATATGTTGCTCTGATTCCATACTCATCGTTGCCAAAGAGAAAACTTTTATCTCATTTGCTTTCTCCAAACTCAAGATCAACGACGTTGGTTGTGGCTAATACGCCCTACAAGGAACCTTCACATTGGTTTAAGGAAGACTTCCTTGGAGACGATGTTACTATTGTCATCCTTGCAGAAGTAGGGGTGGGGATCCCCTGGATGAGTGAATTAACCAAGCTTCTCCTCCCTAACCAAACAGTGCCAATGGCCAGGCAACCGTTTCTTCTGAACCTGAATGTGGAGCAGTTGACGCGTCATAGGAAATGGGCACGGATTAGCAAGGACTTTCTCCAGAAATGGTTGCTCCTGGACGACTTTCCAAACTATAGTTGGATTGAAGAATTCTCTCAGCTTATGCTATCTGAAGAATTCTACATGGAGGGAGGGCTAGATTCTTAGGGTAAACCATCCACTACCTGTGCCCTAGCCCCGACCCCCTAGTAGTTTTTTTTTGTGGCTATGTCCTCCTAACCTCACAGGCTCAATGGCTCACTCATTTTGCCTTTAAATTTTTTGAGAAACTCAAGTCTCAGACATGTAAAAATTACAAATTTCCGAAACATAAATATTAATGATAATTTTGCAAATTCCAATTTGTTTCAGTTTGCCTCTTATGGATATAAAAATGCTTTCTATTTCATTTTATTAAGGAAATTTTTGCGAATGCTTTTTGTCTATGAGCTACGTTATTTCAATATTTTTTTAAACAATGGAAATAAATTTAATATTGTGATCTCTTTTATGTAATGTTTCTTCCTCTATATTTAATATATACAAAAAAAATCCAATTCATTCCATTAATTATTTGTACATTGATTATGGTTGATTATAATTTTATAAATATAAAAAAAAAGATGTTTATCTCATGAAAAACAAGTGAATTAAAAGTCCAACTTACTTGTTGTTGAAGTTTTGAATTAGTGCATGTGTGGGTTGGTACTAGGTACATGTTATGATTTATAGTTAAGATTTTGTCATTATGAAGAAATTTGAGACATTTATGAAGAGTAGATGGGATCGCTTTCATGGAAGAGAACCAAGGATGTTCCAACTTCACACAAAATTGATCTGATGTGGGAATGATAGCAAAAATGACATCTATGCACTTAGTACCACCCTTAACGGGAAGAGTAATAGAGCCTATAGTAGGACAAGAGAAACCATCAAAGATCTTAATCACTAAATCAAATTTATCATATCAATATGTTACTTCATGCGATTGTAAAGTATAAAGATATTCTTAAGCTATTACATTCACTATACATGTTGGATCAATCATCAATGAGAACCCCTCGTGAGAGTATGTCTTTGATCTTTGCAGTGATATATAGACTTATAGTGGGCCATCAGGTGTTTCAATAGTATCACTAGGATCAAAGGTAATGCATATTGCATAGGTCCTTAGGAGGTGCAGGTTTATCAATAAGATTCACCACATTATTAGACTCAAGGCCAAGGTCATTAGAAGAAAATTCAAGATTCTAGAGTCTCGACTCAATTAGAGAACAAGATTAGACTCAATTAAATCAACGACTTAGGGTGGATTTTTCATAGAGGCTATAAACTTTGTTGTAAATACAATCATATAAATTTTTTATAGTCTTTATTTGTTTATTAAATTAATTTAAACTAAGTTAAAATTAAAATTTATATTAAACTAAATTTATGTTGAACTTTTATATATATTTTATCTTTACTCATTTAATAAATTAAATTAAATTAAAATTTATATCACACTAAATTTATGTTGAATTTTAGTCTTTTATATATATATTTTAAACTATTTTTTTAAATTATATATCGTAAACATGTTTTTAAAGAATTTTGTTAAACTTTAAATTTATATTTCAGATATAATAGTGAATGTTTTCTTTTTTATATTAAACTTTTACCTTTAAAATTGCATATCAAAATTTATATTTTTATTTAGTTATTTTTTAATTCTAAAATCTAAGTTTCATGTTCTATACTATTTTTTTATTTCATATTTTCACAAATAATATTAACATTATATTTAATAGTTATCTCAAACTATTGCACATCTTTAAATGTCTCTTATTATGGGATCCACGACAACTGACAACAAGTACCATCGTCCGTTGGATGAGCACAAATCAACGACTTAGGGTGGATTTCGATTCGAATGTTGGAAGTGAACACATTTGTGAGAACTTCGCCTGGAATTGAACGTTTTATATTTAATTAAATATAATTAAGCCTATAAAGCTTTTTTTTCGGGCAGAAATTGAAAATGATTAAACAGACTTTAAAAACAGTCCCGAAAAGTGACTCGAGTGTGGTGACGTGCCCAAAAAAAGGGCAAAAGTCATGGGACCCATGACAACTGACAACATATACCATTGTTCGTTGGATGAGCACAGATCAACGACTTAGGGTGGATTTCGGCCTGAATGTGCGAAGTGAACACGTTTGTGAGAACTTTGCCCGGAATTGAATGTTTTACATTTAATCAAATATAATTAAGTCTATAAAGCTCTATTTCGGGTTGAAGTTGAAGGATTAAAAAGACTTAAAAAATAGTCTGGAAAAGTGACTCGAGTGTGGTGATGTACCCGAAAAATGGCAAAATTCATGGGACCCACGACAACTAACAACATATACCATTGTCTGTTGGATAAGCACAAATCAACGACTTAGGGTGGATTTCAGCCCGAATGTGGGAAGTGAACACATTTGTGAGAACTTTTCCTGGAATTGAACGTTTTATATTTATTTAAATATAATTAAGTCGATAAAGCTCTATTTGGGGTGGAAGTTGAAGGATTAAAAAGACTTAAAAAATAGTCAAGAAAAGTGACTTGAGTACGGTGACGTGCCCGAAAAATGGCAAAAGTCATGGGACCCACGATAGTTGACAACAAATACCATCATCCGTTGGATGAGCACAGATCAACAACTGAGGGTGGATTTCGGCCCGAATGTGGGAAGTGAACACATTAGTGAGAACTTCGCTCGGAATTGAACGTTTTACATTTAATGTCCTCAGAATTTAAACTAAAGTAATGAATGTTTTGTCCTTCGATGACGAATAAATATTAATAATAATTAATAAAATTACAACATGATTCTAGATATTTTGCCCTTTAGGTATTACTTTTGTACTTTTCAGTGTTTTCAAAATAAGTGACTCATAAATCATAATCGTATTTCATTTCATGGACAAACCAGTAAATCGAGGGAGATTTAGAAATGACTACTAGATTGAGGAATGCAAGTTGCAATAGAGACTATCTATGCCAATCTAGTGAAATATAAAATTTGGGTAAAATCCAGAACACCTACATCCTACCTTTTTTTACTTTTTTTAATCTTGTGGTTCAATTTGAGGGTTAGCATTTTTAGGTTTGTATCTAGCATTATTTTGAATTATTAACAATAACAACGATGGGGAAAACAGGAAGCAGTAGTTCAACAAGAAGCCAAGTGAAAAAAAAATGTACCTAACCGAACTGGTTAAAACACCAGGTTTCATTGATGAATACCATGATATTTATGACTCTGCTATCCATGGTGAAAAGCGTATCATAGATATTAGATATGCATTGTCTAGTAAGGCGACATATCCAACCAGAGCAAGATTTATTGTTTTCAACACAATGTTAAAACAAAGAACAAATAAAATCGCATCGTGGGATGCTAGATTGGGAAGCATGGTGTTACCTGAAGTATTCCCTTGCCCTGATTTTGTCATGGTCTGCACCAAAAATTATGATGAAGATTAAAAAGCAATTGTCAATAAAAATACAAAAGAGGAAATTCTATCCATAAACGTGGGATAATTTACTCATTTGTTGAACCTAGGGTTTGAAGCACAAAACTCAAACGTCCAAATTGACCTCAGAAAGATGGTAGAGAATTATGAGAGTCCTAATCCAAGTCACAGAGATTCATTTATCAGAGCTCTAATAATGTGTGGTACTCCATTGGATTAGAATCATAAGCCTCCTTATGATTCTAACATTTTGGTTCCATGGGTTGGGGATACTATTTCCTTGCTGATATTTTGTCCAGGATTGGAAAATGATAGGGAAGTGGGTGCAAGCCTTCTTGAAATGATTTATAATATCCATTATGTAGCTCAGCCAGTAAGATATAATTTTGTTGAGCACGTTGTTCAATCCATGCAAAAACAATTACTAATGATCAAAAAAGGTTCCTTTAAGACATTTAGGTTCTCATCCTACTTGTGATATCTCCTTCTATCCAAGTATTGTGCAATATTCGAGACCAACAATCTTCAAATTGTGAACTATAAGATTGATGAGAAGACTCAGAACAGAACAAAGTATCCAATATATGAATGGACACCAAAGATAAGGATGCATGATAACATAAAGAACTACAACCATTTTGTAGACTTCTTTTTGGCACCAATGTATAATGAAATTACAAGAACTCCAATGCCTAGATTGCTTGTGTCTTGTAGAGATTGCATTCAACTCAAAAGTCAAATACAATTGGCTGACTGGTTCTTCATGGAAGAATACATTGTGTTAAGGTTTTATGAATCAACAGTAAAACTATACAAACTTCCAATACATGTGACAGAGAGGGTATTTGCATTGGAATATATACGACAGTTGGAGAGCACAAATAGGCACTTCCATGGTCAACAAAAGAAGAGCATATTTCCTTCCTTGCCTTTCTCATGTGGAGGGTTCACATTTGAGAGAAAAACATTCAATGTGATACATGATTCATTGATAGTTTTTAGCTTTGGTGATGAGGGTCTCTAGAAGTATGATCCAGTCGGTGTAGTTCAAGCAAGGCTTAAGAAAAATGGGAACTCTTCAACATTATGTCAACATGAAAGTAAACCATTGCTAGGAAAGCTTAGAAACATGGACTCCTAGGATGAGGTAAAAAAAAGATGGAGAAAATTGTCGTTGACAATAACATTTCAACAGAAGAATATCACCACAAATTATGGCATTGCACACACAGAGGACAACAAAGGAGGGCCAGGGCATCCAAAATAGGAGGTCCTACAATTTCTACCAAAAATCTGCTAATCCATCTAACAAATCTATTCCCAAATCAATTCTGCAAGAATGTAAAGAAATTTATTGGACTTAAACCAAAATAAATGATTTTTGGACTATGAGGAAGAATCCCGGTGAGCCAAAGACCAGTGCAGAATTTGAGTCCATCGACGAGGATGAAAAATTTAGCAAATTGTGGAATATGGAGCATCCCACAACAACATATGACATGAGTAAAGATGATGATGATTATGAGGTTGAGCCCACTCTAACAACTACTAGAGTCCCTAAAATATTGGGTGGATTCAATGAGTCCATAAAAAAAAATATTGCAAAGGGGCAAACATTGTGGAAAAAATGGGTTTTGAAGGTGGTGGTCTAGTTTCTAGAGGAGAAGGCATTTGGTATCCGGTTGAGGTACAACTTCCATCAAATTCAAAATCAAAATTCCTTTTAAACCAGTCATTGGACTTGATTCTTCAGATTCATCACGAAAAGGTACTACTCATTACCCTCAGGGTCCACCTGCATTTGTTTCAGGTTCAAATCCACAACCACCACCACATCATGGTATTCCTATTGGTGGTGAATCAAGTGCCGCTGCCACTAGTGGGGAATCTGGGGATAGTATTCCTATTAGTGTTTGGTCAAGAGCCATTGCGATTGGTGGGGTTGGTATTGGTACTACTACTGATACTAGTTGTCTTGGTGTTGGACAAGGGCAACAACAAAATATCTCTTGCAAGAGGCCAATAGTGGTAGATACTCAAATTATTCAAAGTCCTATATCAAGTGCCACTCACACTACAAATCAATCATTTGCAGCTTCAGATCACACACCTCAAAAGATTATTAAAACTACACATGAAAGTGGCAGTGGGACAGGATCAGGAATGGTTGTTAGTAATCCTAGTAATGCATTAGTTAAAACCACATGCATAAGTGGAATTGAAGCCTCTGCTATTCCTATTTCACCTTTCAAACATTCAATTTCTTCAGTAGGCCTAGATTTTCAATTCCGTGATTACTATGAAAACTTTGAACACACAACAAATGCAAATAAAGAAAAAAAGAGAGAATTTCATAGGGTTACCCTTACTAAAGTTTTAGACCAACAACCAGCAAGGGACATGGTATTTCCAACATATGACCCACACAAAGATATGATGGAGTTCATGGTTGTTATGCCCCCAACCAAAGATAAAAATCCACCACAGAGTTAGATAGATCCCTTTGAATTTCAAGTTAGCACCCTCCAAATGAATTTTTCCAAAGTACATAATGTGGACAAAATTAGTGTGTCAATAACAAATTGGTCTACACTTCACTACTAAAGGTGGAGAGAGAAAAAAAAACTGGAGAAACAAATAGAAAAGTTACAGGTAGACTTGGCAACTGAAAAATCAAAGAGGAAAGCAACAGATAACAAGTGCAATGATTTATAGAAAAAGCATAAAAAATCCGAGCTCTGCAGTAGAAATTGCAGAGCAGGAAAAGATGAATGCAAAATTGAAGGACCTGAGAGAAAAAATGGCTAAAAGCAGTAAAAAAATTGATGAGGAAAGAACCAGTTTTCAAAAATTATATAAAAGTTATGAGTCTGTTGCTGCCAAAATAAGAAAAATATAGGACCTATTGGATCATGAGAAGGAAAAAGCAAAACATTTGGAAGAGGAAGTAGAGGAAGAAAGAAAAAAATATGCACAAATGAAAGAAGACCTGCACAATGCAAATGATAAAAGTAAAACTTTGGAGGATAGATTGAAAGATAATATGAAAAATACAACAAAGTATATACAAGAAAATATTTGGGGGCAAATAATGCAGAGGAGTGACAAGTTGTGTGAATGGTTTGAATTGAATGAAAGTCAGAGATTAATCTATACGAAAATCAAAGGGCATATTGAGAAGAGCATACATGTTTATTCAAAACAGGATATGGAAAAAGAGATTCTAGAAGTAATGTACAGTACCAGTGACAGCTACTTGGCATCCAAGGGAATTAAGAGCCACATTGATGCTAGAGTTAAGACATCATCTATCCTTCAAAAATACCAGAAACTAAGGGAAACATCAGAAGTTATGGATAAATGTGACAAAAAGATATTGAAGCTGCAAGAAAAGACAACTACTTTGATTAAATTTGGTTTACCTAAGACTGTTGACCCATCAAATAAATTCATTAGAACAGAAGCTTACAAAAAAACACGAAGATAAAAATGAAGTCTGATTTAGACTTGCTTCCTAAGAACACAACTCCCCAAAGCTTTCTGGAATTCATCCAGCCATTTACAACTCTAAATGTGGTATTGGGTGAAACAGTGATGTCATCACTCTTCTAAATATGGATTGTTGATGAAGTTGTAGTTGACTTTCCATAGTTTGTAAAATATTGACCTTCCATTAGACAAAGAGTGGAGCACCCTACAAAAACTGGCACAAAAATCTTAAGAATCATAGTATGTATTGCACAGTTTTCTTCTTTTATTCTTAATTTCAAGGTTTTATGTTTTTTCTGTTTGGAATTTGGCATCACTTGAAATAACTCTGTTTTATGAACAAGAAAAAACCAGCACTCATTATTGCTAAATTGCTAATTGAGCCTATGAATCTATGATGCACAGTGCAAAACTTCAGCCTGTAAATTTGTATTCTCAAATTCTCCCAAGTTTTAACATTTCTGCATTTTTCTATTTCTAATTACTAGGTTTTGGGCACAACTATTATCTATATTTAATTTGTCATGGCTTGAATTAATATTTAATTTTGAACTTTGTTTTTTGAACATGAGACATCAGACATGTAGCAGTTGTTAAATTGCTAATCTGGCCTGTGATGGCCATGTAAATTTGTGTTGAGTGTGTGATTTTGATGTTGAGTCTTCACATGTTACAATTCGACCTGAAGCTGTTGTTTCTCCCTTGTTTCTATAAAAGGGAATTCAAGGTCATTTGCAAAGGGTTCTGAAACTTTGCATTGACTTTTGCATGGAGAATCACACAAAGTGGTGTATTGAATGAATTGTATCATATGGTTGTATTTTGAAAGAAAATGAAAATCTAGGTTCTCAAACATATCTAAATAAAAATCTCTGTATCAATAAACACATTATGGTCTTTTATTATGCCATTTTAAATCTGGAAATAGAAATTTGAAAAATACAATTACAAATCAATATTAAATTCTAATTGCGAAAAGTTAATAGACTCATACAATATCATCAAGTTATCAACCATAATAATATGCTTTTGTAATGTGAATGATGAGATATATTTACAAGATTACTAAATACCAATCTCTTACAGTTGCCATTCATCCTCATCAAATTCAAAGCTTTCTTGATTCTTGTCTGTGTTTTCTTCACCCTGAGTCTGCATACCTTCGTTGAGCTGCATCTCAATGCTACCAATAGGTCCAATACATAAGTCAATAGTCCCACTGGCACTTTGGTTTGAAGTGTTGCCCAAACCTCTTCTTTTACATTTGGACCTCCAAATTTGCAGTGCCCTATCGTAAGGAAAAGTGTGGACATCATACCTAGATGTATAGAGCCTCAAGCAGTTTTCCAAATTTTTGTCTAGTTTGTTTCTTAGATTTGATTTTAGGAACCCCGAAGCACTGAAAAATCTCTCATCTTCCACCGAACCCAATATCATGGTAAGACATAAATCAACAAGCTTCAAATATTCTACCATTGAATCACACAACACTGCGTTCTCAGCTATATATTTCCAAAGCCTTGTTATTGATCCCTCTTCGCGGGGGTTCTCCATTGTGCCATATTGTTCTCTCACATTGTATGCAAAACAAGATGATTGCTCTTGAAGACAAGTTTCGTCTAATATTCCATTTATAGTTACTCCATTCAATTCTCTGGATATGCAAAATTATTTTATCAAAGTCAGTAGCTTACTTCGAAAATCAGCTGCACTGTTGAGGCTCCAATATTGAGGAAACACAATAGACATGGCTTCAAGTAGGTTGTCAGGAGGGAATTTGCTTCTAACTTGTGAGGAAAGATCATAGGCGATTTTATTCACAGAAGTAGTTACAGTCTCAACAATCTTGTCAAAATCTTCATTTGTAACTCTTGCTAGTTGCTTCCTGGGGCGCTTTCCTGGTTCCTCAGGGTCGACCGTAGCATAGAAGTGCATTGGTATCTCAACTCCCCGTACATTGGCACATACCTCCCCGTTTGCACCGATTTGTAAAAAGTTATCAAGATTGTTCAAATTTGCGAGTGTCTGCCACTTAACAAATTTTTCATCAGATAGTATTGGTTGATTTTGATAGATATTGTCGAGGGTCATGCATGTCATTTTACGAAGCGTAGCATATTCTGCAATATACAAAGCTCTTTTTTGGGAAGCCTTCATAAAATTCCTCGTTTCCTCTAACATGGGCAGAAGAGTTGCTAAAGTTAAGAGTGACTCTAGATTATTTAACCTCCGAAGAAGGCAAGGAAATTTTGGTTGCTCTGATTCGTCGCGAGTTGTGTGAAATAGTCCAATCAAGGATGGATATTCTGAAAAAAATTGATGCGCTGGACCATCCAAAGAGATCCATTTGGTATCATTATCCTTGAGAAGCTTGTTCCCATTAGTTATTCCATCAGAAAAGTGTTGAAATTCCTTAAATCGCTTGGGACTTCGACAGAAGTGTGAGTAAAGATCTCTAATTAAAATTTCAATTTTTTTTACTGAAGCATATTTGCTCACAATTCGAAAAGCTAGATTCATTCTGTGAGCCATGCAGTGAATTACAGTAATGTACGGTGCAAATGAAGTTTCAATCTTTGTACAAAGACCATTCTTGTGACCTTGCATTACTGAAGCTCCATCTTCTCCAACACACACCATTTTTTTGGAAACCGTCATGTCATCCATACCTCCATATTCAATTAAACTTCTCTTTACTAGTTGAAATAAATTTTCGGTTGTCGCACTCTCCTTCATTTTAGAAATAGATAGTAGATGAGGTTGGCAAGCATGATTATGTACAGTATAATCATGCATGCATACCCATGAAGTATTGTCTACTATCATAACTTTGTCTAAAGAAAATGCAATAAAGTTTGACACTCTTATTTTTTCCTTTACATCTTTTTTTTCAACCTCAGCAAGACAAATTGCCCATTCTCATCCACTTTTTACTGACCAGTGTCTATTAGGATAGTTAGGAACATTCAAAAAGTGTAATAATCCACTAATTGATGGGAAACCTGTCATAGCACGCCCTCTGCTCAAAATATAAAAAATAACGCTTAACTGAACAGATTTTCCCAATTGTTCTATTTGCATTGATTTTTCAAAAATAGCTTCAATAGAACCTTTAACTTCGGCAGACTTCATCTGCATTTTCTCATGAAAATAATACTCTTCGACATTCCTCACATCCTACATTCCTCCTTTTTTTTCCATCTTATCACTAGTTTTCCAACTCTGTCTATCATTTGTTTATCATAAACTTTACCCATATGCTTTTCTATGGTGTCAAATTTTAGCTGCAACCTAATTTCCTTGTTATGTTTCCAAGTGCAAATATTACACTTGCATTCTATTGGAGGCTCACCTTCAATTGGATTCTCTACTGGTTCAATAAATGGATAGTTTGATGCCCAATTAATTTGAAAATTCCTCACTGACATATCCCACTCTCGATCCTTTTTTATTGTGGTTCATCCTTTTTTGATCTGGCTTTTCTTTTCCCCTTTCGTGCATTATCATCAATGGCATTATCATCCAAGTCGATTATATCATTCTGGCTAACTTGGGCATCTACCAGATAATGTTCTTCAAGATCATCCTCGTATGAGATATCAGGTTCGCCGTCATCTTCAACATGCGATGTAGGTTGTGAATTTGTACTTGTAGTTGTGATGATGTACCTTCTTGATTTTCACCACAATCTTTTCCAAAGCCAAAGTATGAAGACAATGTTCTTCTTTTTGTTGGCCTCTCATGGCCTTCCCCACATTTAGGTTTCCTGCCCTTCTTCCTATTCGACATCTCCAACGAAATAAAGGCTGCCAAAAAATATCAAATTGTTGAAGAAGCAATAATAGACTATAAAGTATAATATATGTTTCATTGGCCCTATGACCTACAATCTAGATGTCTGAGGTCTGAATGTCCCGACTGACCACTTGGCATTGACGGGTCCCCACTGAATAAAAATGAACTCAATAGTACAAACAAATATAGATAAATTCAGAATAATATTATAACACTTGAAAAATATGATCGCTCACCTTTAGGTCACTAGTAGTCGCCAATGCAGTCAACAACAATGATTTTCCTTAGTTTGAAAATTCGCTATTGATCATAATTCAGAGCCTAGAACCCACCAGATTGTGTAGAGATAGTTCAGATCTTCGCATGTATTTATACCAATCCTTATATGGAAAATTCCACGGGAATTTTATATGGTATACAAATATTTGGATAATCTCGCGTAACTATAACATGACATGTAATTTTCAAGGCGATTATGGGTCGTCCAAATAATTGACAAATACAATATAGTTGGTGAAAGTTGGGGTGAATGGAAACACATGTCAGAAAAATGTCGGGCGAATTGGGTCCTTCTGGCTAACAATTCTTCACATGCCTATAGGCGAATTATTGTCGTCTATTAAGGCAACCTCAGAGAGTGTAGGTGAAAAAATTAAATTTACCGTGTGTCCATTGTATATTGTATTGGCAAAATCCTCGCATAGAAACATTTAATTACATAAAACATATGGCGACCGGGCCGTGAATTCAACAGAAATTGATAATGTTCTGGCGACATGGCCACCCCCAGTCGGTACAAAATATTCGCCATTTCCTAGGTCGCCGATGTGAAAAATTCGCCATTGGCAAATATTCACCACTAAAGTAATCTCTGGTCCTATCCAAATTGTTCCCTTACCTTCCCATTTCAAGTTTAGGATTTCTTTTTACCTTTAACCTCACCCCTCTTGTGTCACACCTTTCCCTTATCACTATTGCAGTGATATTTTTGCCTATTTGTGTCCTGATTAGGGTTTTTGCCCCTAATTTGGCCCTCCCGTTCAACCTTTTTCACACCTACCAAGATTCTTCCCCTCTCTTCCCACTACTAGTGTGAGATTTTCTTTTTGACTCCTGATTTAGCCCCCTTGCATTCAATTTTTCTTCCCTCATTCCAGCAACGTCCATTTTGACTGTTTTCTCCATCTCAATTTTAGTGTTTTTAGGCATTCTTTTTAGGGTTTCGTCGCTTCCCGCCTCTCATTTTCAACCTGTTTGATCCTCTTTCCTACCCAATCATATGTAAAAGTTTCATTTTTACCTCTTTTCAAGTCCCATGGCATTGCATTTGTCTCTTTTCCCTCTGGTGACCCACTTTGACTTAGTTTACTCGGTATTGCTCGGTTTGCCCTAGTTTGCAGTTTTTCATTCGTCTCATTTCTCATTCAAAATTTTGCATCCTTTCCAATTTCATTCATTTCAACCCAAATTGACTTAATTTGACCCCTTTTAGGTCCTCAGACATCAGTTTGACTAATTTTCCCTTTTAGGTTTAATCAATTCATTAATTAATTAAACCCCTTTTCACTAATTATTCTGCCTTAATCTGTCATCAAACCCCTTTCCCCTTTTAAAATTAATTAAATAATATTGTATTATTTAATTAATTTTGATTTATCCCTTTTAATTAAATAATCTTAATTCATTAATTAAAGGTTCATTCATTCCTAACCTATAGTTAAATAAATCATTTTAATTATTCAATTATCCATAATGTCTTTGAATTAAATAAATATCTTTATTTATTTCATTTTCCTAATTATCTTCTTGAATGAGGATAAAATCTACTTTTTAAATTTTTTTAATTGAAAATATCTTCCCATTTTCAAAATGGCAACTTTGTCTCATGGATTATCTTTGTTTTTTGAAAATCCCAAACATCTCATTAATTTCAATTTTTAATTCGAAAATGAGGTATGCATCCCCAAAAGTCTTCTTTTTGTGTTTTTGTCACTTTTTCCTCCTTCTCCTTCATCCTTCCTCGAATGATAGGCCTCCAAATAATCTTAAGACTCAAATGGAAATTTGTGCTGGAATTCAAAAGACTTTGTCCCTTTCTCCTCCTGGTGGGAAAGGGAGGCGTTCAGTCTCTCTTGGTAAGCCTAAGAAAACATGCATAACTCCTGTAAGTGTAAAAATAAAGAGGAGTAAAAGATCTGTGACTAGTCCTCCTGTGACAAGATCAGGGGCTGTGAAACGTAATTTGCAAGGTTTTTTTGGGGAAAGCAAAAATTCTCCATTAATGGGAAGAGGGGAGCTTCAGCCTCCCCTCAAGGACAATGAGAATTATTTCTTGGAATGTTAAGAGAAGCTTAATTAAGTCCCAGATGGACTTAATTAAGTGTGATATTTTTATGTTGCAAGAAACAAAGTTGTCAAAGGAGTCTGCTGATTTGGTTTTTTCATCTTGGAGAAGGTGGAATTTTCTTTCTTCTCCTGCTTGTGGTGCTTCAGGAGGTTTGACACTGCTTTAGAATAATTATAATATTGAGGTACAATTAGTGGCATCTGCTACAAATTAGATGTTGACTTTAGTTATTAGCAAGATTTCGAAGGTTAAATTCTGGCTTTTTAACATTTATGCTCTGTCAGGAATTCAAGGGAAGAGTAAGTTATGGGGTGAATTAAAGAGGATTTCTTCTCCCTTAAGACATGGTTCCTTTATTATCTTCGAGGGTGATTTTAATGCTATCACTGATTTAGATGAGAAAAGAGGAGGTGTTTTCCCTAATAAAAGGATTATGGATGACTTTGGGGATTTCATTTCTGATATGAGCCTTTTTTATTGTAAGTTTCAGAATGGGGTTTTCACATGGACAAACATGAGAAGGGATTTTTCTCAGATTGTTGAGAAATTAGATCGGTTTTTGTTATTTGAGAATTGGATTGATTTAGATTTTGAATTTTTTTCCTCTATTCTACCGGTGTCGGGTTCTGATCATTTTCTAATTTCCCTTTCAGTTATTGAGGATAGGGCTTCTTTTAAGTCTCCATTTAAATTTGAGCCCATGTGGTTTAGGGATTCTTCCTTTTTGCCTCTACTTATGAAATGGTGGAATTATGCTCCTTTTTGTTCTAGGTCCCATATGTTTCAGATTGCCAAGAAGTTAAGTTATTTGAAATTGAATATTAGGGAATGGAATATCTCGCATTTTAAGAACATTTTTCAGGAGAAACAAAGGATTCAAGATATGATTGAGTGTCTTAATACTCATGTGCTTCAACATGGTATGGTGCCACAAGTTTTTGATGAATTGAAGCCACTAAAATTACAGCTTGAGGAGGTGTTAGCTAGAGAGGAAATCTATTGGAGACAAAAATCTAGAGAGTTATGGCTTTCAGATGGTGATAGGAACACAAAATTATTTCATTCTTCAACTAAGATTAAAAGATGTAAGAATAGGATATCTTGTATTCAGTGTCAGAATGAGAATTTATTGATAGAGCCGGAGGACATTGCTCAGAGGCAGTTAGGTTTTTTAAGTCATTATTATCTTTGGAAAATGGAAATCTCAACAATGATATTATATCTAATATTCCTCCTTTAGTATCTTTGGAAGACAATAAGATCTTGATGTCTCCCTTTTCCTTAGAAGAAGTTAAGAGTGTTGTCTTTGCCATGAATCCGGATAAAGCTCTGGGACCAGATGGTTTTACTCCTTTATTTTTTCAGAAATGTTGGGATTTTGTGGGTAATGATGTTTTATTGGCTCTCGAGGAAGCTAGGAGAAATAGGTTTGTTTTAAAAGAACTTAATACTACAATGATTGCAATTATTCCTAAAAAAGAGGATACTAAGACTTTTGCTGACTTCCGCCCCATTGCTTTATGTAACACTTTGTATAAGATATTTACGAAGGCAATTTCCCTTAGGTTGGCAAAAATTCTACCTAGGATCATTTCATTGGAGCAAGGTGGTTTTGTTCTTGGAAGGGAGACGACAGAGGGTGCAATTGTAGCACATGAGGTGATGCATTCTATTTCCACCCAAAGAACCCCAACCATGATACTTAAACTAGACATGATGAAGGCTTATGACAGAGTAGAGTGGAGGGCTTTATGTGTTGTTCTTGAGAAGTTAGGTTTTTCCAAGGCCTGGGTCAAATGGATTCGTGCATGTATTTCTTCTGCAAGATTCTCGGTTTTGATTAATGGTTCTCCTTGTGGTTTTTTCACTTCCTCCAGGGGTTTGAGATAGGGAGATCCTCTTTCTCCCTTTTTGTTTATTCTCCTAGTTGAAACCTTTAGTTGGGCTATTAGGGCTCCTAAAGTGGGGGGCTTTGGAAAGGTATAAGGTTTCAGAATATTCCCCAAAGTATTTCTCATTGTCTCTTTGCAAATGATACTCTGTTATTTGGGCATGCTTCGTTAGTTGAGGAAAAAGTGATTAAAGGAATAATACAAAATTATGCATCGTTTTCTGGTCAGAAAGTGAATGGTGATAAATCAAAGATTTTCTTCCTTGATACATCACAACTGGTTCAACATAGGTTGCAATCCTTTTGGAGATTTGAGACTGGAAATCTTCCATGCACTTACCTTGGGATTTCTTTCTTTGTTAAACAAGACAAGATTGGTTTTTGGGATAAGATTATTTCGGTCATTTCTAAAAGAATTCTCTCATGGAATCATAGATGGTTAACTTTGGCGGGTAAAATTGTTCTCATCAAGTCTGTTTTGAATGTTGTTCCCATATATCTCATGTCTGTTTTGAAGTCTCCAAAATTAGCTATTGTTAGTTTACAAGATACTCTTAGAGATTTTCTTTGGAACAATAATAAATATGGCAAGAAGAAACTCCCTTTAGTTGCATGGGATAAAGTATGTTTGCCTAAGGAACTTTGGGGAATAGGAATTCAGAGTCTAGAGAATCAAAATTTAGCCTTAGGTGCTAAGTTGGTTTGGAAATTATATGACAAGCCTAGCTCCTTCTGGGCACAAATTATGTTTGCCAAATATTTAAATAATGGACCGAGAGAGTATATTTTTAAAGTCTCAAATTTGCCTTCGGGTTCTGCTATTTGGAATTTCCTTTGTAAATGTAGATCAGTTATTTTGCCTCATCTCTCATGGATTGTTCATAATGGTAGAAAGGTCAGATTCTGGGATGAAGTATAGAATGGACACACACCTCTGGTGAATATTAGGGATTGGTCTCCTCTGATCACTATTCTTTCCTCCCTTTAGGGTGTTTTTGTAGCAGATTATTTTGAAATTGTGACTAGTGGACCCCTTAAGCTAGCTAGATGGAAGTCGATTGATTTCTTAGATGTTGATCAAAGTATGAAATTAGATTTTGAGAAGATTTTGGGGGATAGAATTGTATTTCTTTCTGATTCCGAGGATGAGCTTATTTGGACAAAGAATATTTCTGGTAAGTACACTGTTAAAGATGGTTACAACTCTCTTATGGTTGCTAAAGATTTATCATCTTGGCCTTATAAGTTGTTTTGGCATTCAGCTTGTCTTCCTAAAGCTGGAGCCTTTGCTTGGTTGGTAGTTCAGGACAGAGTCCTTACAGGTATGAGACTGGACAGGCTTGGTATTACTGTTGTTTTCCCTTGTGTCCTTTGTAACAAAAATTTGGAATCTTCTTCACACTTGTTCCTACATTGTGATTATGCTTATGAATGTTGGCAGTGGTTGTTTGAGAAGTTAAATATATCCTTTGTTATTGGTAAGGATCTCATTTCCCCTTTTAGATCTTGGCCCTTTATGTTTGCCTCATCTTTTTATGCATGCCTTTGGATCATATCTCCATCTATTGTGATTTGGAATGTTTGGCTAGAGCGAAACAACAAGATATTTAAAAAAACAAGTTCTCCTATGTCTGAGGTTCTATTAAAAATTGAGTCTTCAATCTCTGAGGTTGCTTTGTCGTTTATTTATAAGAATTTGGAAAATATTACTTCTTTTTCGCACTAGGATAGTAGAGTTACTAGAGTTTGGAAGATGCTGTTAGTTTTACCCTCTCATGGTTCAATTTTAAAAAAGAATGATGCAGTAGGTAAGAGATGCTCTACTAGATGGAAACCTCCTCCACTTTAAACTGAATTTTGATGGGGTCTCTCATGGTAACCCTAGGCCAGTTGGGGTAGGCATGGTAGTTTATGATTACAATGCAAATTTTATTCAAGCTAAGTGTCATGCTATTGGTTTTAAAACTAACAATTATGCGGAATTTCATGCTTTGTTTTTTGGATTGGATATGGAAATCTCTTTGAGAATTAAGGACTTAATAATTGAAGGTGATTCTATGGTGATTATTCAATGTGTTATGAAAAAGAAATCAAATTGTTGGAATATGCAATATATACTTGATCTCATTTTACAAAAAATAGAATTGTTCGAATCTTTCTTGTTATCTCATTGTTACAGAGAAGTTAATAAGATTGCGGTTTATTTGGCAAATTTAGCCATTGATAGCAATGCTAATCAGCGAGAGGTGGGTCTTGAGGAAATTCCTTCTAGGGTATGGGAAGGTTTGCAGCAATAGTTATGTGATTTTCTTGAGTAATGTTGATGTAAAATTTCATGATGATAATTATTCCCGCTTTCCCTTTTCATTTCAAGTATTCATGTTCGTTGTCTAGAGGAGAGTTCGAGCTCATGGTATTTGATACAATAGTGTTTTTCCAAAGGTTTTTTGATACTTTCTTTTTTGGCAGGAAGGTTTTTGGCTCATGGGATTTGGCACAGGGCTTTGGAAAATTATGTCTTCTTCCATTGATAGTAGTTGTGGAGTCTACACTTGAAAATTATCCGATGGGTTTTTGTTTTGTCTTTTTTGCAAATTACCATATGGGCTTTATGTAAAATTGATATTATGTGTGTTGTGACCGCATTTTGTATGTGGTTCTGGGTGGGGTGTATAAACTGATCTGTTAAATACTATAGGTATATTTTATGAGCTATGACCAGAGGTTTTCTTCCCAGGGTTCTTTCCTTTGGTATGCTCTTTGAATCCTGTGTAAAAAATAAAAAATATTAATAAAAAAGTTTAATGAAATAATCCACTTTTATTGAAAAAAATAAATATTTAAAGTTGTTTTTCAATTTATTTAATTAACATATTAAATATAACGATTCTTATCTAAATTAAACATCATATCAAAATCTTATTCATTTGAAATAATAAATGAATAATTTCATAATACAATTTTTGGGTTCATCCATGTGTGGAGCGTGCTTCACCAACGACTTTGAAACTACAACCATGAAAGTTGGAAGGAATGGGTATCCGTTAGCTGTTTAAAAAAATGACTGTTGTTGTATATAACCGTTTCAAAAAGCAATGACTGTTGTTGTATATAACCGTTTTTGAAAACAATGACTGCTGAGTATATTACCGTTTAAAAAAAGCAGTGATTGTTGTATATTCATCTTTTATAAATGGCAACGAGACTATTCTTCTGGATTAGCGAGGGCTTGTGTTCTTCCTCTCCCATTAATGTTTTCTTTGTCTTTGTTTCTTTTGTCGGTGTCTTTTCTACAATTTGCCAACTTAATTACAAAATAATTGAAATTTAGGCTTGATTTGTTCCCTCAATTGAAAATTTATGGGTACTGTAATGCCCCGCCAGGAAACCCGAAGGGATAAGCCAAAATAACAAGAATAGAGTGCAAATTTTTTTTTTTAAGGTTACAACACATAAGATGCAACAAGATATCAAAGATTCAGATTACATAGCGGAAGACTTCAACTAACTCCTAAAGGGTTTCCCAACGAGATTACTTAAATTTCACAATTCACTTAACTCACACAATAAATCCAAAAGCTGAATATCTTAATAATGAGATAATTCATAACAGGATAATTTCTTTCAAAGGACGGAAATATAAATCATAACAAAGATTCATCCATTAAGTTCCATTCATCAACCTCATTCAAGCTTTTCAATTTAAAATTACAAACTATACATCTAACAATCTAATACATTAGGATTTCATCATAACACGAGATCTTTCCAAGCATATTTAATTTCTCAACAACAACTGAGTATAATTCATTACTCTAAGTTACATTATTCCATATTCCAACTTATTGCATTAAAAGGACGAATTCACACATGCATTACGATAAATCGCATCTCAACCAATTATGCATTCGATTAACATGGCATTCAAGGAAGAAATGAATATAAGCATTAATAGTTAATTCCAATTATCCACTTAACCATTTTACATAAATTAATCATACATGATAAAGCTGAATAAAGAGACAGAAGAGAATGCATCACATAACACCATAATGATCTTGGAGTTCACCCCTAAAGGGCTACATCTCCGGGTCTGCGCAACTGCAAGACCCCCTCTGATAAATAATAAGGTTAAGAGTACAAGTGGTTTACACCAAGTACTATCCAGCCATCAAGGCGATACATAAGCAATATACAAACGACCAAATCGGTCAATCAATACATAAACGATCCTTACAAGGAACAGGATCCAGCTGAACATAAACAAAGCTAATAACATAAGAGTCCATGAGAGCATCCATAAAACCGAACCATCACCACCCAAGGGTCTAACATGAAACCGAAACTCACAAGGGCAGAGACGAAAGGACGACTCACAAAGGACAAAACGACAACACACTAGCGAACGCAGGGACAAGTGTCATCACACAACCTGGTATGGATACCATGGCAAGTCTTCATAGGTCCCGGCCCATACACTGGTAACCCTGGCAACCTAATCCGAACTTCCGGCCCATCCAAGCCTCATGTGGACCCACACATCCTCTCGTGAAGACAAGGAAGATGGTTTGCCATTTCAGGCCTTCTCACAGCATGTCGAGTCTATGCTAGCACTCGTCCCATGTGTGAGGCACATTATCTTAATTAGAGATTATTTTCTAATCTACTTAGGTTATCACTTATTAGACTCACTTTCGACGGGTTATCCAGCAGCCACTTTGGGCGCGGCCCCCAATCGAAAGCCACTTTCCCATACGACACTAGACTAACTCAGACGAACTCAAACCACGGAATACACATGGTAAGACGAACGGAGTTCAAGAAGAGAGAACCAATCATCTGGTCAAACACGACTCAAGGGTAATCACTTACTGACAGTACTCTAACTAGAGACCTGACAACTAAGGTTAACCACGAATCATTATTCGACTCACACAACGAGGAGGAGATGATCAAAACGACACTACCACAATACAACAGTCAACTCGGAAATCGAGGACTAAAACAGGAACACCAAATCATCCATACGACAGGGTCCTACTAAACAAAGCAAAACATGCCATTCCATAATTAAAGTGAATACAGTAATTAAACTCGCAAGGCAAAAATCAGAAAAGACAATATTTCCTCAAATTGATTTAAACATTACAAGGCGATCAAGTTTTCTACAAGATCTAAATCAACTTACAGTTATCTACCTCATCAAGGGATAAGTTGTTCTTGGTTTTTCTAACTCCTAAGGTTCAAGCATCGAACAGGCATATAAAGCCGTAAAGAGTCTTAACCAATTCATGTTAATAAAATTGACAACCATTAAGCAATTAAACAAGGTATTTAATCTCCAATAGAACGTCATTAACATACTGGGCTAAAACCAACCTCTACAGTTTCGTATTATTTCTCAAGCCCAGATGTACCATACGGATCATGGAAATATAAATATAAAAAAAAGGAAGTCCAAATGAAGATAATCGTTATCAAAAACATATCGTTTAAATTTTCACTGCCCAACGATAAATATTTCACTACTTTCAATCACTCAAATGATGAGAACAAAACAACAATAATCCATTGCGAAATAACAGTTGTAAAACTTAATTAAAAAGGGGCAAAGTCACGAAATGAAGTTGAATGACAATAGCCTATAAACTCCATAATAACATTAATCAATATCAACTAGCATTTGCCACTATTATGCCTCCTTAATCAGATTTAAGAACTAATTAATTTATCATTAAAATAATATTATAATCACATGTTTTTTTTTTTGTTTTTGAATGGGGAAAAACATACATTAAAGGAACAAAAACCCATTTTATAATATTCGACATTAAAATAGCATACATCCAAAAGTCCTCACATAACATATGCTTTTTTTTGAATGGTAAAAAAAAATGCATTTAAAAAAAAACATTTTAAAAACTATGTTTAACAAGGAAAACGCATGCAAAAAAATTAGGGCGAGGGCGGGCCGTGCCCTAACCCTCGCCGCAGGGTAACCTTACACAGGCGGCGCCCACGGTGGTGCCCGCAGGTGCCGCGGCGCCCTGCGGCCACCGTGGCCCCTGCGGCCACCGCCGTGGGCCGCAGCCGAAGCTACAGCGAAGGCGAGCGGAGGTAAGGGGTGGGGGGTGCGAGCGGGGGAACCGGTGGACATGCGGGGGAGGAGGGGAGGAGGAGCGGGGGAGCTCCGCTCCCCGCCTCCAACCCCAAAACACAGTCCAAATCAAATCAAATAAACGCCCAGATCCGCCCCATACAATGACAACGCACAGCAAAAAAAACGATAATATTGCTCACGGATTAATACACGGGTATAAAATGGTATATACACAGCGCTATAAATTAAAACACAACGCTGAAAAAAAAACATATAGAACATAGTTCAAAATCTCCCCCATTCATCTTTTGAAACAACAACGAAATTGTTCATAAATTTCGGTTTATAATGAAATCCGTTTTCCACGAAATTTGATTTGGTAACAAGATTCTTGAAGGTATTCATCCATTCCAAAACAGGGGTTACAAACACCCAACAACAATGAGGAAAATACCCATTTCCATTAAAATTTCCAGCCAAATTCTTAATGAACAATCAAATTGATTTTCAATAACAAATTCAGAATCCTACCTTAATTCGCAATCCTGGTATGGCTGAGGGAGAGCCCAATCCTGCCAGGTCCAGCATCATTCCTTCCCAAAAACCTCCAAAATCATTCCCAATTTTCTTTCCATCTAAAAATTCCCCCAAAAATGTCCATCCCTTCCAATTTCCCCAAATTTGGGTAATATGGAAGAGTTGACTCCAAATTTCTATTTTTGGAAAAAAAATCTTTTATTTACAAATAATTCATAAAATTAATCCTTTTCTAATTATTAACAATTTAACTTGCTTTATCAATTCAAGACGATTTTCTCAATTAAACAAATTTAACCTTTCTAATATAATAATCCAACAGATTTCAATAAAATTCTGTTGCGATAAAGTACAAAACTTCATTTCATCAGCATATATAAAATGCATTAAATATTCGAAAACAGTCATTTAATCAAACTTACTCCAAATTTAAAACAGGCAATTCATTAACAACGAAAATCGCATAACGAATACCTGATTAATTTAAATCCATTAATCCTCAATGCACAAACGCATATATTTAATAAAGAAAATTATTAAGGACTAATTAATCAAATTAACCAATCACACCATGCACGCAAACCGAGAAGGTCAACCAAACAGACGACTCGCAAACCCAAACAAACAGGGATTACCGACGACGAACGGCGATGCTCACTAGAGCACAACTAAGGTCGACTAGGGTATTACGACCACCTAATCCAACTCTAAGGATTAAAAAGTATGCTCAAACCTGCAAAACCAGGTGACGACGAACCTCGCACTCATGCGACTTCGTACCTGAAATCTCCTGCAACAAAAGATCATACATGCATACATTTATAAAATCTAATGAAAGCGTTAGTCCAATACTAAAATCACGAAATAGGTACACTGAATAACCTGCATACAACTAGTGTGAGAACCACATCAATAGCTATGCGTTAAATCAACATCTGACTATACATAATATTACGATTAACTAATCAAGATTAAACCAAGGTTAGAGATCGATTACGGTAGGGGTACTACAGGTACTTTAAGCTTAATTTTCCACCTTGAGAAATATAGGCTTACTTTGTGATCTCCCTTTAAAAAATTATAAACTTAACCTTATTTCGCCACCTCAATTATAAAATTATAAAAAAAAAAGTTTTCTTTTGCCACCTCAATTAATATTTTATTAAAAAATCAGGTCCTAATCTACAAAATAGATTACTAACAAGAATGAAATTTGGTTTCCCAATTGTCCGCAATTTTTTTTTTTTAAATATATATATATATATATATATATATATATTTTAATATAAAAATAGTCACCCACTCCATCACTTAAGATCAATTTAAGGCAAAAATCATCATGTGGATTAGGTCTCTATATAAAGGCTTCACAAGATTTTTATAAGTTTTTTAGGGTCAATTCTTAAAATATATACCTTGCTCCATCCCTCGATTTTATGTATAATTTCATCACTAGTTTCAACAAATTTATTTCACCTCATTATGGTTTTATAGCTTAGGTGAATATAATACCAAGTCAATAGTTTAGGCTCTTTAAACTACCCATTCTTGATTTTCTTTCATGTAATCGCCATTCTTTAGATTTCTCAAGTATCGTTAAACTTTATCTCTTTGTGAATATTTGTCTATAGGAGAGCTTCATATGTTGTCCATGACACTTTGTCCCTCTCATGGTCCATTCGTATTTTAGTTCAATTTCTATTTTTTTCTATATATTTCACTCTTTAAGTAATTTATTATATATTTTCTTGGTTCACTAATCTTTAATTTCTTGAATCCTATAGATGCAATCGATTATAAGGGCATATTGTAGAAAATTGATTACTAATCTTTAATCCATGTTTGATTATCGTGTGTGGTTAGCCATAGAGTATCATCCATGTTGGATTATCCACTATGAATACTGATATACAGTGAGAGTATTTATGGCAGTGTTACCAATTTTTATAGAGGAACACCTAATTGGTATTGCTTAATTGTAAGTGCGTCAAATGAAACTTACAAGGAAATGAAGTCTAATGTGTCAAATGGGTATTGCTTAATTGTAAGTGCGTCGAATAAAAACTTACAAAGAAATGAAATCTAATGTGTCAAATGGGATTGGAATTAGAAAACATTGTTTTGATCCAAGTCATTCCAAGAATGGTGTCAATTGGCTGGATGTTATGATTGAAGTCATTCCAAAGTCAAGCCATTACAAGATTGAGTCAAGTGGTTTGGTTTGGCTTGATGTTTTGATTGAAGTCATTCCAAAGAGTGGGTCTTAGCATGCTTTGTGTGAGGTCGTATATTATCTTCAATTTTTTTAAAATTGAAATGTGTTGTGTTGTTTTGCAATGCTTTATGTGTTGTCTTGTGTGATTTGAATTGTATTGATCTTGTGTGATTTGAATTGTATGATTAAAAAACAAATAAAAGGGACTATATTCTAATGAAGACTAAAAAAACAAATAAAAGGGACTATATTCTAATGAAGACTAAATAAACAAAATAGCATTACTCTCCATATTGTCGAAATGAATGCCCATACGTAATACACAAATTAGGCTTCATTAATTCTTCTTAATCCATGAGAATCTGCCTTATCTTGCTCAACAAGAATGATAATTTCCTTGAAGTTCGGGTGCTTCAAAATTCTTCCAATCTTATTGGAAATTCTTTCAATGTAAGGAGATTTATTTAGTTGGTCAGTTGAAACTTCAATCCTCTGCCAATGTGTTTGTGCTGTGGAAGCCCGTCTTATTTGTTTTCTACTTCATCCATCATTTCTGAAGATCGCAAACAAGAGCTTTTTCTTTTGTACCAAATGCTTCTTATTATGCGAGAATTAAAAGCTCTGGTCACTAATGTTTTTGAAAAGGGCCTCTTTCTGAGCTGTGGGGTGATAAGTATGTATATTTTCCTATAAACTTGGAGTTCAAGGAAAGTGAAACCATCCACTTTTTTGAAATGAGGTCATAACGAAGGATAGTCACTCCAATTCCGGGACAAATATAATGCTATTTAGAATGCCATTCAGGTGTAAATCAACTCTTTGAAAATTAAATATTGAGAAAGTGGTGGAAATATGCATGAGATGCAATTATTATTGTATTTGTACTCTAATAGATCATTGATCTTCACTATAAATGGATTGTGATAACCATGTCATAAGCTGACTACTGATATATGTGATTATGGTGCTTTGCAATATACTTGTAAAAAAAGAACTGTAACATATTTATTATATTTGAAATTAAAAATGAATTTTAAATATAATTTAGGTTGGTCCTCTCTTCTTAATTTAGGACCTTATTGGAATGGGGGACAGATTTTGAAAAAATAAAAAAAATCAATGAGCTCCAATATGTAGACCATTACAATCCTACGTAAACTGTCATTTTGTTAATTTTTCTTTTAAATCCCTTGTGCAGCCATTGAAACATTTTGTCAAACAATTCATGTCTTGTCTGTCACTTGTTATAGTCTATATGATGTGCCCATATCAAAAATTAGGCATTGCTTTTCCAAATGCTACTCTCAGCTGTTGCCTTTGCTTCACTTATTTGCATTTTCAATTCTGCACTATGCATCTCTTATAAGAAGAATAAATCTGGTAGTGTGATTTGGCTTCAATAGCTAGTTCTTTTAAACAGTGAGTATGCTTTTTCAATAGCAGTGTTTAATGTGGATTATGAGTGATGAATATGCATGCATTTTTAGTCTATCCCTGATCACGAATATGAATAGATTGTCTCAATGATTCCTTGATTAAGTCTGGCCTCAATCAAGAGGTCCTTCAGGATGAGGATTCCTCGCAATCCAAAGCCCTTGATCGGCTTTAGGAGCCCAGATGGATACAGTTGGGTGAGTGGGTACAACCAACTGGATCTGGCATAGTTACAATACCACTTTCATCATCTGCATTCAGAGTAGCATGCAACTCTATCTCTGATTCTGGTATTGTATTTATGATTTGTAACCCTAAATTTAGGAGAGTTTTCTTCACACCTAATATCTTGTGATATGTGTATTCAAAGACCCCTAATTTTATTATGCTCTTGTTATGGGATCGTGAGTCCATATCTCTGCTGGATGATAGGTGTGGGTTTCCTTAATTGTATTCTCTTTGTACAAGATCATCCCGAGGTTTCTTTGTTTTTTAAATGACCTGAATGGTGTGCTTATAATCTTTCTTGATCGGAATTTCTTTGAAAATTTACAATTAGCTTTTAATTTTGACAGTCCAGTGTAATGCAGCCATATGCACACCTGAAAATGTAGTATTTTTCTTCCAAAATTATAAGAAGCAACTTGAACATGTTCCAATAACAAGATAAGAATTTGAGTCTAACATTGACACTTATGGTCTTCTGTTATGGTCATATCAGGCATTTTTCATTTTCATTTTGGTAATTTCAATTTATTCTGCCTATTGTTTGTATTTAAAGAAATGATTGTGTTGTTTTTGTTGCTGCCTGATAAGCACTGGGGAAACTTTCCGTTCCACCCCAAGCAATCTTTGAAAACATACGCTGAAAGAATTCTATAACAGTTTTTTGGACTAGTTAGACCTATAAATTCGAGGGTTAATGGGTTTATTATCATCTTTAACAGCTAGGCGACAGATGCCACATAACCTGATACAGTTATTTTTAATGGCGTAATCTATGATGGTTGGTAGTTAGTCATGGTAGTGTTTAGGTTAAGAAAAACGGAAAAGCAAATCTACAAGAAAGTTTAGTTGGGACAGTGGTTTAGCCTGGTGCCCGAGAGTATAACCAACACGTAATGATTTGCTTTGTGGACGACCTCTTCTCCAATCTGCGTGTATTTATACCAATCATTTTGGTTTTGCTTTGGGCCTCTGAGTTCATTCCTTAGACTCTTGAAGCCACTCTTGTCAAGTCTTTAATCCTTACATCTGGCTTAAAGTCCTTGCCCCCAAAGAATCCAATAACATCTATCTGAATTGCTGGTCTACTGATATGATTGTCCAAGATCACCTTCACATTGCTGGATCCCAAGCTTGAGATATTCTGTATACCACTAGAGATATTCTGTATACCACTATAACAGAGAAGTCAAGAAGATCTGGACTATGGGTTTCTGTGCCTGATTTTGCATCTGTGAGGCTTAATTTTCTCATGGACTGCCTGAATGTTATAGATCCCAGAGAAGGATCTATAACTTCATTTTCTCATGGACTGCCTGAATGTTATAGTCCAGTCCCCAGCAGGTAGTCCATATGTTTCATCCAAGACAACTTTTCTTGATTTGATATTATAACTTCCTTGAAGGGCTCAGTGAACCCAATCCAAGTCATTCTAAGCAGCAAAAGTCATAAAGCAATATATGTATCTATTGTCATTGACATTCGTTCTCCTCTGATCTATTCAAGGAACAATTCTTCTTGATTATGGTTCAGGAACATGCATAATTGTCCTAATTTTAGCACTTACAAGAGAACTTTTCATTTTATATAATCTGTCTATTATTTTAAGCATTTTTCTTTGTTTTTCCAATAATCTTGTTGTTTCCTTGATTCTGGAATGTTATTGCATCCTCTATGGCATTTGCTATCTATGATTTGAATTTGTCATGATTTTCATCCCAACTCCTTTTTCCTTTTTCCCTCTACAAACCCTGGAAAACATGTTTCACTTGCATCTTTTTGTCATAGTTCCAAATACTTCATTGTCATTACAATCCTTATGGAATCCCTATTCCTGTAGAAAATAAATGTAAACATATTTTGCTTTGTGCATCAAAACGGGGGATGTGCTTTATGATTTGTAACAAACAGAGCAGTGCTATTTTAGAAAGAAAATAGATATAAAATTGGACAGGGTAATCTAGAAATCTATTGCAAAAATAAATATATAAATTGTTTGTATAAGAGCATACTTTGTTATATTTTATTGGCTGGAAAATCGATTCAAATTTAAACCATGGTTGATGTTGACTGTTTGACAGGCTGAGCCAGTGTACAAAAATCCAAGGAAGCTCCAATAGGTAGCTGCTGAAGTCAACTAATGAATGCAATTTATAAAATTTTAGAAATATGTTTTAAATATTGAATGGATTTCTGAATGCAGTATTTGATATCTAAAATTGATAAAAATGTTGCATTTTTTAATCAATTGTTAAAATAAATGTAAATGTAATTTGTAAATTGAGGCAATCTTTATTTTTTAATACCATTATTTTTATTTGGGAGGGGTTGAATTTGCCCCCTTCCTAAGGCTGCAAAGAATGGTCATTAGCCATTCCCCTTCCTAAGGCTGCAAAAATTGGTCATTAGCCCATTCTTTTCTGTCTAGTGTCTATGTTAATATTTTTTAATTTTTTAGACTATTTTTCACTGCATAAAATTTAATTTTTTTCAATTTTTATTTTATTTCACTGCCTAAATAACTAGCAATGTAATTATTAAGTATCATAATATTCTTTAATTATAAGTTTGGTAATATTGTAATAATTATTGTTGTGTTATTAGCAAGTTGTAATTTATACATGTTTGTTTAGTAATTTATTTTTGAAATTATTTATCATTTGTATGTAGTGTGTGTTCTTTTGACATTTTGTTTGTTTAACATTTAATTTGTATGCTTGAAATTATTTATCATTTGTATGTAGTGTGTGTTCTTTTAACATTTTGTTTGTATGTAGTGTGTGTTTAAGCTGTGTCATTTAGTTGTGCAAAGTATGTTTGAATTTTGACATCATATTTTTTAATTTTGTGTGAAATGTGTGTGAAACTTTGACATCACTTTATTACGAAGTGTTTGCTTGGGTTTTGACATTTAATTTGTGTGTTTGAATTTTGGTATATATTAATATGTTGTGTGTATTTTGAACTAACTTTGTTAAGTGTGGGTAAATTTATTTGAACTAACTTTTAATAAAAGTGTGGCTAAATTATTTGATCCTCTTATTAGTTCTCTTATTAGTTTATGTTGGTATGTATTAATTGTTCAAACTTTTTATGTGTGAAGTGTGATTTAACTTTTTTTCACCTTGTGTGTAGTTGAGCTAACTTTAACTGAAGTGTGTTTTAACTTTGACATTTACTTCGTGTGTGTTTGAGCTAAATTTATGTGAAGCATGTTTGAAATTTGATTTTGGCATTCATTTTGTGCATATTTAAAATTTAGTATTTATTTTGTATTGAACAAACTACGTGTGAAAATGTCATTTGGCTTTGATAAGGTATGTGTTTATATGCTTGAACGTAATGTTAACTTTTACATTCACCTATGTTGCATGTTTGAATCATATTGTGAAATAGCTTTCACTTTGTGTGTTTTATACTTTGATGTGCTTGAACTTTCAAATTCATTTGTGTGAATAGTGTATTAACTTTGGCATTCACCTATGTTGCATGTTTGAATTATATTATGAAGTGTGGGTGAATTTTGCCTTTCACTTTGTATGTTTTGTAGTGTGTATTAACTTTGACATTCACTTTGATGTTGCATATTTGAATTATAGTGTGAAGTGTGTGTGAAAAGCATTCACGTTGTGTGATTTGTAGTTTGATGTGTTTGAACTTGTGTGATTTTTGTGTGTTTGTACTTTAATATAGTATGTTTGAATAAACTCCATATATGAAGTGAACTTACTTGATGTTTAAATTTAAACATTTTACTTTGTATATTTGTAAATTGTGTCTAAATAAATTATATGTAAAATGTGTTTGAACTTCGCATCTGCTTTAAATATGGATTGTGTGTTTGAACAAATTGCCTGTGAAATGTCATTTGACTTTGACAACAACTTTGTTGTGTATTTTCCAATTCACTTTGTGTGAATAGTGTAATTTGACATTTACTTATGTTGCATGTTTGAACTATGGTGTGAAGTGTGTGTGAACAAACATTCACTTTGTGTGTGTTTGTACTTTGATGTGTTTGAACTTGATTGTTTCCTTTCTATGTGATTCAAATTCTAGCATGATAACCTTTATGTTTGAAGCTTGATTAACCCTTTTTTTTAATGTTTTTAATTTGGCATGTGTATACTTGAATTTTTATTTAGTGTGAACTTTAATGGTTTAATTATGAATGTTGTGTTATTAAAGTAACTTTCTAGAATTTGAATATGCCTAATTTTGCACTTCGATGTGTTTGAATTTGATTGTTTAATTTCTGTGGTTAAAGTAACTTTCTATGAAAATATTTTTAAATTAGGCATATTCAAATTCTTGCATGATAACCTTTATGTTTGAAGCTTGATTAACCTTTTTTTTAATGTTTTTAATTTGGCATGTGTATATTTGAATTATTATTTAGTGTGTGAACTTTAATGGTTTAATTATGAATGTTGTGTTATTACCAAGTTGCATTTAATTAGTCTTTAAACAAACTCTATATGATATATGTTTGTACTCCGATGTGTTTGAACTTGATTGTTTACCTTCTGTGTGGTTAAAATTAACTTTCTATGAAAACATTCTTAAATTAGGCATACTCAAATTCTAGCATGAAGCTTGATGTCCTTTTTTTTTAATGTTTTTAATTTGGCATGTGTATATTTGAATTTTTTTAATTTTAAGATTCATTTATCATTTCTGTTAAGTGTGTGTGTGAACGTTGATTTATTTATTATGGAAGCCTAAGTTTGAATTTTTTAATTGACTTTTCACACTTTGTTTGCATTTTATAAGAAGTGTGTGCACATTTGGCATATGCACGTGTTTGAATTTTGACATATGCACTAATTGTTTGTTTGTTGGAACTGTATTTGAACTTTAGGCATTTATTTTAATAACTTTGGTGCTCAATTTGCGTGCATTTATTTTGAGATTCACTTTGTGTGCATGTTTGGAGTTTGGCATATTCTTATTGTCTTTTTTCAACTTTGTGTGAAATATGTGAATGAAATTTGACATCCCCTTTTGTGAAAATTGTAATATAAATATGTTTGTTTTGTGCTTCATTTTAAAATTCATTTATCATTTGTGTTAAGTGTGTGTGTGAACTTTGATTTATTTATTATGTTTCACTTTGGCATATGCACGTGTTTGAATTTTGACATATGCACTAATTGTTTGTTTGTTGGAACTATATTTGAACTTTAGGCATTTATTTTGAGAACTCTCGTGTTCACTTTGTGTGCATGTTTGGAGTTTGGAGTTTGGCATATTCTTATTGTCTTTTTTCAACTTTGTGTGAAAAATGTGAATGAAATCTGACATCCCCTTTTGTTGACATCTCCTTAGATTGCTAATTGGCATTCACTTTGAGTGTGTGTTTCTTTGTATGAAATGTGCACTTGGACTTTATTTTAAACTTTCATGCTTAGTGTGTTTCATTTTGGCATCCACAAGTTGTTGGAATTGTATATGAACTTTTCCCCTTTCACTTGAGTAATGTTGACATCCCTTTATATTGTTTGTTGGCATTCACTTTGTGTGTACAAAAAATAGGTCATCAAAATAGGTTTGAATTTTTTTGGCATTCACTTTGTGTGTGTACAAAAAATAGATTATAAAAATAGGTCATCAAAATGGGTTTGAATTTTGACATATGAACTAATTGTTTGTTTGAAGTGACTTTAACTTTCATGTTTAATGTGTTTCATTTTGGCATCCATTAGTTGTTTGTTGAAACTGTATTTGAACTTAAGGCATTTATTTTGATAACTTTGGTGTTCCTTTGTGTGCATGTTTGGAGTTTGGCATATTCTTATTGTCTTTTTTCAACTTTGTGTGAAATTTGTTAATGAACTTAAACATCCCCTTTTGTTGACATCTCCTTAGATTGATTATTGGCATCCATTTTGAGTGTGTGTTTCTTTATATGAAATGTGCACTTGGACTTTATTATAAACTTTCATGCTTAGTGTGTTTCATTTTGACATCCACTAGTTCTTGGAATTGTATATGAACTTTCCCCCTTTCACTTGAGTAATGTTGACATCCCTTTATATTGTTTGTTGGCATTCACTTTGTATGTGTACAAAAAATAGATTATAAAGATAGGTCATTAAAATGAGTTATAAAAATAGGTCATTAAAATGGCTACTACAAATGAGACATTAAAAATGGTCATATATTATAAATGGGTTATGAAAATGAGTACTAAAAATGGGGTCATCAAAATGGATACTCAAAATGGGTCATAATAATGAGTACTAAAAATAGGTTTTTAAAATGGGGTTTTAAAAATGGGCCACCAAAATGAGCCATCAAAATTGATACTTAAAAATGGGCCATCAAATGCATGCATTAGTTTGCATCGGATAAGGGTGTTGGCTCATAAAAATGTGTACTAAAAAAGGATAAAAAAATGGGTAATAAAAATTGTTCATAAATTGAGTCATTAAAAATGAGTATTTAAAACTGGTCATAAGAATGGGTATAAAAAAAAGTCATAAAAATGGGTATCCAAAATGGGTCATTAAAATGAGTCAAAACTTGTAATCAACATGTCAAGATGCCTTTGTTTGTACAATTATTTTTCTATAAGTTGTAATGTATCTTGCCCCGTTGTAGTTAGCATTAGGTTTGCAAGTCATTTTTATATTTTGCCCCAAGAGTAGTTAGCCTTGCCCTGTAAGTTTGGAGTAGTGAGCTCTCTCTTTGTAAAACATTTTTATATAGTGAATTATTTTTTTGAGTATGGCGCTCACTATGGTAAAATATTGGTGTTCATGTGTGATTGGTGTGAATGATTTTATGATGTCTTCATTTAATTCTCTTTGAAGTAAATGCTTGGATAAATCTATTAGATGCAAGATTGAAGTTTGAAATTGTAGTTAGTTTTTGAACTAACTTTGTACTAAGTGTGTTTAAATTATAGGTTTGTGTGGGTTGGGTGTGGGGAGGGTGTTTGAACTAACTATGTATGAAGTGTGTTTAAGTTATTTTACCATTCACTTATTTTTAATCCTCTTATTATTTGTAGGTTTGTGTGGGTGGGTGGGTGTGATTGAACTTATTATCACTTTCATGAGTATTCTAACTTTGGTACTCACTTTATGTGCATGTTTGAACTTTGGTGTATATTACTTTGTATGTGTGAAGTGTGTTTTAACTTTTCATTTTGACCTTGTATGTGGTCGAGCTAACTTTCCATGAAGTGTGTTTTAAAATGGTTATTTAATAACTTTGAAATTCACTTATATGCATTTTTAAACTTTAGCATTTATTTTGTCTGTGAAGTGTTTTTTTTCAAAAACTATGTGTGAAATGTGTTTTAACTTCACATTCGCTTTAGTACATCACACTTACTTTGCATATGTACGGATTGTGTTTTTGAACAAGCTATAAAAAGTGGTTGTACTTTGATATGTGTTTATATGTTTGAACTTTAAATGCACTTTGTGTGAATAGTGTACTTTAACATTCACCTACATTGCATGTTTGAGTGTTTGTGAACTTTAGCATTCACTTTGTGTGTGTTTGTACTTTGATGTATTTTAACTTAAGTGTTTACTTTGTGTGTGGTTGAAGTGAATTTTGTGAAATATTTTTAAATTGGACGTGTTAATTTTTGTGTGTTTGTACTTTAGTATGTTAAGTATCTCAATATTATTTAACTATAACATAATTTGGTAATATTGTAATGATTGATGTTGTATTACTAACAAACATATTTTTATTTAGTGTTTTATTTCGGAATTCATTTGAACCTCAAAATTACTTAATCATAGCATAAATAAATCATGAAAGCATAAAGCACAAAAAACACATGAACACCAAATTTATGTAGGCCCAAGCAGAGAAAAACAATAGTGAGTATTAGTCTCACAATATAAATATAATCTATTACAATATTGCCTTTGGAAGCTAATACAAGGGCTCCTAGCATCTACCCCCCACAAACATACCACAGACGACACGAGGATGTCTAATGACTCGAAACTAGCAGGGGATGGAATCTTAGTGCAACGTGAAAATATCTAACATGCATATCACCTATGACTATGAAGGATTATTTCCATGATATGGTAGGAGGTAAGAAAAGAAATCAACATACATCATATTCATTAAACACTTTGGCCAAAGATTTATATTGATTATCGGTAGGTAAATCAAGTGTCAAGATGTACTCTCCCCTATTCTTCCATATTCGACACCCGTCCAACACACACATAATATACAACGAACACACAATCATGCATATAGAAGCTCACATGATATACATGAGTATAGGAATGCTACGAGAATGCTTAAGAGCATGCAAAGGCATACGAGAGAACATAAGTGCATTCAAGAGCCTATAAGAGCACACAAAGGAATTAAATCTAAGCACATACCTTCTTACAAAGGCATATACGAGTACGCATACATGCATGAGCATTTAAAGAATACAAATACTTATGGTGCAATAATCTAGGCATATGCTCAAGTCTACACAAAACCTCTTATAGTTTAATATGTATCAATCTATGCATATCTTCTTGTCTACTCGACAAAATTTGAATAAAACTCCAATCACAAGTATTCTAAGTTATACACATACTCAATGAAAAGATCAATAAGAAGCACATTTGATACCAACTTCAAGACCTTAGTTATTAAGGACCATCAAAGGTTATCATTGATGTCCACATGTTTACAAATGGGGAAGATAAGGTAAAATAGGATGATCCACACTTAATTTGTATGACATCATATGTGATGTTTTAAGAACCATAATAATTAAGATAAAGGATTGAACATCAGGGACGTGACACAAAGGATGACCATCGCCATTATTGATTTTTTATTTGTTCAACATGTATTAATTAGATTATAGATATCAACATAAAATTTCTGCAAATATGGTTGGTTATGGCCCCACTCTGGGAGCGTCACCTCTGGAAGAGGGGGAGATCTCAGACCAGCCTTCAACTCCTGCTAATAAAACTGGGGAGGTCCTGACCCCAAATTCCAAGGCTCCGAATAAGATGATTGTACAAACTTGTTCGGTTGGCGTGGCAGTTCCCTCTGCACCTCTGAAGAATTTTTCTTCGTTGGGGGCCTCATCAAGTAGTTGTCTCCTCTTTGGTGATGATGGTTGGATTACATAGAGGAGAAAGATGGTTCGCTCATCGAAGAGACTATCTCAACGAAAGGAAGCAACTAGGGAAATTGCCAATGGAAGGTAGATGACCCTGGAGGCATCAACCAAAGTTAAGAAATGAAGATCCTTTCATGGAACATCTGGGGCCTTAATAGTCCCTAAAAACAATATGCGGATTGTATTCTGGAAAACAAGGTAGATGTTCTCTTACTTTAGGAAGTTAAAATGACTGAGACCTCCTTTATTACCATTGTTGCTAAAATATGGCTTGATTCTTAATTTCTCATCAGTAATGTCATTGGGGCCTCTGGTGGGGTGGTTACTATGTGGGATCCCCTATGATTTTATGTCATTTTTGTCTCTTCCTCAATCAACTTCCTTGTTACTAAGTTATTTTCCCATAATGGTTCCTGGTTTCTTATCAATGTCTATGCCCCCCATCACTAGAATGGGTCGTCTTACCCTCTTGAATGACGTCTACCTTTTAGTCCAAAGTGACTTTGATGCTCACTAGATGGTTGTTGGGGATTTCAACTCCCTCTTTTCCCTTCTTAAAAGCTTGGGGGCCTCCTAGATTATTTTGATAGCATGACGGACCTAGCTAACTTTATTAACAAGAATGGGCTAATGGATGTGGAGTTGGTCTAATCACAAGAAAGATGATCATCTCATCCAAGTTAGACTGGATGGAATCTTAATCTCGTGCAATTGGGATCTTGGTTTCAATGCCTCCTTGTTTGCCTTACCTCAAATGGTGTCAAACCACAATCCCATACTCTTGGTGTGTCCTATTGAATGCACCAAGGGAGGTTACCCTTTCCATTATAAAATAATGTAGACTTCTCATCCAAAGTTTAGGGACTGCATCAAAAGATTGTGGAACACCCTTGTCACAGGAACACCAATGTTTAGGGTGACTAAAAAATGAGATCTAATTCGAAGAAATGTGAAGGGATGGAACAAAAACGTTTTTGGAAATATTTTTGTTAATAAAAAGGAACTTAGTAGCAAATTATCTGCAATCTAAGGGTGGATGGACCAGGGAGACCTCCTTGATGCTACCCATTGCAAAGAGGACGCTTTAAGAAGGGAATGGAAGAAAAATTTGAAGCAGGAGAAAATCTTTTGGAAGCAAAAATCTAGAATCTAGTGGTTGAGAGAGGGGGGTAGATGTTGGCATATGCACACTCCAATGAGACATTGTAAGTGATTGAAGGTTTTGTCATTAATGGCAACCTTACAATCCTATTACACCGGCAAGATAGTTCACCGGCATCAATAGATGACACTCTACACCGGCACTCAGACCACCGACACCACAGAGAAAGGAAGCATACCGACACAGAGGCCGACAAATTTTTTGATATATTATATTTTTTTTATTATTGTAAAAACTTTGTAAGCCGACTTGGCAAGTTGTAAAATGACATATATATAAGAGAGATCATTATAGACATTTAGTAAGCGACAAGAAAAAGATATTAGGCAGACCTATTATGCGAAATATAGGGTAAAGGTTTTATGTAAAGAACATAGCAGAAATCAGTACTGGATCTGGCATTATAGATGCTATTGTAAAGCAATACAAGATATTGGATTTGTATAATCCACATTGTAAGTCAGTGAGACTTCCCATTGAGCAGTGAGCTCTAGGCAGTTGGCCTTCCTGCATGTGCAGGCCCCTCTTGTAAGTAATATTCTCTTATTGGCCAGTAAGTGAATATTGTGGGTTACAAATCCCACTGAGGTTTTTCCCACATCGGGTTTTCTCGTTAAATCCTTGTGTCATGGTGTGCTTTTCATGTGGATGCTTTTAATTCTGTTTATTGCATTATTTCTTGCATATCGGTATACTGTTATAATATGTTCTACATGTTTTAAGTTAAGAAATTCAATTCACCGGTTAGATACTGATTCACCCTCCCCCCCCCCCTCACTCTCAGTATCTGTAGGAATCCTAACAATTGGTATCAGAGCCTGGTCCTCTATTTTCATAAGCCTAACAACTTGAGGAAGATCTTGACACCGATAGAGATGGAAAATCTGATGAAGCAACTTGAAGGAGCTCTCTCAGACTATGATACAGAAAAATTGAAAAATATCAAACTAGAAGATGATCTAAAAGCAGCTCAGGATATCATTCAAGCACTTCAAGAGAATCTTACTATTGCAAGAAATAAGAGAAGAGAACTTTGTGAAAAGATGCAAAATGAGAATGATGAAAAGGAATCACTTAATGATATGATAAGCAAGCTGAAACTGGAGAACATGACAACAAAGAATGAGATGCAGGATATGACTATGAGATTTTGTAAGGAAATTGAAGATAGGAAGAAGAATGAAGAAGAATTGACTAGAAGACTAAGTGATGTAGCAAATGAGAACACAAGACTTAGCTATGAAAATGATTTATTGAAGACAAATCTAATGCACACTCAGAATGACTCCAATGAACTGATGAGGCAGAAAGAAGTCCTAGAAAGAGAACTAGAAATTGCAAATCAACATAAAGAAAAATTCAAGAAAAGCTCAGAGGAACTTGGTAACTTGCTAAAGAATCAAAAACCTAAAGGTGACACTTCTGGAATTGGCTTTGAAGTTGGTGAAAGCTCTGGTACGGCAAACACACAGGATCACAACAAACCGGTAAGGCAACCTAATGCTTATAAATTCAATGGAAAATGCTTTAACTGTAATAAGTATGGTCATAGAGCAAATGAATGTAGATCTAGAAATTATCAGAATATCAACACACTCATCGGTCAATGTTCAAAATGCAACAAAGTTGGTCACAACTCTGAAAATTGCAGAATGAATGTGAGATGTTATGTTTGTGGAAGATTTGGACATTTATCTAATCGATGCAGAACACAAACCGGCATAGGTTATGGGAAAGCTATTCAGAAGAATAATGTGACTTGTTATGATGTAACAAGATTGGGCATATTGCAAAATTCTGTAGAAGTAAAGGATCACTAGCAGATAACAAAAGTTCTAGCTTGAAAAGTAAAGAAAAAGTTGAAGAGGTTAAGCAAGAATTCTCAAAACAATGGATTAGAAAAGCTGATCTAAATGTTGGGAATACTCCTCCACTGGTAGAACCAATCAATGCTTCACCGACAGGACGGAGTGATGCTTCATCGGCAGGACAAAGTAGTGCTCCACCGGCAGGAAGTTCTTCATCAAATTGAAGAAAGTTTCCTTGAGGGTTTGGTAATCTAATGACACGTGCTATTATTCCCTCGGTTAGAGATAAGAAGTTGGAAATTACTTCATTACTGGCAGACAATGTTAAGTGAATACTTAACTGACATGCATTAAATGTGGTAGATGGCAAATAAACACTATAAATTTGTGGTTTTGGATCCATTTCATTTCACCGTGATTTCAAACATTCGTAGAGCGCAAAATTTGCAAAGCTAAGGAATTTCAAGCAAAGAGGCGAAACACTTCAAGCAATCAATCCATCCAAAGACAGAAAAAGGTATTTATCATCATGGCATCCACCTCTGCACTTGAATATATAGCAAACCCTACTGTAGTCGAGGTTATAAAACGCCCTAGGCCCGTATTTCAACTAGTTCCCAAGGTAGCAAAGAAAGATGACAATATAGGTGCTTTCTCTCAAATACCAAAAGGAGTTGTTTATGCTGAAGACCCCAGAATTTACATTCACTATAACATAGAGGAATTGGGAGATGAAGAGATCAAAACAATGTATAAATCTGTCATATGTGATAATTCCGGAAATGTGAAACCGGAACATAAAATCATTGAAACCCTAGGATTTACTAAAATCCTCTGCATTCCTGAATTTCCCAAGGATGTTATTAGGATAGTCTTAAGCAGGGTACATGGTGAATTTTTCTGGTTAGATGCAATTCACAAAATTACCAAGGAAGTTGTGAAAGTTGTCACAGGGTTACCATCCACCGGTACAAAACCAGACAAGACTAAAAAGGTCTCCAATGACCTAGTAACTAAACTAACTGGTGCAACATCCGACAGAAGGTCCTTGGGGGTAAATGATGTAACAGATATAAATGTGAGATTTGTTAGCATGATTTTAGGGTATAAAGCTACTCATGCAAATAGACTTAACTCAGTTTCAAGTTTATGCATTAAGAGTGCTTATGATATGGTTACAGACAATGTGAAAATTGACATATGTGAATGGTTAAAAGATGAGTTAATTGACAACTTAGGCAAGATAAAGAAAGATAAGAAAGATAAGAAAGGAACTTTTAGATTTGGTAATTTGATTGTATGCTTGATGCTACACATAACCAAATAGGTTCCCAGTATAGGCTATAAAGTACTTGGATTTGATATATCGGTAGGAAAACAGTTAACAAAACTATTCAACAACATGGGTGAAGACAAGGAAAAGAATATCCATGAATACTTTCGAGCACTTAAAGCCAAAATGAAGAAGAGAATCAGATTATCATAGAAGATTGTTGACAAGTACAAGGATGATATGTGTTTTGTAATAAAAAAGGATGAGATCTGGATGGAAGCAGTCATCCCAAGAACAATCTGGATAACAGAGATGGGTTATGAGACAGATGATCATATAATTTAGACTTATGCTAAAGCACTTCTGGAAGCACCAAACGAACCAAAGGAAGAAGTATTTGGTAGTGCTGAAACCATAGAAAAACAAATTCAATCTACGAAGAGAGTGAAAAAGGTTGAGGCAGTTGTGAGAAGAGGTTCTAGACAAGCAAAGGTTATTAAAGAAGATGTATTAAAGAAAATCGGTATCACTGAGGATGAGTTAGGAACTCTACAGCCTGAGACTCACCTATCACCGGTAGGAACTTCTTCAAAGAGTGACATGCCTGCAGCTTTCAAAAGAGTTGTAAGGAAAAGTGATCCTTCACCGGCAACCACACCCTCACCTAGGAGAACTAGACAGAAACAGCAAGTAGTAAGATCTCCGGTTAAAAAGACTACACCAAAGAAGAAACTAACACCCAAGAAGAAGAGAACAAAACAAAACTTGGCCCCTCTTGACATATTACTAAATGAAATTACAGAGGAAGGGAAACTCAAAAACATAGGAAAGTTCTATGATACTTTGACAATAGATGAAAAAGAACAAGTGGAAGACAATGTTGTTTTGTACATGGACATGTATAAGAAATTTTTGATGGAAGTTGTAGATGAAGTACCAGAGGAACTGTTCAAAATACTGGAAGCAAGAAGACAAGCTATTATAGAGCTTGATAAGAAAATCAAAATTGAAAAGTTACTAGCTGTTTATCCAGTAAACTCACCTAAGGAGATGGATGACTTAATTGTTGAAGCCAACCGGTCAGTATTCTCTATTGCACACTGACATATTGCTTTAATGGTTGGAAGAGTTAAGGAGGTAAATGAAGAAACAGAAAATGCATGGGACATATTTCTTGTTGATAAAGAAAAACAGGAAGAATACAGGAACCCCAAACCAATAAAGGTATATCAGAAGGAGAGAGACAAAGGAAAAGGAAAGGTTGGTGGACCTCCGAGTATCAAAGTAAAAGACAACTTACCCCCACCTCCTTTGATTACATCACCGGTAACAACAACTACAAAAGATCAACCGACAGTTGAAAGTATGGATGTAGAGGATGTCAATCCTAATCCTAAAGTCTTATACACAGTAGATGTTGATAGACAAAAGATCAACATTGTAGTAGATAAATATATGACTGGTAAGATAGACATGGCTAGTGAGCCACTGGTAACTGAGCAAACTGATCAAACACAAGAGAAACCAACAGATGATAACACAGGAGAACAGACAGAGAAACAAGAAGAGCAAAAGGCTCCGGAACAGGAACAGGTACAGGAACAGAGTCATGAGGAAACAGTACAACCGGCAACAGGAGAAGTACACAAACCATTGCTTAAGGAAATGCAAACACAAATAGACCTACCAGAGATCACAACAAGCTTGGTTACTTCCTCCACCAGTGGAATTCAGAATGTTGGTTCCTTCCTCAGCAGGCCACAAATCAACAAATGTAACTGAAGTACTCTTAGATTCAATCAAAAGGATAACAGATTGTAGTTCACAGGCTTATAAAGATATAGATGACACAATCCCAATTTTGAAGGTAATTGCTCCTAACTATAACATAGACAATAAAGATTCTTTAGGACAACTTGATACTTTGTGTAAATACATCACTGAGAACACAATGACTATTGAGCGAATAAAGGAAGAGACTTTGAAGGATAAGGTAGAAATTGAAAAGCAAAAATTCTTTGAAGATCAAATAAAGAAGTGTACTAGGAAATTTGACACACTTCTACTGGAACTATGCAACTTATTGAAAGAATATAAAACTCTGTACAAAGACACCTGCAAGACAAACTTTTTGACAGTAGACATAGATAAGAAAATGAGCAAGGTATAGGATGAAATCAATAAACTTGCTGATAATTTTGTTAACTCACTTGATACATTATCAATTTTTGAGCAAAGGATAACAAATTTTGAGGAAGAGTTACTTAAGTTAGAAAGAGAAAAGGAGAGAATAGTGGATAAGGCAAAGAATTTGAGACTAAAACTGAGTCCAAGATTGGACTACCTAGCATCATTGTGGAAGGCAATATCTGAGGCACTAGTACAGGGACAGGAAACACCGACAGAGCATATGCAGCACCTCACCGGTACAGTTAAAAGAATAGAGACAACAATAAGAGACAGTAAGAAGTTTATGGAGAGTATAAACTTGATTTTGGCGGATCTATTTCAAATTGTAACTACCCAGTTACAAGGTTGAGGCTACAACTCTATTGACACCTTGAAAACCTTTGTCATTGATGCAAAAGGGGGAGTAGTAGTATGAGAAAATAACTGGCAAAAGACTTATCTACTCAGGGGGAGTTCTTATATTTTTGGCAGCATATTTTTGGAAACATTTTTGGATTAAAGTTTTGGATACACTTTTGAATTTTCTCATGAGTGTTGCCATCAATGCCAAAGGGGGAGATTGTTGGCATATGCACACTCCAATGAGACATTGTAAGTGATTGAAGGTTTTGTTATTGATGACAACCTTACAATCCTATGGCACCGGCAAGGCATTACACCAGCAAGATAGTTCACCGGCATCAACAGATCACACTCTACACCAGCACTCAGACCACTGGCACCACAGAGAAAGGAAGCATACCGGCACAAAGGCCGACGAGATTTTTGATATATTATATTTTATTTATTATTGTAAAAACTTTGTAAGCCAACTTGGCAAGTTGTAAAATGACTCTTATACATAAGAGAGATCATTGTAGACATTTAGTAAGCAACAAGAAAAAGATATTAGGCAGACCTATTATGCGAAATAGAGGGTAAAGTTTTTATGTAAAGAATAGAGCAGAAACCGGTACTGGATTTGGCATTATAGATGCTATTGTAAAGTAGTACAAGATATTGGATTTGTATAATCCACATTGTAAGTCAGTGAAACTTCCCATTGAGCAGTGAGCTCTAGGCAGTTGACCTTCCTGCATGTGCAGGCCCCTCTTGTAAGTAATATTCTCTTATTGGCCAGTAAGTGAATATTGTGGGTCACAAATCCCACCGAGGTTTTTCCCACACTAGGTTTCCTCGTTAAATCCTTGTGTCATGGTGTGCTTTTCATGTGGATGCTTTTAATTCTATTTATTGCATTATTTCTTGCATACCAGTATACTGTTATAATATGTTCTACATGTTTTAAGTTAAGAAATTCAATTCACCGGTTAGATACTGATTCACCCCCCCCACCACCCCCTCTCAGTATCTGTGGGAATCCTAACAGTAGAAACTCTACTTTCTTCCACAGATCGGTTAGTAGGCACAGGAGAAGAAATACAATTACTTGCTTAAAGAATGATCAGGCTCAGGAAATTAAGGATGATGATGCTTTAGGGACAATGGCCTTAGACTACTTTGTAGGTTGTTAGTAGGGACTATGGCCTCAGACTACTTTTGTAGGTTGTTTAAAGATTATAATAGATTCAAGGATTCTCCTTTCGATGAGAGTTTCTTTCAATGCCTCTCAACTCCCCTAAATGAGGTAGACAATATTGTTATAATGACCCCGGTAAGTAATTATGAGGTGAGGGTGGCAGTCTTCTCTATGGGCGCATACAAGGCCCTAGGCCTAGACGGCTTCCCTCTGGCATTCTTCCAAGACTTTTGGGACATCGTTGGTGCTGACATCGTGATGGCCGCTTAAGATTTTTTCAAATCATGCAAGTTGCTAAAAAAGTTAAACAACATTTTTATTTCCTTGGTTCCTAATATTCAAGAACCTATATGCCTCAAGGACTCCAAACCTCTGGATGATGCCATCACTACTCATAAGGTCATTCACTCTATGGACAAAAGTCGTCAGCTAGGTATGGTCTTGAAGCTTGACATCTGTAAGGCCTATGACAGAGTTAACTGGAATTTCATTTTTAAAGTCCTTAAAAAGATTAGGGTTGGTGATAGACTACTTAACCTTATCAAGGAACGCATCTCCATGGTCAGATATTTTGTTCTTGTTAATGGCATTCCCTTTGGGACATCTAGGGGACTTCGTTGAGGTGATCCTTTGTTCCCCTACCTTTTTATTATTTTTGTCGAGGTTACTGGTAGTAATTTTAGTTCTTTAGTCCACAATGGAACCTTAATGGGGATCAAGCCAACTTCTTCGGTCCCCTCATTGTTTTGTAGTAGTTTGTTAATGACACCATCCTCTTTAGGGTGGCATCGATGGTTGAAGCTAGGGGTTGGAAAACCTTTCTTAATCATTATACAGATGTGTTTAGTCAGCACATCGATTATGACAAAAAGAAACATTTATTTCTTCCAAACCGTTAATAGACTCCAAATCAAAATCATGGGTATTCTAGGATGTCAAATTGCTTCCTTCCTAGGCACCTATCTTGGACTATCACTAATAGTTAAGGAAGTTTCTAACTCCTTTTGGAACTCCATCCTTAAGAGAATGCAAAAGAAACTTGTAGGTTGGAAGGGAAGACTTCTCAGTAGTGCAAGTAATCTTCAACTCTTGGTCTCCTCTTTGCAAGGGATCCCTATGTTCCTATCACTTTAAATTCTTTGCCTCAATCGATGAGAAATTGGAAATAATCCAAACAACTATCCTTTGGACAGGTATGAAGAGGTTGGCTTTGGTTGGTTGGGAAGATTTCTACCACCTGAAAAGTCATGGTGGGCTTGGAATTAGGAAAATTTCTCTTTTTAATAAGGCCCTTATGGCTAAAACTACTTGGAAGTTGGGGATAGAGTTTGCCACCTGAAAGGTAATGGTGGGCTGGGAATCAGGAAAATTTATCTTTTTAATAAGGCCCTTATGGCTAAAACTGCTTGGAAGTTGGCTTGCCAAAATATTGATTGAGGTCACATTGTGTGTGCAAAGTATCTCAGTCAAGACAATTTCCACAAGGTTATGGACTTGGATGGTGTCCCTATGGGCTCCAAAATTTGGAACAATATTCTAAGGTGTAGAGACATTGTATCCCATAGTTTGAGGTGACTCTTAGGCAATGGAAGAAACATCCACTTTTGGGAGGACTGTTGGTTGGGAGATAAATCTTTGACTTCTTATCCTTCCCTTAGGAGACTACAGGGTTGCAATATTGCTTTCTTTTGTCATTGGATTAGTAACTATCTCTTTTCAAACACTTAGAAAGATATTTAAACTTGTTGTCGTGTCTAACCCCACCTTTGGCCCTTTTCTCAGGAGCTACAGAGCATACTTAGTAAGTTCAGACTACCCCTTTTCCCTCGAAAGGATAAATTTATTTGGAGATGGAACCCGAGTGGGGATTTTTCAGTTAAAACAACTTATCGCAACCTTCTCAGGGATAACTCCCTTGATTGGTGGAAGCAAGTTGGGAGCCCCCACCTCATCCCTAAAATCAATTTCTTTTGGTGGACTGCCCTTCATGACAAAATTCTCACCCAAGACAACCTTTGCAAAAGAGGTTTCTAGTTTCCTAACAGATGTGTCATGTGCAAATTGGATGAAGAAAATGTTTCTCATTTACTCATGCATTGTGCTTTTGCTAGAACCCTTTGGGGGATGGTTTGTCAAAAGTTTAATCTTTATTGGACCTTGAATGAGGATTTGACCCACCTGATGCAGCAATGGGGGGTTCAACTTCTATTCCCCTGATTTACCAACTATGGAGGCTAATACCATTGCACCTGGGCAAGTGCATTTGGAAGGAAAGGAATAGCAAGATCTTACGTGATGTTTAAACCCCTACAGAGATAGTTTTTAGATCCTTCGTCAAGCTCCTTTTGGAGATTATCTCTATTACAAATGTTAAACCTCCCCCCAATGCTCCCTCTATTAGTGACATTGAGGGAGCTCTTCAATGGAACCTCCCATGCTTTTTTGCAACCTCTAATAACTCTAACTACTTGCTTATAGTGAATACCAAGTGTTCACCACCTTCCCCTAGCTGCTTCAAGCTAAACTTTAACGGTGCTACCAGACACTCCATGGGGTTGGCTATGGGTGGAGGATATTTAAGATCACACTCTGGGGGGCTTGTGGCTTCTTATATTGGCAATTTGAATGGTTGTACTAGTAATCAGGCTAAAGGTATGGCCCTAGCTTGGGATCTTTGAATTTCCCTCTCTATTGGCATTTGTGTTATTGATATTGATGGCAATTCCAAACTCATCATTGATGTTGTTAAATGGCTGAACAAAATCAACTGGTCAATTGATGGCATTATCAGAGATATTCTTAGGCCAATCTCAGGCTTTGACTCCTTCACTATAGGTCATATTTTGAGGGAAGGTAATAGGGTTGTCGATGCCTTGGTGGTGCTTGGCCTCCCTGGCCAGGGACTGAGATGCTAGAGGAGTTTGAATTCCTTACCCATTAATGCCAGACTACTTCAAGTAGAGTATAACATTCGGATCCCCCATGGATATCCACCTCTCTGATTTTACCCACCCTCCTTATCTGGGCTATGGGTGTTTTTAGAAGAAAGAGTTTTTCAAATTTGAATAATCTCGACTTGGTGTCGACCAACAACAATGATCATATGATGTGGACTGTCAATTGAGATTTTACGTGTGGTGACCAACTCATCATCATCACTTGGTAAATTGCTTCACTGTGTTTTTTTTAATTATATGGTTTACTTGGGTTGTTGCACATGTGACACCTCTAGAAATTTGTGTGCGTGTGGAAAGAAACGAGCCTGGATGGACACGTGGACGTCTTATTAATGATAATTCCTTAAGCCTCGATTTCAAGGCAACGCCATTAATCTCTAATGGCACTTTGAGAGGCTGAAGTTACCTTCACACACATCTCTTTATCCAAAGGATAATCTGAGCAATTATTTCACCCCTGGCTTGTATGTTTTTCATAATTTTCACATTTTTCTTAAAGCTAATCTTACTTTTACAAGACAATATTTTTTGGTTATCTTTCATGCGGTTTATGTCAAGAGATTAGGAAAGCACTTTAGATGTTAATTTCAGTGAATCTGCCATGGGAAGTGATAGAGTTCGCTTTGAGCCTGATAAGCCTGGCGATTTTAAGAAGGACCTTGTGGTTTGGAACTTTTGCATTGAAGGTGGGGTGGTAGAGTTCATGGAAAACCTACATAGGCACAATGAACAACTTTTTATTCAATTTGCTTTTTCTTGGAATAAACGTAGAGTTGATGTTGGGGTAATCTCCTTTGAATTTATTGCTCATGCGACTGGCCTCTCTCTAGAGGGAAGGAGATGGAAGTAGACAAGTCATGTGGCAAACAATGATGACCTCAACAAATTCTTCAAGGGGAAGGAGGCCTCTGCCAAATTGCAAGGTGGTTTCGCCAGAGAGGAACTCAAACATCCATGGGACATGGTATGTTTAATGATCATACATTATTTCACCCTTCAGGGCTGCCACAAGGTTTGTTATTATTATCATTTGCCCTTGTTAAATCATTTTAGGAACCATGATCTTTTATATTTGCCTTTCTATTTGTTGCATTCTCTGGAATTCTCTATCAAGGAAGCCATAGATCTGAAGAATGAGGATAAGCAACCTATCTCCCTCCTCCGGGGTCTGATTTATAGGCTCCATCATTACCATTTGGCCTTATACCCTACCCCCTTTCCATAACATTATGCTAGTTCAACCCCCTCCGCATGCCTCTCACCCTTGGGTGGCCTTTGCAAGTGGAGTGGTCCCTTCTAGATTCTTCCAGCTCTCTAATGAAGCTTATGTTTCTTCTCCTCTTCACTCTTCCTCAGTTACCATCACAGAGCTTAGCCCCTTTACCTTCCCCTCCCCCTCTACTATTAAAGCATAGAAACCCTTTTCCCTAAAAGCAAGAGTAAATCTGCTAGAAAATGGAAACGAATTGTGATCAATAATTCAAGCTCGAAGGACATGGATGAAGAAAACCTTGTTATAGAAACTGAGGGAAGGAGAAGCTCCCCAAGGCTTGCCTCCAGGGGTGCTAGTGAGAAAAAGGATAAGAATTAGATTTTTGTTGACACTAGAGATAATCTTGAAGTGGATGAGGGTGGCAGTAATTTAAATGAACCTTAGGGGAAGAGCTTTGAATTGTCGGTAACATGGTTGACTTTGGTCCACCACTAGGCCCTCAAGATCTAAATGCAACAAATGAACTCCCCACTAAGAATTTTGAAGATGTGGCCTTGGACAAAATTATGCAAAAAAAGGACCGAATCATTAGGATGGCTTCTGAATTTAATGAAGGGGTCAAGGGTAACGAAGGGGTTATTGTGGAAGGAATGGACAAGGGTAAGAAAAGTGACAAGAAAAAGAGGAAGAAGACAAAATACAAGAGATGCTCTCATATGAAATAGGACCAACAAGAAATGTATATTGATGAGAAAGCGGAGCCCACTAACCACCCTAGGGATGATGAGATTCAGGCCCTCAAATGTGAGGCTCAAGAGCTATGGGATCGTTTGAATAGTGTTGGGGTGGACAAGTAAATACAAAATTTGAAGGAGGAACTCAGGGAGATGAAGCGCAAATGGGACATCAGAGATAAACAACTTGTCAGCATCAAAAAATTCTACATGAGAATCATGCACAACTCAATGATGACTCTTTGACTCCTACAGGACAAGACTGTTGAAGATGATGCAGATAAATAGGCCTGCAAGAAACTTTACAAGTTCCTAATTGAGGACTGGGACAATCTCATTGAGATGGTTGGGCTCCATAAGCTATCCCCCTAGGTCTAGGTTTTTTTGTTTTTTGCTTATGCTATTGGTTAATGTTTCTCTAGACCTACGAAGTATACCTAGGTTGTTGCTCTCTTTTACTACTCTTAGAATCTCACTTTAAGTCTGTTTTGTGTTGTTAAGGTGTTGTTAAAGTGATGTTGATATTATCTAGACTATATTAAGGGTCAACGCCCTTGTTAACATTGCTTAAATAATAATAAAAAATTATGCATATCTTTAAAAAATGTCATGTGATGTTATTATTAAATTAAATTAAAACCTTAATGATGCCCAAGGCTATATTTTCACATGAAGTGTTTTGTAGACACCTAGATTTGATTAATCTTATTAATTGAATTTAGCTATCCTGAACACTTTTAAATTAAATAATTTTGTGTTATTTAATTGACTAGTGTTTCCTCCTTCTAGCTAATTAATTTTATTAATTACTCTATGGTCCCCTTTTAATTAATTATTTGATAACCATTAATCATTTAATTAATTAAATTTGATCATTTCTTCTTTTAATTAAATCAAATGCATACTTTGAATATTTAATTCACCTTTTGTCCTTTTCCTCCTTTTGATTTATATTTGTACTCACATTTTAACTCACACCTTTCTTGCACGCCTAGTGGGACCCACTTCACGGGTCATATCTCATGTTTTTTGTTGTGCTAGTGTATTTTTTGAATATTTTTAGCATGTGTAGGCAAAGACACAAGAATAAAGGTGGATTTCCACCTCAATAGAAGTCTATTTCATCACCAATACAATTTCGAGAAACGGTGGGAACGCTGCCTAAAATCGTGAGATCGATAGAAGAAACGACGGTAACGCATTCCTACAATCGTACAAAAGGTATAAAATCAAATTTCTTCTCTCAAATTTTTATTATATTCTATCAAGTTTTCACAGTAAAGTAGCGGGTTTGCATAGTAAAACAACAAAATTGCACAAAGAAGTAGTGGGTTCGCTTCTCTATCTTTGTTTTTTTTACTCTTTGTTTTTCATCTGAAACTATTTTACAAGTAGGGTAGTGAGAATGCTTAGTGGAATGGTGGGTTTGCGGATACCCACTAATATTTTGTTTTTTTTTGGTTTTTTGCTAACTTTTATGTAGATTTACTAATAGAAGACCCCATAAACCTAAACACTAACTCATTTTTTGTAGGATCGCCAAAGAGGGGTGCACTTGCAAACTTGGTTAAAATGAGCAATGTGTTTTTCTTTGAGTTGTTATAAAACACTTCAATTTTCTTTGAGTACTATTTTAAGGATTTAATCTAACAAAGATAATACACATCAAACAAGAAGGTGTATTATTTTATTAGTAATCCTACCTCCCAGTGCTATACGTTGATGAGAGGGAACAACTCAAGCGGTACTTAATATGGTCTGCTATATAAACGAGGGTGAGATGAAAGTCATAGCTTGCTGGTATTAGCTTTTATCATTCTTGTCAATCTGAAACGAGTTTATACTCAAAGTACGGTTGACTTGGCACATATAGGGTGTTGGATTCCCCAAATTCTAACTAAATACCCATGTTGTAGTGGCCCAAAAATCCTTTGCTTGTTAGTGCAAGAGGTCGCACCTCCGAAGTCGCACTAATTCTTACTTTACATTGTCAAGAAAAATGTCCCTCAGTTCATAAGATCTTTGAATCTTCATGGTATGAGATTTTGGTGTGCTCTAGAAGTGTGTGTCGTGGTGGGTGAGCCAATACCACCAAAATCTCTTTTTGTTCGCTTTATTTAAGTATCTAGAGAAATCCAAGTGGGGACTCAACATGTAGTATCACATTTTCAGCCTAAGAAGTACATGCTTACAATTGTGTTGTGTTCATTCGTACTAGTAAAATAACTATGGGATAATCTAGGTCCTCACCTTCTAGTTGAGTTGGCCATTTTTTGATTGTATGTTTGTTGTGTTTTTGTGTCAGTCTCTTTTTCCAATGTCAAGTCTCAAAAACAACAAGTTTGCAACCCACTATCATCTCTTTAGTTTGTCAAAAACCACGGGTTCATTGTCTTGAAACTACGAGATTGCACCCTGGAATGACATGAACACCATTCACTTGACTTAGTTTGCCCTATTCACACAACCATAGGTTTACAATTCAAAGTGTTGGGAACACCTCTCACCCTGTCCAGCTTACCACATTTCCAAACAATAAGTTTGCATCAGAATCTCCAAATTCATTTACCAAGTCTTCAAAGCAGTGGGAACGCATTTTCCCTAGTTAATTTACCTCATCTTAGAAGTGGTGGGTTTGCACCCTAGGACGATGAGAACATTGTTCTTTGTCTTTCATTTACCAAGACCTATCAAAACCGCAAGTTCACAGTTAGTAATCATGGGATTTCTATATAGAACGTTGAGTTTGCATCCTGAAGTGGCGAGAATGATATTTTCCTCATTATTCTACCTAATTTTTCTAAAATTTGAGGTGAATTACCAATTTCAACGGGTTTTCTTATTGCCCAAGTTTGTTAGTGGTCCTATTGCATCATCATTATCGCCTACTAGGTCTTGAATTATGTTGTTATTCGCTTCATCCCAAGTTTGAAGTCATCATCTTAGTCATCATTTCAATTTTTCATCGTTATTATTACCATTTTTATCATGCATCATCTTGCATCTTCATATTTCCATCATCACTACATCCTTCCTAAGTTAGGGGTTAATATTTCGATCAATCAATCTTTTGTCCAAATCAATTGTCATCAATCAAATTATCCAACATCAATTGTGTCTTGAATTGAGTCATTTGTTCTTTCATCGCTAGTCTCTTTGGCTGGTTATCTTACTGAATCAGTTATCCTTTTTCAGTCAATCATCCAATCCTTTCATTCAGTTCATCATCTAGTTCATTAAATCAATCAAATCAATTTATCAATCCTTTTTGGTCTCATATTCCACAATTGCAATGCATTCTACATCTTTTTACGCGACATTTATTATTGGCTCTTTGACTATATCATGTCTAAAGTTTAATATGTTGTATCATTGTGGCCTTATCACCTAGAGCCAAAGGTTTGGTCTACATTGATCCATCTTGTTTCTTGAGTGCATCCTCTCGAGTAACTTCAGTTTCACATTGATTTATTCAGACATCATCCAATTACAATTTGAGTGCCAATCTCCCAATCAATTTGTCTTTGATTTTGTCATTGCTCTCATTTCATCACCCATTTCATAAGTTTGACTATATCAATCAATTAATCCAATCCTTGACTTTAGCGTTGCATTTTCATCATCACATCTTTTCATCTCACGGTTAATGCTCATCACCACTCGATCTCGATATCAATAATCAGTGGAACAACAACCTTCTTAATTTGGAGTAGGATTTTCTGACTCGCAACTGAATCCCAATTTGGGTTTCAGTCCCATTATGTAAGAAAATATTCCTATCAGTTATGATCCTAATGTAGGAGCATCCCTAGTTCATGGCAATCTTGCATCAGCCATAACATTTTCTTTTCAGTTTATTCTTGTTTTACAACTTCAACATTTCATTCTGTGTTTCTTTGCATTTTCTCACCGGATTTTTTTGAGCTAGATTTAGATTGTAGACATGTTCATTTTCCTTATCCTAAGTCCGCGAGATGTTTGGATCTTTTGCTGGCAAGTTATCGCTTCCGAAATTTGAGATAATTTTTTGGCTTAGAACACCATAACTGCTTGGACCTATTTTACTATTGGTGAATCTTGCGGATTATTTATGTAGCTTGTGGGGCTTCAGTTCGATGTTTCTAACATTCCTTGGCATGTGGCCGACCTTCCCTTAGGTCTGCACTTCATCCTATAGATTTTTCAAATTGAACTCTTTGGCGGAGGCCGACCTTATTGTTTACACATTTCATCTTGTTCTTCGACATTTGTTGCATCTTCGGACGATGCGAATAATTCTTGATCATATAAATCAATGTAATGAAGAATGTAATAATCAGTAGTTAGAACATAGAAAAATAATCTTGAGGTTAGGAGGTTCGGAGTTGGATCACATTCTTTCTTGAGCTCGAATTTTGCATAACATGCATGTTTGTACTCAGATCTGTGAGTCGAATCTTGTGAGCCGCATGTTGCCGACAATTTGTAATTGATTTTCATGATATAATATAGTTTTTTTTTGCATTGTCTCCATCACACTGAGTTGTTTCTATTGTGTAACTCTTGTTGCATGGGCTGGATTGTTCTCTTTGAGGACCCTCCCATCGTGACTATACCAGATCCACTTAATCCCATTGTCTTTAATGAAACTATGATTAATCAACCTGATGAGATAGATGTACAAGTCAATCCTATCAATCAGTTAATCTCCAATCAGGATGCCCAAACGCTCGATGAAATCATTCAGAGTCGCAAGAACCAATCTTTTTGAATATGGTTGTCTAAGGTATGACTATTATGTAACCTAATACACATGTGACTGCTAGTTCACAAGAACCTCCTCAACAACAAGTACCTCCCCAACAACCCTTGTCATCATTATTTCTTATTCAACAAGTCCAAACGTCAATGGTGACACCACAATAGAGTACCCAACTTGCATCGATTGAATTACCACCCATGGGTACGTTGGGAAGGCATTAACAACCTTTCTATGCCAACTCATTGGGGCCTCCAACTCCTCCATCTTTAGGAGGAGTTATCTTCAATGCCCCAATGACTGCACCATCTACACAGCTTATCACTTTGATCCCCATGATGACTCAAATGCCTATGACCTCCAATGTGTTGCATGTTACCCCTTTTATCAACCTGCTTACACGACCAGTGAATTTACCTCTCGTGAAAATGTCAACTTGGACTATAGGAATGCCTGGCTATCTGCCTAGGGGAATGAGTTATATAGTGTTGACATTATTCACGCCCCCACCTTATGCATTCCATGCCACAAGTTGTTAACACTCCACAATATCAAAAGCAAGTGACTTCATAACTTGTAATCTCATAACTGTGATTCGGTTACTTGCAAGCACCACCTTCATCCTACGTTGTTATGAACACTCCTCAGCTGCCAAGTGGCACTAATCTGAATCCCCCATCGTATAATATTCAATCCAACATACCTCGTCCTAATTATACAATGGGCAACTATCTTCAAGGCGGTACTCCTCAAGTTCAACAACTTCCAAATGTGTTGTATCAACAACAATACGTCGCTCCACAACAAAATATTGCAACATACTCACAACCACCCCAATATCAACAGCCATTGCTTGTCAAACATGTCCCTATTTATCATAACGTGACAAGCTATCCAAACCTACCACAACAATCAAAATACATCCATTCACATCAAGTGGTATATCAAACAATCGACTATCGATCTTCTATATCGTCTCCCAATCCATTCTCGATTAATACCAAATAGGAAAAAATGAAACCAACTCTAAAAACTTTGCAAAACGACAACTTCAGGTGAGTTTTCAAATTCAATGAGATTTTCCCTTACCTGTTTGACAAGTCAATAACAAGAATTCCATTCCCCAAACACTTTGAAATGCCAAAGTTTGATAAATACATGGGGAAAGGTGATATGCATCATCACATCAAAGAGTTTTACATGGTATGTCAAGAGGTAGAATATTGCAACAATTATCTCCTACGTCTGTTTCCTAAAAGTTTCAGTAGACCATCTCTAGAGTGGTTTTCCAAGTTGCCATTCGGCACTATCACTACGTTTGCAAACTTATCGGGGAGGTTTGTGGCTCACTACCATTAGAATGTGAAAAATGAAAAATGACATTTACATGCTTGACCTCTATCAAACAAAATAGAAAGGAGGTGAAGCCTCTTAGACTACATCCAAAGATGTACAACCCTTGTTGATCGCCTCCCATGTGCAATTTCTTATACTCAATTGGTCTCTATATTCATCAGTCATCTCTACCCAAAGCTTGTATAGGGCATACGACTAAACTGCACAAGCACATTCTGGGATATTATGTCCAAAGGACCGTCTGTAGAAAAGGCTATGATTGATGAAGGAATCATCAAACTCTATAAGGAGCATTCTGATAAGTCAAACAATGATAAACAAAGGTATTAAAACAAGAACAAAAAAACTATAGGCAATGGGGTCACTGATTCCAAGACAACTCAAATGATCGTGGCCGCAAAGCCACCACCCCCACGGATGTATGGCAGTCTCCCACAACAATCGTACACTAATCCTCCATTGATGATCCATGCAATCTGCCACCTTATGCCTATCATCATCCTCAAGTGCAAACACAAAATGTGTAGGCTAATCGGACAAATGCAATCACTGTTTCTCAAGCTCCTCCCTGCCAAATGGGTCACAATAACCCCAAGCACCAGTTTAATCCCATGGGGGAACCCTTAGATGTGATCTACAAATGCATCAAGCAACATAATATGGTTGTATATCCACAAACACAAATGTTTGATGACTCCAAGCCTAAGTTTGATTGGTATAGGAAAAATGAGAATCGTGCCTATCATCGCATTAAGGAACATGCCACGAACAAGTGCATGAAGCTCAAGCATCTGGTCTAGGATCTTATTGAATAGGGAAAAATTGATGTCCAACCCACCATAGGAAAGTTGCCAAATGATAACCTAGGCATGTATAAGCATGCTCTTCCCAAACATCAGGGAGAAGCTAGCATATCAAATATTGGTCAGTCTCGTACTACCAACAATATTAACTACAATAAGGTGTCATTTGATTATGGTAGTACAATAGGTTGATTTACTCATGTAGAGGATCATGTCAACATGATTTGCGTTAAAAGAGTTGATACTCAATGTGAAACAATCAACAAAAGGGCTCACATGACAGTCCTTAGAGCCCCAACTCCTACCGCACCCCCAACATTTATGTCTATGTAGTACAACATTATTGAGCATCTAGGAAAAGCCCTCACACAAATATCCATCCTATCTTTTCTTAAAGCTTCACCTACTCATCAAGATATTCTCACCCGAACACTAAAAGAGGCTCATGTTCCTAACAACATAGAACCTACACAATTCCAAGCTATGGTAGCACACTTATTGTTTGTTGGCATTAGATTGTCATAGATTGTCATTTATGTCAACAATTGGCGAGATGCAGTGGAGAGAGTTGTAGAGATCAGAATGACAAAGATGGTGTTGTGTAGCTTCATATAAAATATGTTATATAACATGCCATGTTAGTACATGAAGATACAGAAGGAAAGCTTGGAATGTTCTATTGGGACAAACATTTGGATGAAGATGACAAAGGTCAGTGAAGTGGTTAAGGTATTATGCAATCTGGTTCGAATAAAAAAAAGTATTTTTGCAATTGTATAGCACGTAGGTTATCGCATTCTATGAAACTGCAAAAGGTGACTGGAGTTGTCAGTAACACGACGGGTTAGTCATGTTGATCTTGCGACAAAAGATATCAATAACTTGAAGGTTATCGCAGTTGAAGATTGTGAAAGAATTGCATAACACGATGTTTATGCAGGTAATCGCTCTAGGGTGTGCACCACACACCATGTTATTGACTACTTGTCAAGGTGCTACCCCGCAACATTGAAATGTGAGAAAAAATTGTCATGCGAGATAAGAGTTTCAAAGAAGATAAAGAATTCCCATTATCTTGCGTTGTGCTTGTATGGAGAATGGTGGTCGTGCGAGATAACGCTCAAGCAAAGAAAATAGTGTTACACACTATCCCGCATCGTGTGTGATGGAGTGAAAATGGTCATGCGGGGTACGACTATAGTGGCGCCCCCTTATCCCAAGTCATGCAAGAAGAAGAAAAGAAGACCTTATCCTGCATGGTTAGAAGGTCATGCTAATTATAATATGTGCTAACTAGAATTAAGGCATGCCATAAAGAGCAAGAAAGTCATTGTCTCGCGTGAATCAAATGGTTACACTAAGTGTGATGTCGCAAGAAGTAAGGCAGTACTTACCCCGCATGGGTAATATGACCTCGTGAATGATTGTGCGGGCTAACAAGAATGAAAGAATCACTTCAGGATGCTTACCCCGCATGGGTAAGATGGGCCCTTAGATGATGATTTGGGATAACAGACATATCTGGATGCAAATAACACAAAATTTAGTCACAGTATGGAGTTTAATGGTTTTGTGCGGCCTAATGATCCATGTGACAATTGATCAAGTTTGACCCAATGACATGGCATGTACGAAATGAATCAGAGGTAGGTTGACCATAGTTGACCATATGTTTTTGAAGGCGGATGCTAGTTGACCAAAGCTGGCTGAGTGATTTTGACACTACGTTTGCATGCCGATAGACTCACTAATCCATGTGGAAGTCAACCACATTTGATTAGATAACAAAAGTCAAATAACATGCAATGTTATGCAATCTATGACGAATGTCAGTTCCGCACACCGCCACCGTGGCATATTTTGACCAAGTCTTTGTGGTCATATCTAGGAGATTGATGACCTAGAATTAAAATCTTTGAAGATCACAGGTTGGCATGATTTCATGTGTCTGGGAACTTGTTTTTCCAAATGGAGAAGATGTGAACTAATTGAATGGACGATCTATGTGTAGCCTAGGAAATTCAATGGATCACATTGCATGACAACGATGCAACCATTTGTGATGATCTATGATCGATCGTTCTTATGAAGATGAATTAAGGTTCTATAAAGATGCAAGTTGTCAACTGACTAAGTTGATGTATACATTGAGGTCACATTTGTGACATAGTATAGAAGAGTTATGCTGGATCAAGGAGTTGTTGAAGATGCAAAAATTAATGTTGTAGAAAAGAGAGAGTTTTAGATTAGTGATGGTCTAAGTGCAGAAGCAGAGCACAAGTCAGAGAGATAGTTGCATAAAATGATATCAGAGTGCAGAGTGCAGAGGATTGAGCAGAAGATAATAAATGCGGTACAATAAATCAATTGTAACTAGGTGCATAAATAGTATCTTGTTATTTACACTTTGTAATCATCTGAGTGGGTACTCAGATCAGGGGTTGGTTCCCTAAACATTGTAATCAGATTTACTTGTGAGGTTGGATTGGAGTAGTAGACTCTGGCAGCTCACCAAGGTTTTTCCCACATTGGGTTTTCCTCATAAATACTTTTGTTATGTGGTGTGTCTTGTGTGTGTATTTTGAATTTGATTTGCATCTTTAGTATTTGCACACTTAGATCAGAAGTTTTTAAAGATACATTGATTCACCCCCCTCTCAATGTCCTATTGTGTTCCTTCATTGTCCATATACCATCTCATCTTCACACAGTCCGATGCTATTGTTCCTGATCCCAATCATATATGCCTACTTAATAATGAAGCCACCATCAAACACTATAAGGTAAAGTGAGTTCTAATCAATAATGGTTTTTCCCTACATCTTTGTACTTTCAAGTTTGTCACTAAAGTGTGGTACACTGTCGTGGATATGCATAATCAATGCATCACCATCAAAGCATATGACAACATTGAGAGAAGCTCAGTGGGGATGATCAACCTCCCTATTCATACAGAGCACATTGTGCCATGTCGTTAATCTTAACTTACCATTCAACACCCTTAGTTGCTCATGGATCCATTTCATGCAGGCGGTCTCCTTCACTTACCATTAGTGCCTCAAATTTTCCTATCAAGGCTACAAAATCATGATTCATGGTGACACTCAACCATTCAAGTACTATTGATCTCTCGAGGATTTCTCACCATACTTGCACCATTGCCTTGGTATCATCATTGGAACCTCTCAGGCCACCTCCTCATCCTCATATGTTGCTTCTGATTCCATACTCATCGTTGCCAAAGAGAAAACTTTATCTCATCTGCTTTCTCCAAACTCAAGATCAATGACGTTGGTTGTGGTAAATACACCCTACAAGGAACCTTCACAATGGGTGTTCTACCTTTAGATCCTCATGCTCATGGGAAACCCAGCAAGGAATAGAAAAAGAAAGAAACTATGGTCAGAAAGTGTGGCTCCACCACACTCCAATCTCATGGTGAGCTCAATCGTGAGGTCATAGAAGGATATATCAACCAATGGATTTTTAGAGATGTCTCTATGGATAATGATACCTGTCTTAATCACTTCAAAGAGAAATATTTCATAGCTCACAAATTGGCTACCAAGAAATGGGATTATTAAGGTGGAGGACTAGGACAAGAAGAAAATGGAATTAGAAGACCTATTGATCGAGCCCCCAATGTTCACCATCAAGAGATTGGTTTTTTACGTCCCTCCTATGAAGCCTTAACTTTGGCATGAACTTTTGGAAACAACAAAAATGTTTCAATTGATATTGAAGACATGCCTGAGGAGGTTGTCAAACAAACAAATGACGATATAGATAAATCCTCAAACTTTGGTACATCCACCCTCTTTGACACATCTATGTTCCTAATTGACCTTCCACATCGCCACCCTGAACTCATCGATTGGGGCCAAACTGTTACACACCTTGACACGTTCCAAAATGACACAACACTCCTTCAATTCTTGGGGGCAACTCAGTGTGCACTATATTATCATCTAGAGAAAAATATAGTGTACAAACTAGATCCTCAAGGCTACTTTGGCAAAGAGGGGGTCCTTAACTATAAAAGTAAAAAAGAATTAAAAAATCAAGAGTCTACTAGTGAAAACCTTTATAAGGCACCTATAGACCATAAAATAGTAAAAACAAATGCTATATATTCTGGTGAAAAACTCTCCAAGGCGCCAGAGGATGAGTACTCCTCTCTTCCCCTCATTAACACGCATGTTCTTGATAGATCACCAATTCTCATAGATGAGAACGAAGAAATAAATTTGGGTACTACAAACAATCCACATAGCACTCATGTGGTTGCATCCCTATCCAATGAAGAGCTCCAACTTTTCTCTCAAATCCTTCACAAGTGGCCTATCAACTTCACATGGTCCTATGTAGACATGCCTACCTCAATCCTAAATTGGTAGTCCATTATTTGGCTATGAAATGAAATGCCAAACATGTTAAACAAAAACTATGGGAGATGCATCTCTGAATTGTGTTATTGGTCAAAGAAGAATTGGAAAAGTTGTTAGAAGTCAAGTTCATCAGACTAATTGATTACTTGGAGTGGATCTCCAATATGGTACCTATTTCTAAACCTAATGGGGATATCAGAGTGTGTCTAGACTTTAGGGACCTTAACAAAGAATGTCTTAAGGATGACATTCCACTCCCCAACATTGACATCCTTGTTGCTTTGATAGTAGGACATGCAAAGCTTTTTCTCATGGATGGTTTTTTCGGGTATAATCAGAGAAAGATCGCAAAAGAAGATCAACATAAAACAACATTCACCACTCCTTGGGGAACTTTTTGTTATCAGGTCATACCTATCAATGTGTCATGACAATGATTTTTAATGACCTTATGCCTAAGATACCGGAGAATTATGTAGATGACATATTGAGTAAATCAAAGACAAGAGAAAAATATCCAACTATACTTGATCACATATTTGAATTCCTAGCTAAATACAATATGTGCTTAAACCCTAAAAAGTGTGTTTGGAGTTACATCAAGTAATCTCCTAGGATTCATTGTTTCTAAATGTGGCATTGGCGGTTGATCACAAGAAGGTCAAAAAAATCTTATAAATGCCTCCCCCAAGAACACTAAAGAATCTATATAGTCTCCAAGAAAAATTATAGTCAGTCAAGTGCTTCATTGCTCAACTTGTAGATAAATGCCAACCATTCACTCATCTTCTCAGAAAAGGTGTAGAGTTCAAGTGGGATGCCCAATGCCAACAACAATTTGACAAGATAAAGGAATATATGGCCCATCCTCTAGTCCTACTGCCACCTATCCCAGGTCGATCATTACTTTTATATATCTTAGTTACTCTAGTACCAATGGGGGCACTCCTTGCCCAACATGATGATCAGGGGAAAGAACGAGCCATTTACTACATCAATCGAACCTTACTGGGATATGTTCTTAATTACTCTCCTATAGAAAAGGTATGTTTAGTGATAAGTTGAGACTTTGTCATGTTTTTATCATCAAAACTCTTAGGTTTTTGACATCTTTTGGTTTGCATAGTAGTAGTGATGTATTGTAAATTGACTATATGTATTTCGTGTCTTAAACATGAAGTTATGAAATCATGTTTGAACTTTGTCGGTCTATTCCTGCAGCCATGCCATTTATTCCTGCAACCATGTGATTTATTCCTGTTGCTATGCGGATTATTTAGGGTAATATCATATATGAATTAATAGATGCGTTAATTAAATAAAATGTGTATGTATGTCCTTGTATATTGTTTTTGTTGTAGTGCAGGTAATAAATGATGTCGTGGTGGATATTCTCCTTTCGCGCCTGAAGAAGGAAAGATCACGTAAGAGATAACTAAAGATCAAACCGAAGAGGAGCTGAGCAAGTGCAAGGTACGGCATAGGCGGAGCAACCAAGCAACACTATTGAAGTATAACTTTAGTGGCCATTGAATTTGCAAACATCGCCACGACATGCAAAGGCTGTGGTTCGGTTTAGATCCACGTTTCCTGCAGCCAAGCTCTAGTTATCTTCTTTATCAGTCAATCATCCGCCTCTTCTTCTGGGCATGATTTGTGTTGTCTATTGTAGTTGATCTTCTCTTTATTAATAAGCTCTTCCTTTTTCTTTGAGGTTAGACATAATAGAAAGGAATAGAGCAGAGGATTTTTAATAAGCATTCTTGAGTTTCTTTTCAAAATATGTAATCACTTTTAGGAAGCAATGAATAAAAATTATGTTGTTTTGATCCATTAAAGGTAGTTTTCTCAAAGCTTGATATCACTCATCCAAGGGGGGCCACTTGGTGAGTGATCATGTGCGTGCTCATTGAAATTAGTTTTTCTTTAGTTGCAGTAGAAGTTCTTGCTTTGACTGTTCTTGCAGCCACTGGAAACAGATCCACTGATTGTTCCTGCAGCCAAGCCAGAACAAAGTAATTTTTGTTATCCATATTAGATCTTTCCAGCATTGTTTTTAGAAGTTTTTCCTGTAGCCTTCCATAATTTCCATTCTTGCCTTTCCTTTTCGCATAATGTTAGTTGTTGTAGTAATGCAAAATAGCCATTGAAGGAACTTAGTGCATATATAGTGCAGACCCATTTCAAGTATTACGTCCCTGGGTTGACAATCAAATGAGCACTAGCCATGAAAATAGTAACTTTATCAGATGAACGTCCAAACTTCGGGTTGAGACTTCAATTAGAGTTATTATTCTTATTATTGGAGTAGACATTTTTGGCGCCATTGCCAGGGATGGTGTCAAGCTAAGAACCTCTTATGGTTATTATTCTTTTCAGTTTTTAGTTAATTATTTTTGGGTATACCTGATCGTTTGAAAAAAAATTCATGAATCTGCATGCATAGAAGAAGAAGAGACCCCAGAGGTAGATTTCTGCCCACTCATTCTAATCATGCAGAAAATAATTTCCCAGATATAAATCCTTTTGCCGAACTTTACCAAGCCCCACAAAATTTGAACCACCCTGAATCTGAATTTCCGGAAGGTAGTCTCCAGTTCCTCTTTGGTCTTCAACAAGAAGAATTTCCTATTGTAACAACCCCCACAAGTCTAATGCAAGGGAACCCACCTCCTGGTGCCTCCTGGTGGGAATATTCCACCACCACCACCAAGTCCAACATTTGCGTTCCCATATCTGATTAGCATGATAATGCTAATTCCAAGAACATTCTAGCATCTTCACTCCCTAAATTCTATGGATTGGTGACGGAGGATCCAGACACATTTTTGTTTGAGTTTGATGTTCTCTGTAGGATTTTTGACTATACTACAGATGCCCATAGACTCAAAAATTTTCTTGCCACCTTGAAGGAGTCATCCTTGAGATGGTTTATGAGCTTGGGTAGTAGCACAATCAATACATGGGATGAGATGAAACAGTTGTTTCTTGCAAAATATAAAGATTATTGTAGAAGTACTGATCATCATGGGGATGATATCTTTAGAATGACACAAACTGAAGATGAGAGTCTTGAAGATTATCTGGAAAGGTTCCTGTTTAGTGTCAAAAAGTCCAAGCATAGTACCCTCAATGAAGATTCCCTCAAGTTGATATTTTTGAGGGGAATCAGTGATGAATGCACTGATTCTTTGGATCTTATGGGAGGAGGTGACATTACACAGTCCACTTGGGCTGAAATAGGACAAATTTGCAAGAAGTATTCCAGGTCTTCTTCTAAGAAGAACATGTGTTTTAAACCAAGAGCACCATCATCAGTATCTGGAACTGGAGTTTCTAGATTGGAACTTAGTCATTTGTTAAAGGACTTCAAGGAGGACATTATAAACAATATGGCGACCCAGTTGGATACACTTGCAGCTAAGAAGAAGTATGAAGAAGTTGATGTATTTCTTGTAGAATTTTGTCCTCATTGTAAACAGCCAAAGAAGGATTGCAGATGTAAAATGGTTGCAAATGTGGAGGTACCTAACTTCAAGCCAATTCAAGGTGAGGATGAGCAAGTCTTCTATGTTGCTCAAAGAAGACCAAATTTCCAAAGACAAGGTATGCCTCTAGATCCACTTTCTTTTTCTGGTTATAGTGGAAACTCTTATGCACCAAATAATCAATGGCAATCACCATATTCTCAAAATTTTGGTAATTATCAAAATTGGTATGGTTCTCAAGGCCAAGGGAAATATTTTGGTAATCAAATGCCATAGTGGCAATAGCCACAAGGGAACTGGTACCCACCTCGGGGCCAAAGAAACCAGTTTCAAGGGAATTGGCAACCTACTTCTCAATGGAGGGGAAGCCAACCATGGAATGCCCAATCTTTTGGTTATCAGCCGCCTATCCAGCAGCCACAACCTCCTGCACTAATGCCTCCTCCTGCAACCACTACTGTACCACCTAACCCAATGCAGTTGCCTACTCAACTGTTGCCAAATCCTAATATTAAGTCTCAGCAACAACCACAAGCTTATTCAGTTGATGTTAATCAATACCCAGCCTATTGTTTATCTCTAAATGATATTCACCTCCGATCTGGGACAACTCTGCCTAATCCCTCTATCCAGTTATCACTGAGGTACAAGAGGAGCAAGAAATTTCTAATCCAATAGATACAATACCTCAGAACCAAATATTGCCACCATTTCCCCATAGATTGCAAGAAAATGAAGTTCCCACACAACAACAACAAAGCTTTGATATTATTGATCAACTGAAGCATATTTGTGTTAAAATTCAATTGTTGCAAGCAATAAAAGATGTTCCCATATATGGTAAGGCACTGAGAGAAGCATGTCTAAAAAACTAGGCAGGAAGAAAAATGATCCACAAATAGTGCATGTTATGGGTCAACTGACAGATATTATGTTAGGCAAGATTGTCATTCCAAAGTATTCTGATCTAGGTAGTCCTGTTGTGAGTATAGTCATTAATGGCAGTCAAATAAAAAATGTTTTGATTGATTTAGGGGCAAACATTAATGTAATGACAAGGGAAGTAATGAAACAGCTTGAGATCAATAGTTTAAGGCCTACACCCATAGTTCTACAGCTTGTTGATAGCTCTATAGTGAGACCTAATGGTATCATAGAAGATGTAGTAGTTATTTTGGATTCCTAGGAATATCCTGCAGACTTTATGATTTTATCTTCAAAAGCAACATTGGGAGGATATCCGATCATTTTGGGTAGACCTTGTCTTGCCATAGTTGATGCATATATTGTATCTAGATCATGGGGTATGACTATTTTAGATGGGAGTTCTACAAAAACATTAGCCTTGTATTCTCCAGCACAACCCCAGCTTGAACAACAACAAGTCGTTTGGGCTATTTTGGGAGAAGAATCTGAGGGAGTTGACTCTATTGATCACCTCATGATGATTAGTCGAGGGCCATTCATGTAATTATATGATGAGGAATCAATTCTTTATAAAATTCTTATAAATGAATTAATAGAAGAGCAAGAATTACAGGAATTGGTTCCGAATATTGCAGGTTTGGATGCAGCCACTGATATATTGCATACTCTGTTGCCGCAGGAATTATCTTCTTCTCATTTTTCTGATATGAACCAGATTGATCTTACTATTAAGATAGAGTTGGAGTTAAATAAATGTTTGAATATCAATAGAGATCTATCAGATACTCAAAAGGAGGCCCTGGTGGACTTGTTGAAATTTCATAAAAATGTTTTTGCATGGGATTACAAGGATATGCATGGGATAGATCCAACAGTTTGCACCCACCGTATTTATATAAAGGAAGAGAGTTGCCCACTCAGATAGCCTCAAAGAAGAATCAATCTTGCCTTGAAGGAGATAGTTAAAGAATAATTACAGAAGTTGTTAAAAGCTGGGTTTATCTATCCTATCTCTGACAGCCAATGGGTATCACCTCTAGTCATAGTCCCTAAAAAAGGAGGAAAATGGAGAGTATGTGTTGATTATAGAGCACTGAACTTGGCAACAAGAAAAGATCATTTTCCATTACCATTTGTGGATCAGGTATTGGATTCTCTAGCTGGTCAAAGATATTTTTTATTCCTTGATGGATTTAGTGGTTACAATCATATTCAAATAGCCTCCGAGGATCAAGAGAAGACAAAATTTACTTGTCCATGAGGCACGTATGCATACTCTGTTCTTCCTTTTGGGTTGTGTATGTTGGCATATGTGCATAATATGTTGACATGATGATATTGTGTTGTCATTGATGTCAATATGCTGAAAGAATGAACCGGTAATATGCTGAAGAGAGAACCGGTAATATGTTGAAGAGTGAACCGGTAATATGATGAAGAGTGAACAAGTTTATTGAATTTAAGCAACTGGCAATGTGAACCGGTATATGTGCAAAAGGTGAAGCAGTTTAATATGGTATGACTACCGGTTGGTAGTCTCAGGTTCAGGGTTTCCAGTTGAAGTGTTTCGAGCCTGTGTGATTCAACCGATGACATTGTGTGATGAGTTGGCATTGTAATGGAGATCAGATCGTGTTGCCACATCAGCCTCGTGCATGTGAAGGATCTTGCATGAAGGAGATTGATCCTATCTACCTCAGGAATGTGCGAAGTTTCTGCAAACGATGGAGAACGTGCATACGGTGGAGAACGTGTGATGGGTTATCGCCTCCAAGAAGCAGTGGAGAACGAATGATGGAGAATGTCTTGAGATCTATTCAAGACTGTTGTATTCAAATGCAAAGTGTTCAATGGTCAGGATTGAACCGACTGAATTGCTCAACCTAAATGTTTAGGGTTTAGGGTTTATGTTACTGACCTATATGTTTCCTATAAGGTCGATGTTGTGTTTCATGTTGAAGTTGTTGGCAAATGTTGTGTGTGTATCTAAGTGCAAAGATACGTGATTCTTGCTAGACCAGATAAGAGGGTTGATACCTGTAGAGTGTGTATGCAGAAGAAAGGAACTAAAGCCGCTCTGCATTGGCATTAAGTGCTATTACCAAATCATTGTAATACATGTTGATCTCTAATCACTTCAATAGTTGGAAAATCCCTTAACATGGTAGCTTTAACCAATTTGTTGTAAATCCTTTAACAGGGTGACTCAAAGCCATTGAGTTCATAAAATCCTCTAACAAGGTAACCTTTAATAGGGTTTAACCCTTAACCGGGTATTCTAGCCATCCCTTAACTGGGTGATCCCTAACAGGATCAGTTCCTAACAGAACCTATTGTAACAGTCTTTAACCAGACTAGGCTCCTAACAGAGCAGACTTCTAAAGAGTTCAAAAACAATTTGTGGGTATTCATCCCCACCATAGTTTTTCCCAGTTGGGTTTCCACGTGAAAAATATGTGTCATATGTAATGTCTTTTTCATGTAATGCTTTGTTGTTTTCTGTCAAGCGGTGAATCATGTTGATCTAGCATGTTATTATATTTCTAATGATAGAATATTTGTTTATGCATAAGGATAAAGTGGGAATGAAGAAGTAGGTTGTATGGAAAGCTAAGTGTTGCCAGTTTATATCTTTCATAGTCTCATTATGCTTAACCGGTAGTAATTTGGTTTATGACCGGTGTTAGTGATTGCCAGTCAAGTTCACTATTTGCAGTCAAACCGGTTCTAGAAAAGTTTTTGTACCTGTACTGATTCACCCCCCCCCCCTCTCAGTACCGGTTTGGTACTCATTGTTCATCATTTTGTTATCAATGTAATGCTCCATCCACTTTTCAAAGAGCGGTGATTAGTATTTTTTCTGATATTTCTCAAGATATTATGGAAATTTATATGGATGACTTTACAACTTATGGTTCTGAATTTGAGCAGGCATTGGGTAATCTGAAGAAAGTTTTGCAATGATGTGAAGACTACAATTTGTCCTTAAATAGTGAGAAATGTTTCATCATGATGCAAGAAGGAATAGTCCTTGGTCATCATATCTCTGTAGAAGGCATCCAGGTGGATCCAACAAAAATTGAGGTCATTCAACATATCAGTGACCCTATGAAGTAAAAAGATGTAAGAAGTTTTCTTGGCCATGTTAGATACTATAGACAATTTATCAAAGATTTCAGTAAAATTGCAAATCCCTTGTATTCACTACTTACTAAAGATATGAAATTTAAATGGACCCCAGCATGCAATGAAGCTTTCTTAAAGCTTAAGCATGCTTTGACTCAAGCACCGGTTTTTAAAGGCCCAAATTGGTCTCTACCATTCCAAATCCATACAAATGCATCTGATTATGCAATAGGAGCAGTGTTAGGGCAGAAAATTGACAAATTGGAAAATGCAATATATTATATTAGTAAGAACTTACAGGGACTTGAGTTGAATTACAGAGTCACTGAAAAGGAAATGCTAGCTTTTATATATGCACTTAACAAATTTAGGCACTATATTATGGGATATTCCATATTTGTGCATATAGATCATACTACAATCAAATATCTCATGAATAAGCCATCAATTACTGGTAGATTAGCTCACTGGTTATTGTTGATGCAGGAATTTGATATCACAATTGTTGATAAACCAAGGAAGTCTAATGTGGTTGCAGATTATCTTTCAAGACTTCAATTACAAGAAGATTCTACAGTGATAGATGACGCTTTTCCAGATGAACATTGTTTCTCATTCAAGCTCACGCTCCTTGGTATGCTGATATTGTCAACTATTTAGCTACTGCTAAGATGCCAATTTATTTTTCTCCTAAGGAAAGAAGGTTGCTAGTTGAAAAAAGTTTTAACTTCTCATGGATTGTTGATTGTCTATTTTACACTGGACCTAACCAAGTCATGAGAAGATGTGTCAGAGAAGATGAAATGTATGAAATCCTGCATGCATGTCATGATGAGCCATGTGGAGGCCATTTTGCTACCAAAAGAACAACACTGAAAATACTCAATACAGGATACTATTGACCCACATTACATAAGGATGCAGCACAATACACACGGAAATGTGACAAATGTCAGTGAATGGGAAGGCCTACAAAATCTGATGAAATGCCACTATATCCACAAATATCATTTGCACCATTTGATAAGTGGGGATTAGATTTTGTTGGCCCAATTGATCCACCTTCTAATGGCAGATCTTATATTTTGGTATGTACAAACTATGTAACAAAATGGGTAGAAGCTCGTGCCATGACACATGCAAGAGACAATAAGGTAGTTGAGTTTCTTTATGAAGAGATATTTACAAGATATGGAGTACCAATGGAAATTGTCTCAGACCAGGGACCTCAATTTACTTCAACATTGATAATAGCTTTGGTCAATGAATACAATATAAGACATAGAAAATCTACTCCATATCATCCACAAGCTAATGGCCAAGTAGAAGTTACAAATAGAGAGCTTGAGGCTATTCTTACAAAAATAGTATCTGTTCATAAAAAAGACTGGTCTCATAGGCTTTTAGAAGCAATTTGGGCATACAGAACAACTTGAAAAACACCAATTGGCTTTACACCTTTTGAGATGGTTTATGGCAAAACAGCAATGATGCCTATTGAATTTGAGCATAAAACCTTCAGGACAACTTTGCAATTAAATATGACATTATCTGAAGCACAGAAAGAACGCATTTAGCAATTGAATGCTCTAGATGAATGGAGGAAAATAGTTGTTCTACAGACAAAATTGATTCAAAATCAAAGAGCAAAATGGCATGATAAATATATCAAGGAAAACAAATTCAAAGTTGGTGACTAGGTACTACTGTATGATTCCAGATATAAAGATGCTATGGGAAAACTTCAAACCAGGTGGTTAGGTCCGTATGAGATAGAAGACGTTTTCCAAAATGGAGCTGTTCGTTTGTCCACAATTGATCTTGTTCTATTTAAACTCTTGGTAAATGGTCACCGACTACGTCTATATCATAAGCCGACCACTAAAGAGGATTTCCTGCAGCAATTTGCTTGACAGGGTGAAACAAAGGTTCTTGCAGCAACTGACGAGGTTCCTGCAGCAACTGACAATGATCCTGCAGCAACTCACCAGCTTCCTGCTGCAATTGAGCAAGGTAATAAAGGTAAAGTTCCTGCAGCCTCTGCAGTGAACATGTTTTCCGCTTCATAATTAAATATTTCCATATCTTATGGAAATATTCTTCTCTGTAAATAAAATTCCATCCATGTCATTCCATCCCACGTTCTTACCTGTCATTTCACTTTATTTTGCCGTCATTTTTCGTATAATTGCAGGAATGTGTATATTGTGTTTTATTTTAATTATGCATTTATTAGTTCATTATGATTATTCCCTTTTTAAATCCACTCCACTCCTTGAAATCTCATCAGCTTGTGTGGACACGTGCTAGGTTAAGTTTGGGGGGGTGCTTTATGGTTCGGTTTCCAAAGTTATTAATTATCCATCCTTTTTGGTACTTCGATTTGATTTCTTGCCATCATTGCTTATTATGCTATTATTTCACGCAAGGGAATAATAACTTATGCTGCTAGAATTGAGATATGTATGGGAATTTCAATTTAGCAAGTCTGTCAGATATTTTGGTCTTTTGTTTCTCAGTTGTAGAGTATAAAATAGCAGAGTAAGAGATGGGTGGTGATCCAATTCGCCATGAGCCAACAGTTCATGAAGTGTTGCTGCAAGATGCTCTTTGTGAGCATTATTTTAGACACCACAGCTGGCTGGATTACTTCTTGAAAATCAGAGATTATAACGAAGAAATTGTTGTAGAATTTATGCATTCCTTTAATGAAGGAGAAGCTACAGTTAAAGGCTTGAGGGTTATTTCTACGGAGCAGCGAATAGTAGAAGTAACAGGGTTGTTGTAGGAAAGAGAACTATTTCTAGAATCAAAAGATGCAAGGAGCGCCAATGCAAAGTTCACAATTCCCACGGATGGACCCCTAATGGTGGACAAACAAGGAACTAGAAGGGTTTCTCTACTAGTAGAGTGGCCTCGGGTAGCTTTGTATGTTATGAAATACATTACATGTGAGGGGCGATATTCAAATCTGCATTCACCTCATTTTAAATTACTTAGTCATCTACGGCATGGCCGACAAGTGAATGTTCCTAATTTCTTATACCACCTCATTTCTACAAGCCCTAAGGAGACACGAAAAAATGGAAATCGCTTTGTTATCCATCATGGATTGGTTAAGCTTCTTTTACAACGGTCCCTGAGAGACGTTTCACAAATGGAATGGGGCGTGTTTGAGGATATACTGTAGTTTAGGGTTGAAGATGCCCCTGTTGCAGAGAATTCGTCGGTTGAAGAAAAAAATGTTGCAGAACCCTCTTCCCCCGTAGTTGTTGTAGATGAAGATTTGCTTGTTGCTGAAGGAGTCACGGTTATTATGGAGGAAGAGATGGCAGAGGCAAATGTGGAACAACCCTCTACTTCTCTTCAAAGAGATTCGCCAATTCCTTGAAGAAAAGGGAAGGAGTTGGAAAAGGATGAAACATATGAAGATCCCATGGCCCAACCGCAGGTAACTCAGATTCCTCCTGCAACCAAGAGGCGTAGGACAAAAAGAAAAACTCCTGTAGCCATTCCAAAGGTTTATGTGAGAAGAACACGTAGTAAGACACAAAAGGCTCATCTTGAGGGTAATCCAGCAGAGGTTATTACGGTGGAAACTTCAGAAAAAGGAAGCCCTGCAGATATTGAAATTCAAGAAGAAGGAAGCCCTGCGGATCATGAAATCCAAGTAAAAGTTGATGAGGATAGACTAGAAAATATTGCTTTTGTGGCACCACAACTTGAAGAAACTGTTGGAAATATTTCTCAGCAACCTGAAGAAATTGTTGGAGATATTTCTGAGCAGTTTCAAGAGACTGTTGGAGACATTCTACAACAACCTGAGAAAAATGTTGGAGAGATGCCAACACAGATTGAGGAGTTTATTGAGGAAATCCCATGGCCTAAGGTAGCACCTATTAGACCTCCTTCATCCCTAAGTTTATCTATTGCTTTAACATTTTATAGGAAATGGGAAATAGAGAGGGCTAGGTTGCAAGGGATCATTGATAAACAACAAAAAGAAATTGAAAAGAGAGATAACAAAATTGAGGAATTAGAGGCTAAGGTGGAAATAATTGCTGGTATGGTTCCTGAGTTGATGCGGTGTAGGTTACCTCCAAGGGTTTATGCAGTGCACTTGAAGGAGCGTTACTTGAACCTCAAGATGAACCACATTATTAGGGACCTTAGCCCCTCCTTAGAAACCCCTGATGAATTCTTCTATGCTTACCAAACCTCTCCACCGGCTGTGAAGAATTTGCTATGTGAATTGTACTTACATAACTATGGTGTACCCTCAGACAGTGAGTGGAACCCTTTATTGTATATTGGGGATATCCATATCAAAGCTTTAATGTCATGGATCCAAAATGAGATCATCATGGGGGCACAAGCCAAGGAATATGAAAAATTAGAGTTTGACTATCCATTGCCATTAAGGAGAGAATCAAAAGCAGCAAGAGTTCTTTATTATGAGTGGAATAAATTACTAGTAAGACATGATGTTAGAAAATTAGTGCTTCCAATGAGAGAATAAATCTATCAAGCCTATGAGCATTTGGTTCAGACTGACAGGACAGCTGCAATAGAAGGGTTAACTTAGCGCTGAAATAATTTACCAAAATAGTTAAAGCAAGGAGAACCTTATTCACTATAGAATTTTCAGGTAGCTATGCAAAGAGCCCCCAAATACATATAGTTAGGCAGGGAGAAAGCCAACAATTGGCTACCATTGATCTTTCAGCCCCCAATCCTCATGTGGCCGCTTTTGGCATGTCAGCCTACGAAACAACACTATGATGCAGTCACAGAAGAGTCTGCCAGATGGTCCAGATTGAAAAAAATGAAGGGATTTTATTGGAACTTGGCTTTAGGGGGGACAGGTCAAGGCACTATTGGTGATTTGAGAGTTACTGCAAGAGTCAGAAATTTTCCTTTTGTTGTAGGATCAGCAAGCTCTTAAAGTTGGGGGGCATGATAAGTTGAGACTTTGTCATGTTTTTATCATCAGAACTCTTAGGTTTTTGACATCTTTTGGTTTGGATAGTACTAGAGATGTATTGTAAATTGACTATATGTATTCCATGTGTTAAACCTGAACTTATGAAATCATGTTTGAACTTTGTCGGTCTATTCCTGCAGCCATGCCATTTATTCCTGCAACCATGTGATTTGTTCCCGTTGCTATGCGGATTATTTAGGGTAATATCATATGTGAATTAATAGATGTTTTAATTAAATAAAATGCGTATGTATGATGCTTTTGTTGTAGTGTAGGTAATAAATGATGTCGCGGTGGATATTCTCCTTTCGCGTCTGAAAAAGAAAAGATTGTGTAAGAGATAACTAAAGATCAAACTGAAGAGGAGATGAGTGAGCACAAGGTACGGCATAGGCGGAGCAGCCAAGCGACACTACTGAAGTCTAACTTTAGTGGGCATTGAATTTGAAAACACTGACATGACATGCAAAGACTATGGTTCGGTTTAGATCCATGTTTCTTGCAGCCAACCTCTAGTAATCTTCTTTATCAGTCAATCATCTGCCTCTTCTTCTGGGCGTGATTTGTGTTGTCTATTGTAGTTGATCTTCTCTTTATTAATAAGCTCTTCCTTTTTCTTTGAGGATAGACAAAATAGAAAGGAATAGAGCAGAGGATTTTTAATAATCATTCTTGAGTTTCTTTTCAAAATATGTAATCACTTTCAAGAAGCAATGAATAAAAACTATGTTGTTTTGATCCGTTAAAGGTAGTTTTCTCAAAGCTTGATATCACTCATCCAAGGGGGCCCACTTGGTGAGTGATCTTGTGTGTGTTCATTGAAATTATTTTTTCTTTAGTTGTAGTAGAAGTTCTTGATTTAACTGTTCCTGCAGCCACTGGAAACAGATCCACTGATTGTTCCTGCAGCCAAGCCAGAACAGAGTAATTTTTGTTATCCATATTAGATCTTTCCAGCATTGTTTTTAGAAGTTTTTCCTGTAGCCTTCCATAATTTCCATTCTTTCCTTTCCTTTTCGCATAATGTTAGTTGCTACAGTAATACATAATAGCCATTGAAGGAACTTAGTGCATATATAGTGCAGGCCCATTTCAAGTATTATGTCCCTGGGTTGACAATCAAATGAGCACTAGCCATGAAAATAGTAACTTTATCAAATGAATGTCTAAACTTTGGGTTGAGACTTCAATTAGAGTTATTATTCTTATTGTTGGAGTAGATATTTAGTTGTTTCCTTTTGTTTGCAAAAGATTCAACACTACATGTTAATTCACACCATCAAGCTCATTTATAAGATTGATCCCCTAAAATACCTATTATCAAAGACAATTCTTATCGATCATATGCCTAAGTGGGTTATGTTGCTTAGTGAATTTGATATCTAGTACATGGACAAGAATACCATCAAGGGATAGGTCATTGTAGACCAATTAGTAGAAATACCCCTAATTGATGCTTATCCATTGGTCACAAAATTCCTAGATGAATATGTCTACACACTAACAACACAACCCCCTTGGAAGCTCTATTTTTATTGTTCTCATACACATAAATGATCAAGGGTAGGTTTCCTATTTGTTATGCATCAATGGGATCTTATCACCAAGTAATTCAAGTTGTCTTTCTCGTGTACCAAAATAATTGTTGAATATGAAGGGCTTATCACTGGTCTAAAGTCAACTATTTAGTGAAACATCATAAATATCCTTGTCTATGGAGACTCACAACTAGTTATCAGGTAGGTGAATGATGAGTACCAAACTAAGGATGATAAAATCCTATCGTACAAAAGAATGGTCATTGACCTCAAGAAAAACTTTTAGAGCATCATATTTGGTCAAATCCCTAGGGCTCAAAACAAGGCAACTGATGCAATGGCCACCATTGGTTCTCTTATACCAATAGAGTCAGATAGCCCTAAGTACAAGTTCTTGATCAAGCAGCTTCTCCAGCCTGCATTTGAAACATCGCAAATGGAAATGGTGTGCAACATCATTAGTCCCCAATCGCCTTGGTACCACGACATATACACATACCTTAGAGATGGCACCCTTCCACCTAACATATCGTGAAATGAATGCTAAAATATCACTCATCGTTGTGCCTGATTTACACTTATAAGAGATAATCTATATAGTTGGGGCTACCATGACATCCTCACTAGATGTTTAGACTTGAATGAAGATAATCTTGTGATGAAAGTGTAGACACCTAAATTTGACTAATTAATTTAATAAAATTTAAATTCCTTTTCTTCCAATTAATTAATCCCCCAAACCCCTTTCTTCCAATTAATTAATTCTTAATTAATTAATCCCCCAAAATCCTATTCTTCTAATTAATTAACCTAGTTAATTAATCCCCAATTCCTATTCTTCTAATTAATTAACCTAGTTAATTAATCCCCTTTCCCCTTTTTATTAATTATTTTAATTAATCAAATTCCCTTCTTCCAAAGTCCATATATTAATTAATTAAATTCAAATCCTATTTGAGCACATGGCTCCTACTTTTAACCTCCTTCCAATCCTATCCTAACTAACCCTATCCTTCCAACCCACTTCCCTAGCCTAGTTGTCCCTCCAACTAACCTTATCTTATCCCTTTTAACATCCTCCCACATATGTGCACATCCTATCGAACTTCCCTAATTTTGGGAAAAAATATCCTATTTTCAGTGGCTTTTCCCAAAATGGACAAGGACACATTTCACCCCTTTCCTTCCTAGTTGAGCCACTTGTCCCTTTTGAGGACAAGTGTATCCTCTTCACCTCCCCTTCGCTTCCTCATCTTGCCTATTTAATCCCCCTCATTTCAGACCAAATCATCCACTTTTCATGCATTGTATCGTTACTATGCCGAAATCACCACTCAAACCATCCTTCATTATTTTCATCGATGAATCCATTATCATTTGCATATATCATCATGGAGCATAATCGAGTGTTTGAAGCTATGTCATGAGCACACATCCAATCCCAGAATAATAAAATTAAAGCGGAAATTGTGGTTTGCATTTGTTTATCATTTTGATCTTTGTTTTAGTTTTATCATTCTAATCTTGAGGTGTTTGAGTTTAATGGCTTGTTTGGTTGTTTTCTTCGTTATTTCAATCATTTTGTTTAGTTTGCACATTTTCCCTCACGCATTTTCTAGCACGCTCGGTGGGACCCACTTCATGGGTCATTCTAATAGTTTTTTATTGTTTGAGTGCATTTTTTGAAAGATTTTGAGCACTTGCAGGCAAAAAAGCAAAACTACATGCGAATTTCCACCACGACGGAAGTCTATTTTATCAATCTTGAGATTTCATGAAATAGCAGGAACGTGTCCCAAAGCAGCAAGAACGCTTCTTGAACTAGCGAGACAATGTTATCATGTATGTACAAAAGGTATAAATCTCCATTTAAAGTTTCGAGAATCTATAAATGGTTTTTGACATTTTTATGCACAATGATGAGAACACAAACTCAAACAACGAGTTTGTGTATTATCATTCCTAGGATAGTGGGTTTGTGTATTATCATTCTTAGGACAATAGGTTTGCGTATTATCATTCCTAGGATAGTGGGTTTGCGTATTATCATTCCTAGGATAGCGGGTTCGCATATTACCATTCCTAGGACAATGAGTTTGTGTATTATCATTCCTAGGATAGCGGGTTTGCGTATTATCATTCCTAGGATAACAAGTTTGCATATTATCATTCCTAGGACAACAGGTTCGCGTATTATCATTCCTAGGACAACTGGTTTGCGTATTATCATTCCTAGGACAACGAATTCATGTATTATCATTCCTAGGACAACTAGTTTGTGTATTATCATTCCTAGGATAGCGGGTTTACGTATTACCATTCCTAGGACAATGAGTTTGTGTATTATCATTCCTAGGACAATGGGTTTGTGTATTATCATTCCTATGATAGTTGGTTCACGTATTACCATTCCTAGGACAGCGGGTTCACGTATTAGCATTCCTAAATTTGCGGGTTCGCTCATTATCATTTACATGATTTTCCAGGATGTTATTTTTATACTAATCAGCTAACTTGTATGTTGTTGGATGATTTAAATTTTGCAAGTTTGCACCTTGAAACAATGGGGAGACACATTGTAACAATGGGAACGCAACCTGAAACAACGGGTTTGCACTGTGTTGTAGCAGGTTTGCTCATTATCATTTACATGATTTTCCAGAATGCTATTTTTGGACTAATTTGCTAACTTGTGTGGTTTTGGATGATATTTTGCTAATGTTTGTGCAGAAAATTGAGCAATAAGAAGACCCCATGCTTTTAAATATTAACAATTGGTTGCAAGACCACTAAAGAGGGGTTTGGTGAAAACATATTTCTTTTATCACATTTCAATCTTTGCAACGTGTGTCTTATGGGTAATTAGGCACATTTCAATTCAACTAAGGAAATGGACATGTGTCTTTTGAGTAATTAGCCACTCTTCAATTTGATTAAAGGAAATGAACCGCATGTCTTCCGTGATTGGCACACTTGTGCGCATGTAGAGTGGTCCTATTGCTAGCACACATTATCCTCTCCCTTGGCTCTCGTGGTCCTAGGTGCAAGAGAAAATTGTTAGTGACACTCATTTTTCTTTTTAGTAACAAATCACCTCTTGGGGGCTTCATCACCTCAAGGGAGTGTTTTAAAACAAGGGCATGTTGGGGATACAATCTCTCCCAGCACAACCTCAGGCAGTGTTTTTCGAGCCGCTACATAAAAAACCTAGTCAAACGGCTGAAGTGTTGAGTGAATTCGTTATATGCGGAGGCCTTCTCTACACCGATAAGCTTAATTAAAGTCTTAAGTGGCTTGCTTCAATAAACCATTGTTGGACTAGACCCGTTGTAAAATTACTATGAACCATTGTATAGTGGTTCCAATCCTTCTATTTGTTGACTCAGGCATTGTGATGCATGCATGTCGAAGACACCCCTCATGTACCCCCCAATTTGAGAGAAAGTTTCTCGAGATATTCACGTCTTTATAAATTCGAAGCTTGGCATGCCCGAGAAGTGTGTATTGAGGGTGGAGCCAATGCTGCCAAGATTCTATCTATCCAATTGGATGTGGTATTCTAGGCTAGAGGATTCAACAAGTACTTTCATTTGACTATCCTAGAAAGTGCATTACTGTTTTATTGCATTCTACCACCCGTATGTGCTTATTGTGTTTGTGTTACAATGATCTTTTGCCAGAATTAGTATTAGTCATCAAACACATCAGATTTCACACAGTCCTAGTTTTTTTTGTCCTCCAGTGAGTTTGCTTCTTGGTATAGTAGTAATGCCTCTGTCTTGAGCTATATTGACATACTTAGATAGTCACTATCATTTGAACTCATGAGTTTGCTTTGAAAATTTGCAGGTTTTCTCTTTACTCTAGTGGGTTTGTTGTCAGTCTCACCTATCTTTCATGATCTTGTTCTTAGACATCATTGTGTTGTCGTTATGTTGTCCACATTACTTTACAATTTTCTTGATCTATCGGCAGTTTACACCTATCTTTCATGATCTTGTTCTTAGATGCCATTGTGTTGTTGTTATGTTGTCCACATTACTTTACAAATTTCTTGATCTATCGACAGTTTACACCTATCTTTCATGATCTTGTTCTTAGACATCATTACATTGTCGTTGTACTATCTGCATTGCCTTAGAAACTTCTTGATTCTCTAGTTGTTAGTTATCTCGGTGATCTTAGTCTTAGAAGTTGTCATGTTGCCAAAGTGTTGTCCACATCAAATTAGAAATCTCTTGAGTTTTTAGTAGTCGGTATCTATCCTTGTGTATTATGAGTCTTAGACATTGTTGCGCTAGCAGAGTGTTGTTCTTGGTTTGTTAGCTCACTCTCGATCGATATCTTTAGCTCTTCGCTTTTGCATTCCAATTGGCTTCTAGCTTACATCATTATTATCGTCCACTAGGATCTCAACTTGCATGGTCACTTTTATCATCTCAGTTGGTATTCATCACCTTAGTTATCATCATCCTGGTTATTGCATTGTCACTATCGTCCATTATCACCTCTCATCTCCCAATTTGTGTCATCATTGCCTTCTTCCTAGGTTATCAATTCAAACATTAGCCATCTGAAATCAAACATCAAAATTCATCCCCTTTCCAGCTTCATCAAACGTCAGTCCCCATCCTAGTATGAGTTGGTCATTCATCATATTCTGAGATTTCATCTATCGTCCATTCTCATTATTCATCTCTCCAACTCATCAACTAATCGTCATATTGCAATTCTATTATGATGAGTTTGGTCATCCTTCATTTTCTTCCACTTCACCCTACATCAATGATGGTGAGGGTATGGTTGATCAACCTAATGACACAGATGTCCAAGTCATGTCTCAATCCTACTATGATGAGTATGGTCATCCCTCATTTTCTTCCACTTCACCCTATGTCGATGATGACAAGGGTATGGTTGATCAACCTGATGAGACAGATCTCCAAGTCGCGTTGCAATCTTATCTCACTTCTCCATCCAATTATAATCTTCCATCCTATCTCAATCCTTCATCTAATCCTAATCACTATCGTTTGTCACACAAGTTATGACTAGGGGCATGAATTACACAATCCCATTATCACTTGTTCCCCCACCCATCCAATCAGTGCCACATGTGGTCAGTGCTCCACAATATCAATCTCAAGTAAAATCACAACCTATTGTTTCAAAACCATGATTTAGTTATCTATAGGTACCGCCTTCACACATTGTTGTGATGAACATTCATGAACAAGAACATGGCACTAATCACAATCATTCATCTCACCTCAATCCTCCACCATCCACTTCCTCCTATCTCAGTCCACCATCCATCTCATCTTATCTCAATCCACCAACTTCCCTTCCAACTCCCACATCTATCATTCCTCTCCCACTTCCTACCACCATCAAAGACCTTTCATCCATTGAGATTCTTCCCTCGCATCCCCATCACCTACTCCTATAGTCATTCAAACTCAATCCAAGGAACCTCTCATCCTTCCATCCAGGCAACCCACTCTAGCTAAAGAACCTCACATCCTTTCATCCACTCCATCTCTCTGAGTTGAAGAACCTCTCATCCTTCCATCCACTCCATCTATCCCAGTTGAAGAACCTCTCATCCTTCCATCCAGTCCATACGCCCAATTCATTGAACCTTCCATTATTCCATCCTTGCCATATGCAAAGTCTACTCACTCACTCCTCATCACACCATCCATACCAATCCCTCCATGTCAAGATTTTATTCCAGAGCATGTTGAAAAAAATATTAATCCAAATCAAGATCCTACCATTCCATCTCCTCCATCTCAAGATCCCCTACCATTTCCTTCGCCAAGTCCAGATCCTCTCATCCCATATACTCCACCTCTTGATCCTCCATCTCCTCTTATTCAAACCATCCCACCACCTTCACTCTATCCCCTTGGTACGTTTAACTTCATCCACGACAGTTCACTCACAGTAGAAGAGCATCTCATATACACCACCCATTCTCCTCCATCTAATAATGGACTTGCATCTTGTTACCCAAAGAACAAGTATCCTACTTTAAAAAAAATTCACAAAAAAATGAACTATAAAAGTAAAGGCTTAGGCCTACATGAGCAAGGTATCTTGGATCCCATCCATGTCAAAGCACATCTAGGATCTCATGGTCTCGGTTACATATCAAAGGCACTTCATCCAAAAATGTTGGTACAACTAATGCAAAATACAAGTATCCTTCCAAACACACCATTGCATCTCCCCATCATTCCTCCAAATCATTTATCGTCATCCCCCCTCCTCCATCATATAAAGCTAAAACAACCATCCATCTTCCTCCTTCATCCTCAAAATCCATTTTGGGTCCCTATATCCCAAAATCTACCTTCATATATCCCCCACATGCTAAATCCATTTTGGGCCCTTATATCCCAAAATCCCATCCTCCATATTTTCCTACTCGTCCCTCCATACAAAAATCCACTATCTCCATCACCCATCATAAACATCTTATTCCTTTCATTACTAGTCAAGATCAACAAAGGAACATGTCCTCACATTCCATCCAACACCCTACCTCCATCACTTCACCCATATTTCATCCATCTCCTACACCTTCGCACACTCCTTCCAATGCTACTAGCAAAAATTTGGATGCCAAAAAAAAATGCATAAATCTAAACATCCACAACAATATAAAGATGACCAGGTCCACTCAAAAAGACATGTTCCAATAGTAAAAAATATGATACAAAAATGCAATGAATCCCATAGGCCACAAAGGCCCACTAAAGAAAAAGAAAAAACAATGTGGATCCCAAAGCAAAAAGAAGCAGGGCATCCAAAAGAAAAACCTCTAATGGCATCCAAAATTTCTTGTCCACCAACTAAACATTCTCCCCCTCCATCACCTGAATCTATTTTGGGTCCCTATGTCCCAAAGCTACCTATCATAATGCCTCCATCATATTCACATGCTGCATCCATCTCTCCTCCACTCATCCCACATACTTCACAACATCCCCCCATCGCATTCACTTTCCCTCCTTCCATCCAAACACTTGAAACTACCATATCCCTTACATTCCCCATCTAATCCAAGCCTTTACATAATCGACTCCTTCCTAATAAAGTTGTACCAACATCTAGTGATCACTCCAAATGAGCTCCTAATACCTTGATATAAAACTTGATTCTTGAGTCCTCCATCCATCTATCCTCCAAATCCATTTATCCTCATTCATCTCTATCTATATTTTTCCTCCAAAAATAAAAAAATACCCCCAAAAAATAAAAAATTAGTAAATTCCAAAAAAAAAGAAAGAAAAATTCATCCAATGGTGAAAACTTGGCAAAGAGGTGCCTTGGATAGGTACTATGATAAAAACCTGGAAAACATGCATCATACATAATGACCCTCATCCTTTTTCTCGCCAAACTTGGGGGGAAGTTCTTCTGGCCATCTAGCCATTTCCTTCTCCATTCCATTTTCCTACCATATATATCATATCCCATCCATTTCACTTCCTCCATCCTCCTTGGATCTTGATGAAAAGAAAAGGCCACTGTATATACATGCTTTGGACACCTCTTGGCTTCCATTTCTCTATCACACTTTTCCATTGTAATATGTGTCCACCCATCACCCTATCTTTTGTCCATTTCTCTAGCTTCATATCCCTCTATCGGTCATCTTATCAAATCCATCCATCCACCCATCCTTATCTTCTACTTCCTCCATCCCTCTATCTTATCATATCCATCCATCCACCAATCCTTGGACCTCCTAGTTCCTCCATCATTTCATTTGTAACCTGATCCATCCACCAATCCTTTCCCTCCATCTACCAATCCTTACCTCCTTGTTCGTCCATCTCTTCATCAATCACTTGATCCTCCACCAATCCTTGGACCTCCTGATTCCTCCCAGTTCCTTCATCCATAACCAATTCCTCTCCCAATCCCCATCCCTTAGTCCCTCATCCTTCCATCTCCTAGCCACATCCATAATGCTTCCATCTCCAAATCCTTTTCATCATATCCCCCATCCTTTGATCCCTCTTGTCATATCATTGCATCGCCTCTTATACCTCTTGTCATTGGTATCTAGATCTAGGCTTCCCCCATGCAATCCAATGTCATCCATCCAATCAATCCATCTGTATTTTCATTGCATTTACCTTTTCTCTGTGCGGTATCCCATGTTACCCACCTTCCAATCAATTTGTCTAATCCTCACAATCCACCATCATGTTCCAATCATATCCATATCCTTTCTCTATCCAAGGTCAATCATACATTCGCATCTATGGTCTTGCAAGCCTCGATCACAATCCAATCATCATCATTGAGATGCATCCTTCCCAATGTTTGTATTTTTTGGGGATATATCATTCCCACATCAACAACACCCCATTCATCATCAATCTCTCATGGTTTTTCATCTTGACTGGGGTAACATCATGTATGTCCATGCATCTTCTTCCATCATCCATATCTCTTGTACATCTTGTATATAGGTGTCACTGTACATAGGCATCTATCAGTCCTATCATTCGAGATCATATCCTATCAGCTAGCTCTTCAACAATCATCTTTGAGAATCTTAATCATCGTGATCATTTCAGATACCTTTTGTCATCCCATCATCAATCTTTTATCCTAGTGTTGTTTCGAGATGTATCCTTCTCACCAACACCCATTATTTATCTATGCAGGATGTATCCTTCACCAAGTTGGACATCATCAAATCCTCATCCAATCAATCATCCTTTTGGCAAAATATATTTGAGTCCCTCATGCTAGATTTGATTATTTTTTATCTTTGTTTATCTTTTTAATCTCTTGAGGGCTCTGTTTCCTCTTGGTCGCCACGATCTTTTCTATCATGGCATGCTAGGAATAACAAGGCTCGGGATGTGATCTTGTCACTTTTTCTTTTTTCTTGGCCTGTCTCTTGGATGTGCTCCTTGTTGTACCCTCATGAGGTCTTTTTCATCTCGTGTTACATTATGGCATATCTTCTCCTTGGGGTTCTTCTAGCACTGTTTCCTGCAGGGTCTTTGTAACTCTTTGTGGTGCTAGATTAGCCTATGTGTCTATTTATATATGTTAGTCCATGCATTGGCTATGAAATTCCACCTTGGTTATTCATACCTTGGTGACTCACAAACATTGCTAAATACAAATAAGTGCTCACTACATGGCATCCTATTTCACAAGTGCTCGCTCTCCATGATCATTTCATCCATATCATCCATTTGCATTTGCATTTTTTCCCCTTCCTGTCTTCTTCTTTCCTTATATCGCATCCATTGGGACAATGTTTCTTTCGAGACACCGTCCAATTCCTTTTTCCCCTGCACCCTCTTGAGGGGGCATCCCTACCCATTCCTTCGTCTGATTGGGGCATTTTCCCGCTCCCTTTTTTTTTTCTTCCCTCATAAGTGTCTTATTGTCTTCGCATCGACACTATTCTAGTGCCACCGCAAAGAGGGGAAAATGGTAGACACCTAAATTTGACTAATTAATTTAATCAAATTTAAATTATTATTCTTCCAATTAATTAATTAATCCCCCAAACCCCTTTCTTCCAATTAATTAATTCCTAATTAACTATTCCTCCAAAATCTTACTCTTCTAATTAATTAACCTAGTTAATTAATACCCTTCCTTTCAATTAATTAATTCCTAATAAATTAATCCCCAATTCCTATTCTTCTAATTAATTAACCTAGTAAATTAATCCCATTTCCCCTTTTGATTAATTATTTTAGTTATCAAATTCCCTTCTTCCAAAGTCCATGTATTAATTAATTAAATTCAAATACTATTTGAGCACATGGCTCCTAATTTTAACCTCCTTCCAATCCTATCCTAACTAGCCCTATCCTTCCAACCCACTTCCCTAGCCTAGTCGTCCCTCCAACTAACCGTATCCTATCCCTTTTAACCTCCTCCCACATATGTGCACATCCTAACCAACTTTCTTGATTTTGGGTGGCTTTTCCCAAAATGCACGTGTGTCCTTAGAGACATATGTCACCCCTTTCCTTCCTAGTTGAGCCACTTGTCCCTGTTGAGGACAAGTATCTCCTCTTCACCTCCCCTTCCCTCCCTCATCTCACCTATTTAATCCCCCTCATATTAGACCAAATCATCCACTTTTCATGCATCATATCATTACTCTGTCGAAATCACCACTCAAACCATCCTTCATCATTTTATTCCATCAATCCATTATCATTTGCATCTATCATCATGGAGCATAATCGAGCGTCCAAAGCTACATCATGAGCACACATCCAATCGCAGAATAATAAAATTAAAGCAGGAATTGTGGTTTGCATTTGTTTATCATTTTGTTATCCATTTTAGTTTTATCATTCTAATCTTGAGGTGTTTGAGTTTAATGGCTTGTTTGGTTGTTTTTTTCGTTATTTCAATCGTTTAGTTTAGCTTGCATATTTTCCATCATACAAAAAGAAGTGCACGCCGAAACTTGTGGTGCTCATATGAGTGGATATGTTCTTTCCAAACAACTCTTAAGAGTGGCATACTACTAGCCTGCCATGGAACATGAGTGCTAAGAATTTCTCAAGAAATTGTTAGACAAATCAGATAACCAAAAGACAACTAAGAAGGGGGGTGAATCAGTTGTCATAGATTACAGGAACCATTAGCAATTTAAACTTTAATACTGGAACCCAAAACATTAATACCAGAATAGCAGATAAACCAATTAAGCATAAACAGTAATCACAAAATAAAATCCATCCACACAACACCAAGATTTGTACATGGAAAACCCAGTAAAGGGAAAAACCACGATGGGAATCCTACCCATAGTCAGATAATACTTTTGCAGTTAGTATGTGAATTACAATTGAGGGGCCTGCACTTGCAAGAAGGCCAACAGCCCAGAGCACATTGCTCATCACAGAAGGAGCCTTACTGACTACATATAAATCCAAACTACAATCAAGAGAAGTGTTGAATTGCAAAAGATAGCATCTCCTATGCCTGAGTACAGTTCTGGTTAAGCTCAATACCAGATGACTAAATCCTCTTACATAAACCCAATTCGATCTCCAATTATCGATCAACTCCTCTACCTGAATGATATTACATTATTTGTGCATTACATTCCTTGACCATGACCTCTTATATATATAACCATGATGATCTACAATGAGATCTTACATCTATATATACAAATCCTCGACCATAAACAATCAGGTCGGCTACCAGACAATAAACTGATTACATAATTATAAACCATGTTGGCCTTAGACCAAACAAGTAATATCAACACATAAGACATCTCGAAAATACATCAATAGGTCTTATCCATACGCTACATTAATGTCGGTCCATAACCTAGATCAACTGGGACCAAGTATAGGTCCACATGCTTCAGCAATGATCTCCAACTGCCAAGTCTCAAACATGATAATCAACAACATCCTAAAACTCCATCAGAAGCTGCATCAACACCACTTATGCAATTCACCAAATATCTCCATTAAAAGCTATGTCGGTGAAACCCTCGCTGGAATTAGAAACCAATCTTCTAAGCAAGCAAGATAGTATCTAATCTCTAGACCAAAACCAACTGATCAAATATGAGTATAAGTATCATGAACAAGCCAATTCCATCACTAGATTGTATCGGATCCAAGTTGATCAGAAACCACTCCTACTAGGACCAGAAGGGTGTCGGTAAAGCATCCAAACAGCTAGTGTTGGTATCAATGACAAAACATCAATACAACACATAATCAATTCCACCAAATGGCCAACAATCTCCTCCTTTGGCATTGATGGCAACACTAGATGTAAAAAACATCTAAGTATCAAGAATTGCTAAACAAGTTTGCCCCTGTGGAAGACAACTATCTCTAAATATCACTCTCCCTTTCTGTCACTTTCTTTTCCTTTTCTTTTTACATCAATACCACTCCCCCTTTGACATCAATGCCATAAATCTGACAAAATATCAAAGCAAAAGGATGAACCTCTGAATCTCAAAGCTGACTACTCCCCATGAGCAGTAGCATCTCACATCAGTGTCATAATGAATAATATTTATGATAGTGCATGCCAGACTGATCCCAAACCACATCAATCAAGTCTCTACCGGAGGGGCAGAAACTCCCAATCTATCTCTCAGGTATTCAAATGATTCCTTGGACAAAGGTTTAGTTAAAATATCTACAATCTGCTCTTTAGTGTTCACATAAACCAGTCTAACTTCATTCACTTCCACCTTCTCCTTCAAAAAGTTGTACCAACATACTCAGCTTTAGCAGTAGATAGAGAAGTACATGACTATTTATTGTTGATCCATGAAAACAACTTCTTTCCAACAAAGAAAGCACCACCGGAAGTACTTTTCTGATCATCAACATCTCCAGCCCAATCAACATTTGTATATGCACATAAAGTAGTTATCATCCTTAGGGTACCACAAGCCATATTCTGATGTTCCTTGCAAGTATTTAAAAATCCTTTTCACCGCCATCTCATGATTTTCTCTAGTATCCCTCTGAAATCTTGAAACAATACAAAACACATTCATAATGTCAGACCTTGTCTGAGTCAAATAAAATAGATTTCTAATCATAGATTTGTATCTTGTAGGATTTATCGGTGCAGAAACATCTTTTCTTGTCAATTTCTCACTTGTAAACATAGGAGTAGTTACCGGTTTAAAATCTCCCATACCAAATTTCTTCAACAATTCCTTAGCATATTTAGTTTGATAGATAAAAATGCATTTGTCAGTCTGAGTAATCTACAAACCTTAGAAAAATTTCATCTCGTCAATCATAGACATCTCAAATTCTTTCTCCATATTCTTAGAAATTTCTATGCATAACTTATCTTCACCTCCAAAGATAATGTCATCAACAAATACTTCAACAATCAGTATATCATCATCAGTGATTTTATAATATAAATTACTAACTGATGGCAATACAAATATCAACGCCTCTGATTGTTGTTGTGATTGGTGAATAGGAATCCTCATTTACATTACCAAGTATTCACCATGCTCTGTCTGTCTTTAGCCTGTCGCTGGTTTCCCTTTGCCAATCACATAATTCTTCTCCCCCTTTAACAGTAATGCCAAATTGAAAGTAAAATATGTAATGTCAAATTTTCACTATGCATCAACAACATACTACAACTTGATGCTCCCCTTGTGGAATACATCCACTTCTTCATCAATCCTTCTAAGATTCTGCAAGTGATTCAAGGATTGATGCAATCAACATCATGTTCAACTAACTTCATGAAGAGGGACAACCCCTAGTTGACTTCTAAGACACTCAAATGTAGTCTTAGGCAGAGGTTTGGTAAAAATATCTACAAGTTGCTCCTTGCTAGAAACATGCTCTAAGATAACATCTTTTCTTTGAACTTTTTCCCTCAAAAAATGATACTTCAGTTCAATGTGCTTGGTTAGTGTGTGCAAAACATAATTCTTAAAAATATTTATGGCACTTGTATTATCACATAAAATCTTTATAGGTTCTGAGATCTTCATCTTAAAACCTTCCAAAATGTGCCTCATTCAAATAGCCTGTGTGCAATTTATATAAGATGCAACATACTCAGCTTCAGCAGTAGATTGTGAAGTACAACTCTTCTTCTTACTACTCTATGAAACAAGCCTTCCTCCAAGAAAAAATGCTCCACCGGTAGTGTTTTTTCAGTCATCAATGTTTCCTGCCTAATCAGCATTTGTGTACACCTTCAAATCAAAGTTTCCTCCATATGGATACCATAATCCATAGTCAACAATACCTTTCAGATATCTAAAAATTCTCTTGGTTGCTATCAAATGTACTTCCTTTGGATTCTTTTGGAATCTTGCAACTATACCAACTGCATGGGCAATGTCCGGTCTACTGTGAACAACGTAGTATAATTTGCCAATCATTGACTTGTATTCCTTTTCATCAACAGACTTAGATTCATCTTCCTTGGACAACTTACAACCTGTAACCATTGGTGTTCCAACTGGTTTACAGTCACTCATGCCAAAATTCTTCAAAACCTCTTTCACATATTTAGATTGTGTAATGAAAATACCATTCTTCATTTGTTGTATCTGCAAGCCTATGAAATTTTTTATTTCTCCTACTAAAGACATTTCAAACTCATTTTTCATTCCATCTGCAAAACTGTTGCTCATGACATCATTGCCTCTGAATATGATATCATCAACAAATACTTCACTTACTAGTATTTCATCTCCTTCAAACTTGAGACAAATGTTACTATCATCACTGGTTCTTGCAAAGCCTGTCTTCATTAGATGTGTATGAAGCCTTTCATACCATGCTTTGGGTGCCTTCTTTAATCCATATAAAGCTTTATGCAATCTGCATACCATGTCTTTCTCATATGTCAAAGCATAACCATCTGGCTACTCTATGTATACCTCTTCTTCCAATATCCCATTAAAAAATACAGACTTAACATCCATATGGTATACCTTTAACTTCTTATGGGCTGCAAATGCAAGTAAAGTTCTAACACCTTCCAGTCTTACTATTGGTGCAAAAGTTTCTCCATAATCTTCTCCTTCTTCTTGCGCATAACCCTTGCAGACTAATCTTTCCTTATTGCGAACTACAATACCATCTTCAATCAATTTGTTCCTGTATACCCATTTAGTACCTATAACATTCTTATTTACCAGTTGAGGTACCAAGGTCCAAGTTTTGTTCTTCTCAATTTGATCCAATTCCTCCTCCATGGCTTAACCCAATAATCATCACCAAATGACTCCTTAGCACTTCTTGGTTCAATGGTGGAGATCATGCAAGAGTTGTCTTTTATTCTTCTTCTTGTTAGTACTCCAACATCCTTATCCCCAATAATCTTCTCAGGACTGTGGTTCAGTCTCACATATCTAGGAATAACATGATCATTCTCTTCAGGTTCAACTTCTTCATTATCATCTTCTTCTTAATTTATTTGTTACGGTTGAACAGGTGCATCGGAATTTTCTTTACTCGTTTCTGATTTAATAGTTTCAAGTTCTAAAAGCAAAATGCAAGGATCTTCATCCTTTTTCTCTGAACTAGTTCTTCCTGAGACTTCAGGACATTCATCTACTCGAACATCAACACTCTCAACAATTCTTTGTGTCTGGTTGTTAAAACATTTGTAGGCCTTACTCTTGGTAGAATAGCCAAGAAATATGCCTTCATCACTCTTAGCCTCAAATTTTCTAATGTAATCACCTCTCTTAATAAAAAATTTGCTTCCAAATATTTTGAAATAACGAACATCAGGTGATCTTCCATACCAATATTCATAAGGAATCTTTTCCTTGCCTCTTTTTACCAGAACTCGGTTCATTGTGTAGACAGTTGTACTTATAGCTTCTTTCCAAAATATTTTCGCTACGCCTCCTTCTATCAACATTGTCCTAGTAGCTTCAACCACTGACCGGTTGTTCCTCTTTGTGATACCATTCTACTGTGGTGTCCTTGGTGCAGAAATTTATCGATTGATACCATTCTCATCATAGTACTTAGTGAACTCCTCAGAAGTAAATTCACCGCCTTGATCTATTCTCGGACATTTTATCTTTTTGCCACTCTCTTTCTCAGCTAAGGCCCTGAATGCCTTGAACTTACCAAAATATTCATTCTTATCCTTCAAGAATGTGACCCACATCATCCTTGAAAAATCATCAGTGAAGATCATGAAATATCTGTCACCTTGAATGCTTCTTATTCTTATTGGTCCACAAAGATCTGTATGAACCAAATATAACAAGTGCTCTGTTGAGAAGGATTTTCTCTTTAAAGTTGAAGAAGCCATCTTTCCTAACTGACATTCTTTACAAAAAGCATTAACCGGTTTGTCTAGCTGAGGTAGACCTCTTACTGTCTTGGACTTGTTGGTATTATGGATGTGTTGCATTAGTTTTGTCATTGATGTCAACACTTATCCTTCTGGAGATCTACATTGTTGATTTAGCATTATGGTTATATTGGTTTACTATTGAACTGACACATTGTGTTCACCGACAAGGTCAGTGACTTATGCACAGTCATTGGTATATGCTCACCGACAAGTTATATGGTTCACCGACATGGATGATGACTTGTTATCATATGGAGATCACTTGATTATGTCCAAGACATGGTTTGGATACTTGGTTTTGGTGATTTGGTTATTGGTCTAATCGAGTTGACATATTTGTTGTTACCGGAAGATTGGTCTAAGTTATGGACCGGTATGCATTATCTATTCCAGATCAACACGATACATTATGGAGATGATTTATTGATTGAATATTGTTGTAAATGTATTAAGCCGACATGATACATCACATCAAGACTTATTTGTGATTGATTTAATTGTAATATTCTTAGTGAGTCGACCTACACATTTGGTCTTAGGTTTTGTATATATGTAAGATCTCATTTGTGAGATGAAAAACAAGGATATGGTTATGGTATGGTATTGTAACATGGTATGTGTGAATATTGAAGATCATATGAGCAGACCATAGAGAAGGTTCAAGGAAGGTTTGAAGGCGTTTATCAGAGCTTAACTGGTACTGAATCCAGCATTGGAGATGCTATTTTGAGCAGTACATTATTCTAGGATTTAACCATCCTATTGTAGCCATTGCGACTCCCATTTGAGCAGTGTGCTCTAGGCGGTTAGCCATTCTACATGTGCAGACCCCATTTGTATACACATACTATCTGCAGTAGTATCATCTAATTGTAGGTAAGGTTTCCCACTATGGTTTTTCCCTTTACAAGGTTTCCATGTCAATATCTTTGTGTTATGTGTTGTGGATGTTGTTTCTCTTTCTATTTCATGCATTAAGTTTCACCTGCATTGATATTAACTGCTAATATGTTAACCGGCAATAAGTTTGGTTTACCGGTATTAAGTATCAAGTTTGATTAAGTTATAATTGGGATGAAGTTCATTGACAACTTATTCACCCCCCCCCCCCCCTCTCAGTTTCCCTTCCGGTTCTTAACAATTGATATCAGAGCTAAGTCATCTTTTTGCAAAAGCCTAACAACTTGAGGAGATCCTATGACAACTAATATTTTCAGGAAGGATAGTCCTAAACTTGATGGAACTAACTATGGTATATGGAAAATCATAATAGAGACACATCTGAATTGCATTGGAAGAGACATATGGGAAGTTACAAAGAATGGCTATATTGGTCCTACTCTGAATCAACCTAATCTGCCAACATTGGGTAAAGATCAAGAAAATGATTGCAAAGCAAGAGAAGCACTTTTGAGCGCATTATCAGATCAACAAATCATGGGATTATCAGACTGATATACTACTAAATCTATTTGAGATAAATTGGAGACATTGAATGAAGGAGATACCACTGTCAAAATTGCAAAACTGGAATGTTACAGGGTCAGGTATGAAAATTTGAAAATGGAAGAAGATGAAATAATTTCTGTTTTTATGGAAAGAGTTAATGAAATTGTTTTAGGAATACAATGTTGTGGAGGATCCTTAAGTGAAGATGAAATTGTTTCTAAAGTTTTAAGAGCTTTGCCACCAGAATACAAAATGAAAGTAACTGATATTAATGAGTTGAGAACAATGCCTAATACATCAATATCTAGAGATACCTTGGTTGGACAACTTTCAGCATTTGAGCTTGAGGAATTTGGTCATGTTGCTACAATTAAGATGGATTTAGCCTTCAAAGCATCATCATTTGCAGCAGCATCATCATCATCTGACAAATCTAATTGGAAAGCACTTTATGCAAAACAACTTGAAGATATCAGAAGGGAAAATGAAGAACTGGAAGAACTTGAAGCACTATTTGCAAGGAAAATGCCTAAAGGTCTAGTTGGAAGTAAGTATGAAGGTAAAGCACCATTTAAATGTTTTAATTGCAATAAAGTTGGTCATATAGCATCTAGATGTCCTAATAGACATGCAAGATTGAGAGAGGAAGCTAAAAGAACATATAAGCCTAACCCTGGATATCAGAGATACAGATTTAAGAAAAACAGAGATAAATCTTGTTACTATGTTGATGAAGGAGTTATAGATGATTCTGATGAAGAACCAGCAGACAATGGATGAGCATTTATTGCAATAAAATAAGATCAACCGACACCTATTGTTCCACCGGTAGAGCAGGCCTTGACAGCTAAAATTGAAGAAAAAAATGATTGGATCATTGATAGTGGATGTTCACATCATATGACTGGTGATAAAAGTAAATTCTTATCTTTTCAGGAATATAATGGAGGTCTAGTAAGATTTGGCGATGATAAAGCTTGTTTAATCAAAGGAAAAGGCACTATATCTTTGGATGGTAAGCACAATACTGACAATGTTTATTATGTTGAAGGTTTGAAGCATAATCTTGAGTGTTGGTAAATTAGTTGAAAAGGGATTTCAGTTACAATTCAAGAATGGAAAATGCAAAATCATGAACAGAACTGGATTGGAGATTGCAACCGGTAATCAGACTAAAGGTAATATTTTTCATTTGAACAACAATGATAAGACATGCTTGATTGCACATATTGATGAAAGCTAGTTATGGCATAAGAAACTTTGTCATGTGAATTTTGATTGCATTGTAAAGATCAGTTCAACTAAGGCAGTAAGGGATCTACTTAAGATTGTGAAACCTCATAATCCGGTATGTAAGGAATGTCAAATGGGAAAGCAACTGAGAATGACTTTCAAGAGTATTTATGAGAAATCTAATAATGTTCTTGATTTAATTCATACTGACTTGTGTGGTCTGGCAAGAACAAGAAGTCTATAGGGAGATAGATATTTTATGCTAATTATTGATGATTATTCTAGAATGTGTTGGGTTACTTTTCTCAGGGAGAAATCAGAAGCTTTTGAAAAATTCAAGTTATACAAAGAAATGGTACATAATGAAACCGGTAAGAAAATTAAATGTTTGAGATCTGATCAAGTTGGAGAATTTACATCTACGGAATTTAATACATTTTGTGAAGTGAATAGAATCAAAACACAACTTTCAGCACCTCGGACACCTCAGTAGAATGGAATTGTGGAAAGGAAGAACAAAACTATTCTGGAAGCAGCTAGAAGCATGATATTGGAAGCAAATCTACCTCATGTGTACTGGAGAGAAGCAATGAATACAACGATTTACACTTTCAACAGAGTTCACATCAAAGGTGAAACCGGTAAGACCCCTTATGAACTATGGTTTGGTAATACTCGTACTCTTAAATACTTCAGAGTATTTGGAAGCAAATGTTATATTAGGAGAGATTAGTATGTTGGTAAATTTGATCCTAGAAGTGATGAAGGAATATTTCTTGGTTATTCATCTAAGAGCAAGGCATATAGATGTTTTAATAAAATATTGCAGAAGATCATTGAAAATGATAATGTGAAGATAGATAAACACTTTAGAGGAAATTCAAGGTTTATAGATTCTAAACCGACAGTTGAGATGATCATAAATAAACCAATACAGAGTGCACCAGTACAAAATGTGGATCCAGTCACACCGACATCACCAAAGAATTCTACAGTGAATGAAGAACATCAACATGTGAATAAACCCAGGTATGTAAGAATGAATCACTCAGGAAATCAGATAATTGGGAATAAGTATCAAGGTGTTATGACAAGAAGAAGACTGGAAAATGAAGAGGTATGCTTAATTTCTCAAATTGAACCAGCATCTATTATTGAAGCATGTCAAGATGAAGATTGGATAAAAGCAATGGAAGATGAATTAGAACAAATTGAAAAGAACAATACATGAACATTAGTTCCCTAGCCAAAAGACAAAAATGTAATTGGATATAAATGGGTATTCAGAAATAAACTTAATGAAGATGGCAAAGTAATCAGGAACAAAGCAAGATTAGTGTGTAAAGGATATTCACAGAAAGAGGGAATTGATTATAATGAAACCTTTGCACCGGTAGCTAGAATTGAGGTAGTTAGATTATTTCTGGCATTTGTAGGTCATAAGAACTATAAAGTATATCAGATGGATGTAAAATGTGCATTTTTAAATGGTGATCTTGAAGAGGAAGTTTACATTGAACAACCTGATGGATTTTCATTGACAAATGTTAAAGATATGGTTTGCAGATTAAGGAAATAGTATGCTAGATTGGACAAATATCTTTTGAAGCTTGGTTACACTAAAGGTAATGCTGACAACAACTTATATTTCAAAGTGACTAATGATGACATCTTGGTTATTGAAGATTTTGTTGATGATATCATTTTGGGAGGAGAAGATGGATTATGTAAGGACTTTGCTAACAAGATGCAGGAAGAATTTGAAATGTCTATGATTGGGGAGATAAAATTCTTTTTAGGATTGCAGATTTCACAAAATGATAGAGGTATATTCATATGTCAAACAAAATACTTGAAGGAACTACTGAAGAAATTTGATATGGAAAACTCTAAACCGGCAAGTACTCCTATGACTACAACTGATAAATTGACATTGAAGGATGATTCAGCTCTTGTTAATCCAACAAGATACAGATCTATGATTGGAGGTTAAATGTATTTGACACAAACCATACCTGATATAATGAATGCAGTATGTATTATTTCAAGATTTCAGAGTAATCCTAAAGAAAATCACGAATCACCAGTAAAAAGGATTTTCCGGTATCTACAAGGCACAATAAATCTTAGTTTATGGTACCCTAAAGATGAAAATTTTGATTTATGTGCATACACCAATGCAAATTGGGCAGGAGATGTAGATGACAGAAAGAGTACCACTGGTGGAGCATTCTTTCTTGGTAGCAGATTGATTTCATGGATAAGCAAGAAGCAGAGTTGTACATCATTATCAACAACGGAATTATAATATGTTGCAGCGGCAACTAATTATACTCGGGTATTATGGATTAAGCAAATGTTGAAGTACATAAAGGTAAAATGCAAAGAACCTATAATCATTTATTGTGATAATTCAGTAGCAATTGATATATCAAAGAATCCGGTATTTCACTCTAAGACTAAGCATATTTCTATCAAATATAATTTTCTGAAAGAGAATGTTGAAGCAAAAGAAGTAAGATTGTTTGTGTGAATACTAAAGAGAAGATTGTAGATATCTTTACTAAGCCTTTGCCTAAGGAAACCATTGAATATCTCAGAGAGTAGCTTGGGGTAATACCCTCACCGGTAGAGACTTAGATAATTGAAGATTAGCATCAAACCGACAGAAACTAATAGAGAAATATTTTTTTTGGCTTTGATGGAGGAGAGCTACTTCTCAGGAGGAGTAGTTGGTTGTATGTTCTAGTATTTCTACTTAACTACTTTGGAATTTGATGTCAGAGAGGGAGAGAGATCTATTGAAAAACATTCTTGGGAGAGAGATCTATGAGACATTATTCATTGGGGGAGAGATATATACTCTTTGTATTTTAATTTTGATTTCTGGTATTGATCTATTCTAGAGATTGTTGGTTTTTGGTTTTTGGCATTCTGCTTTAGCACTTAGATGTTTTTTCCATCTAGTGTTGCCATCAATGCCAAAGGGGGAGATTGTTGGTATTATGGATGTGTTGCATTAGTTTTTTCATTGATGTCAACACTTATCATTCTGGAGATCTACATTGTTAATTTAGCATTATGGTTATATTGGTTTACTGTTGAACCGACACATTGTGTTCACCGACAAGGTCAGTGACTTATGCACAATCACCGGTATATGCTCACTGGCAGGTTATATGGTTCACCGACATGGATGATGACTTGTTATCATCTGGAGATCACTTGATTATGTCCAAGACATGGTTTGGATACTTGGTTTTGGTGTTTTGGTTATTGGTCTAATCAAGTTGACATATTTGTTGTTACCGGAAGACTGGTCTAGGTTATGGACCGATATGCGTTATCTATTCTAGATCAGCATGGTACATTATGGAGATGATTTATTGATTGGATATTATTGTAAATGTATTGAGCCGACATGATACATCGCATCAAGACTTATTTGTAATTGATTTAATTGTAATATTATTAGTGAGCCGACCTACACATTTGGTCTTAGGTTTTGTATATATGTAAGATCTTATTTGTGAGATGAAAAAAAAGGATATGGTTATGGTATGGTATTGTAACATGGTATGTGCGAATATTGAAGATCATATGAGAAGACCATAGAAAAGGTTCAAGGAAGGTTGAAGGTGTTTATCAGAACTTAACCGGTACTGAATCCAGCATTGGAGATGCTATTTTGAGCAGTACATTATTCTAGGATTTAACCATCCTACTGCAGTCATTGTGACTCCCATTTGAGCAGTGTGCTCTAGGCAGTTGGCCTTTCTGTATGTGCATACCCTATTTATATACACATATTATCTGCAGTAGTATCATCTGATTGTGGGTAAGGTTTCCCACTGTGGCTTTTCCCCTTACAGGGTTTCCACATCAAAATTTGTGTGCTATGTGTTGTGGATGTTGTTTCTCTTTCTATTTCATGCATTAAATTTAACCGGTATTGATATTAACTGCTAGTCTGTTAACCGACAATAAGTTTGGTTTACTAGTATTAAGTATCAAGTTTGATTAAGTTATAATTGAGATGAAATTCATTGACAATTGATTCACCTCCCCCCCCCTCTCAGTTGTCCTTCCGGTTCCTAACAGGACTTTCTCACTTTAACAATGTTATCAAAGTTTATATGACAAAATCTCTTATCCCAAAGCCAGCTATCATCTATTTTTGCAATCAAACAAATGCTAACTTTAGGATTAAGAAGAAACAGATTACCTCTGGTTTGTTTCCCGGTTGCAATCAATTCACCTTTGTTGTCAAAGATTTTGCACATACCATTCCTAAACTCTAGTGGGTATCCTTTTTTATTAAGTTGTGCCACACTCAGAAGATTGTGCTTAAGACCTTCAACCCAATAGACATCGTCAGCACCACCATCAAATTCCTTCAAGGAAAGAAATTTGCTCCGATCATCGGTCATATGATGTGAACAACCACTATCAATGATCCAATCATCGTAGTTATCCATCCTGCACACTAATGCCTTCTGATTTGATATCTCTTCCTTAATAGATACAAACACAATATCTTCACTAGCATCATCATCAAATTCTTCATCAGTGATACCACTGTCAACAACTCTAAGACAATATCTCTTGCCTTTACCCTTATACTTTTTGAATTTGTCTCTCTTGTGTTCATTTTCACCATTAGGACAGTTAGCTGCTATATGACCAATCTTGTTGCATGCAAAACATTTTAAAGTTGGTTAGGCAGTCATTTTTCCAACAATGCTTCAAGCTCCACTAAGTTGTCTTCATCATCAAGATCTCTGTTGGATCTAGATTCATAGCCATGGCAAGTATCTCTACTTTTTTCTCACAGATGGGTTAGAGACAAAAGCTCTGAATGCAGATTTTGATTTCTGTACACTACCATCATAACCGTTTAATTCAAAAGTAGTAAGTTTCTCAATGATAGAGTCAAGAGTTACCTTAGTTTTGTCAATGGACTTCAACTCCTAAATAGCTCTAACTCAGATAGCATAGACTGATAGAAGGGTTCTCAGTACCTTACTGATCACTGTGGCATCTTCTACTTTCCCTCCTACACTCTTTATTTCACCAACTATCTATTTTATCCTTCGACCATACTGTTGGATATTCTCACCTTCAGACATTCTCATGTCATCAAACTTTCCTCTTAGGCTATCCTCTTTAGCAATCTTAACATGTTCATCACGCCTATAAATCTCTTCAAGTTTTTTCCATACTTGATATGTAGTTTCAAGACCATGAACATCTACATATTCAACATCCGACAGGGAACTAAATAATAGCCTCCAATTTTTGATGATTCTCTTGTTGTTCTTTCTTCTAATCATCAATCAGAGTTCCAGTAGGTGCAACATACTGAGTTTCTACATGATCCCAATACTGACTTCCCGGACTCTTAATATAAATCTTCATTTTGTCACTCCATATCCTATAGTTATCTTTGTCAAACTTCAAACCTTCCTTCTTCATCATGATCTACAAGATATTTTCCTCAAGTTGTTAGGCTTTAAATTTAAGAGGACCTGAGATGCTCCGATACCAATTGATGTATGATGAAAGAACAAGTATCTGGTAGATTACTGAGAGGGAGGGGGGGTGAATCAGTAAACTGAAAAACTGATACAAACTTCCCAAACTCAATCTCAATCACATAAAGTAAAAATATCATTGTCTATATCAATACTCATAAGAGTACCGATTGATTGTTATAGCAATTTAACAATAAACAACTTTAATCTTGTAAACATCCAAATGCTTAATCATATATCAACACACTTCATCTCTCAATGCTTCTAGTTATCATGCCTTATCAGAAGTTAAACAAATCAACAAATAAGATCATAACCACAAAAACATTCACCACATGACACAAATGTTTATACGTGGAAAATCCAAATAGGTAAAAGCCACGGTGAGATGAGAATCACAAGATAGCTATCTGAACTCTTCTGAAGTTCGCCCTGTTAGGAGCCAAGCCTGTTAAAGATTTTACAATAAGTCTTGTTAAGAACTGATCCTGTTAGGAATCACCCAGTTAAGGGATTTACAAATGCTTTGATAAAAAGAAAGTACACTGTTAGGAGTAACCTTGGTAGAGGATTTAAGAATCCAAGCTAATGGACCACCTTGTTAGAGGATTTAAGAAGTAACCAAACTTGTTAGAGCTTACCCGGTTAGGGGAGTTCAATTCTACTATAATTGTTAGAAGACAACAAGTTTTTCTTGATCTGTCTGAATAACACTACATTTGCTTGATCAGATCCTTCTAAGCTTCAATCTACCTTGACTCAAACTACAAATTCATTATCCGGTTAGGCAACCACACACTTAACTGATTTCTGCAAACACCTTCTACAAAACAACTTCATCGACCTTAAATACAAATCAATTAGGTCGATAACAACACAAAAACCTAATTCTCTCATAGAGATTACAAACAAATCGGTTCAAGTGTGACCGTTGGATTTAAATACCAATTTGTACACATTCTTCAAGAAAATTTCAACCGCTCCATGATCACCGCTTCATAGGACTTGTAACTCATCACAAATGAGCTAAAACAATCTGAACTTATCCTCATACGATGATCACATGTGTCACCATCATTGCCGCTCAACATAAGATAATAAACCAACATAACCATTTCTACAAACTTAATCGGTTAGGGTTTATCAAAACAATCGGTAGGGTTTACCGGTTACATAATATAGAAAGGGTTTAACCTTATACACCGATTACTAGTTCAACTCACATACTTACATACCGGTTTACAACATCTTCCACAAAGCTCTTCCTACCGGTTACAAGACAATATCAATAACAACAATATCAACAATATCATAAATACCATTACCAGTTCAATTGACATCAATGACAACATAACATATCATTAATGAAATCTTTATGAAAATTCCAACACTAACAACATTGCCCTTATTAAAACCAAGCTTCAAAAGATATTTATCCAACCTTGCATACCAAGCTCTAGGTGCTTGTTTCAATCCATATAAAGTTTTCCTTAACCCGCAAACCATATATGTATCATCTGATAGTAAAAAACCATCAAATTTCTCAATATAAACTTCCTCATCAAGATCCCCATTCAAAAATGCACATTTAACATCCATCTGATAAACCTTATAGTTTTTATAAGCAGCATAGGCAAGAAATAGTCTTACAGCTTCAATCCTAGCTACAAGTGCAAAAGTTTCTCCATAATCAATTCCTTCCTTCTGACAATATCCTTTACAAACTAATCTAGCCTTATTCCTTATAACTTGACCATCTTCATTCAATTTATTTCTAAAAACTCATTTAGTTCCAATAACATTTTTTATTTTTAGGTCGGGGAACCAAAGTCCATGTGTTATTTTTTTCAATCTGATCTAACTCTTCTTCCATAGCTTTCAACCAATGTTCATCTTTACATGCCTCAATTACTAAACATACCTTATTAGTTGCTAGTCTTTTTCTTGTCATCACTCCATTGCTCTTATACCCAATTATTTGATCTTCAAAGTGACTCAATCTCACACACCTAGGAGTCTTTTGACTTTCTGTTTGTCTTCCATGTTCTTCAGTTACTATAGAATTCTCCGATGTTGCCGGAGCAACTGTTTCAACTAGTTGTTCTGGTAAAGGTGCTACCGGTTCAAATGTCATAAGCTCTGATTTGACTTTTGTTCAGCTCATCTACTTTGACATTAGCACACTCCACAATTCTCTACAATCTCTTGTTAAAGTATCTATATACTTTTCTTTCATTAGAATAACCAAGAAATATGCCTTCATCACTCCTAATATAACATTTACTACCAAAAATTCTGAAATACTTAACTATAGGTGTATTGCCAAGGCATAATTCATAAGATGTCTTACCAGTTTCTCCTTTGATGTGTACTATGTTGAATATATAAACTGTTGTACTCACTTCTCTCTAGAAGATATGAGGTAGATTAACTTACATCATCATTGTTCTAGTAGCATCCAAGATAGTTATGTTCTTCATTTCCACAACTCCATTCTGTTGAGGTGTCTAGGGAGCAGAAAATTGTCTTCTTATACCATGCTTGTCACAAAAGTTATTAAACTCACCGGATGTGAAATACTACCAATCATCAATGATTAACATGAAATATCTATTACCCTGAAACCATTTAACTCTAGCAGGGCCACATAAATCAGTATGAATATAACATTTACTACCAAAAATTCTGAAATACTTAACTGTAGGTGTATTGCCAAGCCATAATTCATAAGATGTCTTACCAGTTTCTCCTTTGATGTGTACTATGTTGAATATATAAATTGTTGTACTCACTTCTTCTCTCTAGAAGATATGAGGTAGATTAGCTTACATCATCATTGTTCTAGTAGCATCCAAGATAGTTATGTTCTTCCTTTCCACAACTCCATTCTGTTGAGGTGTCTAGGGAGCAGAAAATTGTCTTCTTATATCATGCTTGTCACAAAAGTTATTAAACTCACTGGATGTGAATTCTCTACCATGATCTAATCTCAAACATTTAATCCTCAATCGTGTCTCGGTTTCCACTTTAGCCTTAAAGATTTTAAACTTTTGAAATACTTCAGATTTTTCTCTCAAAAAAGTAACCCACATCATTCTAGAATAATCATCAACGATTAGCATGAAATATCTATCACCCTGAAAACTTTTAACTCTAGCAAGGCCACATAAATCAGTATGAATAAGATTAAGAACATAATTTGATTTATCTTGTATACTCCTAAAAGAGGTTCTGACCTGTTTACCCATTTGACATTCTTTACATACATAATTATAGGGCATCATATCCTAAGTATATCCCTAACAGCCTTAGTTGAATTGATCTTCACAATGCAATCAAAATTCATATGACACGGCCTTTTATGCCATAGCCAGCTCTCATCAATCTATGTAATCAAACATGTCTTCTCACCAGAGTTTAAATGAAATATATTACCTTTTGTCTGTGTACCGGTTGCAATCTCCAAGCAAAATCTGTTAATGATTTTGCATTTTCCATTCTTGAACTGTAATTGAAATCCTTTATCTACCAATTATCCTACACTCAAAAGATTATGCCTTAAACCTTCAACATAATAAACATTGACAATATTGTTCTTACCATCCAAAGATATGCTTCATTTCCCTTTGATCATACATGCCTTGTCATCTCCAAATATAACTAGACCACCATCAAATTCTTGCAAAGATATAAACTTCCCTTTATCTCTAGTCATATGATGTGAACAACTGCTATCAATTACCCATTCATACGTGTCTTCAATTTTAGTAGCAAGTGCCTTCTCCTCAGGTACATTCTCTTCCAGTGCCAGATCATCTTCCCTGATAGCCAAGAACACCCATTCCTTCCCATTGTCGAATCTACTAGCAGAGTCTTCTACCGATTCATCATCTGAATCAGTAATACCTTCCTCATCTGCTATGTAGCATGATTTGTCTTTGTTTTTCTTGTATTTATACTTGTTTTGATATCCAAGGTCAAGCTTAAATGATCTTTCAACTCTTTCTTTCAACCTTGAATTCCTTTCAGGACATCTAGATGCAAAATGACCAATCTTATTACATGCAAAACATTTAAAAAGTGATTTTCCTTCATACTTACTTCCTACTGATCCTTTGGGTACTCTTCTAGCAAATAGTGCTTCAAGTTGCTCGAACTCATCATCTTCTCTCTTCATATCTTCTAACTCCTTTGCATATAAGGCTTTCTAGTCTTTCTTACCAATTGTAGATGTAGATGCATGAAAAGCAGGTTCAGTCTTCATAGCTCTGGAAGGTTCAAATTCCTCAAGCTCAAAAGAAAATAGTTTCCTAGCCAAAGTATCTTTGTTGGCAGATGTGTTAGCCATTGTTCTCAACTCATTAATAGTAATAGCCTTAATTTTATAAGTCGGTGGTAGAGAATTCAGGACTTTAGAAACAATTTCATCTTCACTCAGAGTTCCACCACAACAATAAACTCCCATAACAATCTCATTTACCCTTTCCATGAATGCAATAATCATTCCATCTTCTTCCATCTTTAGGTTTACATATCTCACCTGGTAACCATCAAGTTTAGAAATCTTCATTGTAGGGTCACCTTCATTAAGAGTCTCCAACTTATCCCATATAGCCTTTCCAGATTATTTGTCGGTAAATCTCATTATTTGTTGATCAGAAAATGCACACAAGAGGGCTTCTCTTTCTCTACAATCATTATCAAGCTCCGTGTCCAGGTTTGTTGGAGGAGGATTGCCAGATCCCGGATTATAGGGTGTGCCCCAAAGCTTCTTTCCAAGACACCTCAGATGAGTCTCCATCTGAATCTTCCATACTATGTAATTTGTTCCATCAAGCCTTAGAATATCCCTTTGAAAGATAGCTCCAGAAGAACTGGATGAACTTGAACTATTAGTCACCATAGGATCTTCCTCAAGCGGTTAAGCTTTCCGTGGAGAGGACCAAAGCTCTAATACCAATTGTTAGACAGTTCAAATAACCAAAAGACAACTAAGAAGGGGGGGTGAATCAGTTGTCACAGGTTACAAGAACCATTAACAATTTAAACTTTAATAGTGGAACCTAAAACATTACTACCGGAATAGCAGATAAACCAATTAAGCATAAACAGTAATCACAAAATAAAATCCATCCACACAACACCAAGATTTGTACGTGGAAACTCGGTAAAGGGAAAAACCGCGATGGGAATCCTACCCATAGTCAAATAATACTTCTGCAGTAAGTATGTGAATTACAATTGAGGGGCCTGCACTTGCAGGAAGACCAACAGCCTAGAACACACTGCTCATCACAAAAGGAGCCTCACTGACTACATATAAATCTAGACTACAATCCAGAGAAGTGTTGAACTGCAAAAGATAGCATCTCCTATGCTTGAGTACAGTTCTGGTTAAGCTCAATACCAAAGGACTAAATCCTCTTACATAAACCCAATTCGATCTCCAATGATCGATCAACTCCTCTGCCTAAATGATATTACATTATTTGTGCATTACATTCCTTGACCATGGCATCTTATATATATAACCATGATGATCTACAATGAGATCTTACATCTATATATACAAACCCTTGACCATAAACAATCAGGTCGGCTACCAGACAATAAACCGATTAAATAATTACAAACCATGTCGGCCTTAGACCAAACAAGTAATATCAACACATAAGACATCCCAAAAATGCATCAATAGGTCTTATCCATACGTTACATTAATGTCGGTCCATAGCCTAGATCAACTGGGACCATGTAGAGGTCCACATGCTTCAGCAATGATCTCCAACTGCCAAGTCTCGAACATGATCATCAACAACATCCTAAAACTCCATCAAAAGTTGCATCAACATCACTTATGCAATTCACCAAAGATCTCCATCAAAAGCTATGCCAGTGAAACCCTCGTCGGAACCAGAAACCAATCTTCTAAGCAAGCAGGATAGTATCCAATCTCCAGACCAAAACCAACTGATCAAATATGAGTATAAGTATCATGAACAGGCCAATTCCATCACCAGATTATGCCAGAGCCTACCGCATCATGCCGGATCCAATTTGACCAGAAACCGCTTCTACTAGGACCAGAAGGGTGTCGGTAAAGCATCCAAATAGCTAGTGTTGGCATCAATGACAAAACATCAATGCAACACATAATCAATTCCACCAAATGTACAATATAAGTGTGTGTCTTATCAGCGGCACAAAGATCCCATCCATGTTCTAGCACACAATTTGCAGCCGATTACAACACTATGGCCTTTTTCTACATGGGGCCTTGACCTCGTTGGTAAGATCCACCCTCCTTCCTCAGATGGACACAAGTTTATCATTTCTGCTACTGAATACTTCACCAAGTGGATCAAATATATCTCTTTCACCCTTTTCACTGGTGTTGAAGTGTCCAAATTCATCCTATATCATATCCTTTGCCACTATGGCATCCCTTCCACCATCATTATTGTCAATGTTACTCCTTTAAAAAACCAACACATGCATGATCTTTGTTCCACGTCCCATATCCAACATCATTGGTCCACTTCATATTACCCCCAAGGTAACAACTAGGTTGAGGCAACCAGCAAAAATTTGCTTTGCATCCTCAAGAAGGTTGTCAATGAAACTGGTCATGGCACCTCCATCCCAATCTTTTTGTTTGGACTTATCGCATCAGCATCCAAACTCCCACTGAAGCCACTTTGTATTCTCTCATCTATGGTGCAAAAGTGGTCTTACCAATTGAGGTTGAGCTACCCTCCTTGTGCATATCCTTGAAAGAGTGTTTTTTATGAAGACTATAGGGTAGCAAGACTAGCTTAGCTAGACCTTATTAATGAACAACATTAGAAAGCATATGATCGCCTACAAATCTACCAAACTAGACTCAAAAGGCAATATCAGAAGAAAGTTCACCCTCGTGAGTTTGAGGTAGGTGATCTGGTCCTTAGAGAAAATCCACAAAATCAGTAGGACTAAGAGAAGAAAGGAAAATTTGAAGTTAACTAGTTAGGACCCTATGTAGTAACAATGAAGTATGGTTCAGGGACCTATCAGTTATCTACTCCAAAAGGGAAGCCCATCAATCATCCCCTCAATATCCTGCACCTGAAACGATTCTATGCCTGATCTGTGGTAGTGTATCTCATGCTCTAAAACTAGGAAAAAATTAAAAAAAAATGAAAATATCAAAAATACAAAAAATAACCAAAAAATAACAAAAATAGTAAAGAGAAAATAAACTCATCCTATGGTGAAAACCACCTTTGGTGGCGCCTTGGGAATGTATACGTGGTGAAAACCTAGAAACATGTGTTGTGTGTAAAGAGTAGTTCCATTACCCATCGGTTTGTTGCATCCTCCTTTTGTGGTGTGATATCTTTGGCTACCTGCCCTCATCCGCATCTCCTTCATATCCATATTTTCTAGCGTTATATCTCACATTACTTGCATTCCCTCATTCATTGATTCACATCCATCTGCTCCACCTTGCACTTCTCTTGTCCATAGTTGCATGTACATAGTTTATGCGGTAGTTTCTTTGTGCATAGTGTCAACTTTGTCTTGTATATTCCCTTTATCCCCTTCTTGGTTTCTGTGTCATTTATATGTAGGTGTGCCCTGTATATAGGTGTCATTTGTACATAGGCATGTCAGTTGTGTCTTCAAGATCATATCTCATCAGTTGGTTCTTCAATATTTATCCTTGAGTGTCTTTGTCATCACGATCATATTAGGTTCCTTTTATCGCTTACTCTCAATGATCCTTCATCCCATCATCCCTCTAAGCAAGATGTATCCTTCATCTAGTCAAACAGTATCAAATCGTCATTCGTCAATCACCCTTTCGGGAAAAGATAATTGAGACACTTGTGTTGGCTTTGAATCTTTTTTATCTTTGTTTATCTTTTTGGGCTCCTTTGTTTTGTTTCCTCTTACTCACCATGATCCTTCATATCATGGTGTGTTAGGAATAACAAAACCAAGGATGTGATCTTGTAGGTTCTTGTTTTTGCTTGGTGTGCATTTTATTGATGTGTCCCTTGTCGTACCCTCATGAGGTCTTAGCTATCTAATGTTACACTAGCGAATATATTTTTCTTGTGCTTTTTCTAGCATCGTTTCTTGCAAAGTTCTCTGTAACGTTGTGTGGTGCTAGACTAACCTTTTGTGTCTTTTTTTGCGTCAGTCCATGCATTGGCTATGAAATTCACCTTAGTTTCTTGTACCTTGGTGCATTACATATGATTCTAAATCAAATTAAGTGCTTGCTACATTGGCAACCCATTCCAAGGATGCTCATGCTCCATGATCATTTCATTTGTATTTTTCATTGCATTGCATTCACCTGATTCTTTTCCTTCGTCAATTGTGATTGGGAATGTGCACACGTCCCTTATTCTTCCTTTCACCATGATGTCCTCATTGAATATCCTTGGAGCATTATGCATTCATTATCATCTTAGCCCTACATTCGTTGTATTTGCATATCATTACGCATTCACGTGCATTGTATCCTGCATCACAAATGGGTTATCACTAATCCACATGCATTACATCTTGGATCATAGATAGGTTAGTACATTACGAATATCCATCTATCATGTAGTCATATCATCAACATCCATACATCTTATACTACATAATCGTAGCAATGCATCATTCATATCATATCCATACATGCATAATCTCATTATGCATAAATCCATGTCATCCACATAAGCATAAATCACGTAAAGAACATCATATACTCATCCCATCCTGCATCACAAATCCGTCAACACATGCATATCATATCATAATCATCATCCACACGCATCTCATCCTGCATCACAAACATGTTAGTGCATTACGTCATATGTATCCATACAATAAATAAATACATCAAAAACATAAAAGTGCCATACACGTGGGTCAAATCAGTCTCCATAATATATATCTATCAAAATGTCCATAAAAAATATATGTACCAGTGTTGCAATATATACATCATATGGTACATCAAATATCAAAGAATAATATACATCTCTGAACCATCATAAATGAAAGAATGGGGTACATCACTCATGCTCAAAAACTGCATGGGGTGTAAAGAATCAATATTGTTGGCAATTGACACTCATCTGGTGACTTCAAGTGACATCTGGTAGTTGTATATTGGTCTAGGGTTGTCATTGATGGCAACTCTTCGTGGTGATTTGATCTGACAATAGTGATTCATCTTACCTGGAAGTTGGTGTTAACCGGTAGCCAGTTAACCAGTAAAACAAGGTAAAACGGGGCATTTCAGTAACGCGTTGATCCGGAATGATTTCTGATGATTATAGTGTTTTTGGTGATTGCTTTTGTGATCTCGGTGATTGGGAAGACCTTCAGGAAGCGTGTGGTTATAATCTTTTGGTCTGGTGCTATGTTTTGTTCGAGATTGAAGCCGACTTTGAGCTACACATTACATCTCTTGAAGCCAACATGAAGGAGATTGTTTTTGTGTTATGACCGGATATATAAGATTGATTTGGCGATTGATTTTCGGTATGTTAGAGATGTGGTGATCTGTTTTGGTGTGATTGAGTGCAGTTTCACGTGCGCATTTTGCTTTCAGACCAACTAGTAGCTGACTGAGATAGAAACAGAGTATTCAGTAGAGCAGAGACAATCAGTGATTTTGAGCTTAACCGAAACTCATTTTTGCATAGTCAGATATTGTTTAAGAGTTTATTTAATTGTACTTTCTTATTGTAATCAAATTGTAAGTCAGTGAGACTTCCTTGTGGGTTGTAGCCCTTCAAGAAACTTTATTTGAGTAGTGAGCTCTAGGAAGTGAGCCTGGATGCAAGTGCATTCCCCATCTATGTAATATTTATGTACTCCTGGCCATAGTATATGAATATTGTGGGTTCCATCCCCACTGTGGTTTTTCCCTTTCCGATTTTCCACGTAAAAATTTCAGCTTTGTGAATTTGTGTATTTTTTGTTTCATGTTTATGGTCTTATCTGTTATGCATTGTTAATCGATGGATAAAGAATAAGTTTGTGGTTTTAACTTCTGGTAGATTACTGATTCACCAACCCCCTCTTAGTGCTCTTTGATTATAACAATTGACATCAAAGCCTAGTTTCTTTGAGGAAGATTTGGGAGATTGATTCAATGGATTCTGATTTTCAAAGACAACACAATGTTGCACTTAAGGATCTTGATGCAGCTAGAAGTGAGGAATGTACCTTGAAGAAGAACCTGAATGTTGCTAATGAATTCATTAGTGAGCTAAAGGATCAAGCAGGTATCTATATAGAAAAGAGGAAGGAATTAATGGACAAGTTGAAGGAGAAAGAAAATCAGATAATGGAATTCCAGGACAAAGCTGATGAGGTTAATAATCTTGAGAGAGAGATTGTTGCTTTGAAGAATGAGATGCAACCCATTGTGATAAGACTAACTAAGGAAATTGAGGACCAGAAGAAGAATGAAGAGAATCTGGCATAATAATTGAAGGAAAGAGCTGATGAATTCTTCAGGCTTACCTACATGAGAATGATCAGTTGAAGCTTGAGTTGACTCAATCAAGGAATAATGGTCAAGAACTTGAAAGACAGGTTGCTACCTTGAGAGATGAACTTGCTACGGCCAATGAATACAAGGACAAATTCAAAGCTAGTTCAACAAGGATTGATGAGATGTTGGAAAGTCAGAGACATGGAAAGGATATGTGAGGTCTAGAATTTGAGAAAGGTGAATCTTCTGGATCTAGACAAGGCAATGTTGAACTTGATCAGAAGAAGAGCAAAAATCCTCTAGTAAGACAGCCTAATGCTCATAAATTTAATGGTAGAGTTTTTACTTGCAACGAATTTGGTCATATGGCAAGTCAGTGTAGAAGTAGGATGAATAATGGTATGATGAACAACATCAATAATGTTTCTACCTTTATCGGTCAGTGTTTCATATGCAATAATTTTGGACATGAGTCAAATGTGTGTAGAGCAGTAATGAATAATTTTCTGAACAAAAGATGTTATGCTTGTGAAGTGTTTGGACATAATTCTAAAAAGTGTAGATCAAGAAAGAATCAGATGAACTTCATACCTATGAAGAATAATGTTGTTTGCCCAGCATGCAACAAAACTGATCACATTGCAAAGTACTACAGAAGCAATCTAACAGTGCTCTGATAGACAAGAACAAATTAGATAAGAAGGGAAAAGCAAAGGTAGAAGATATCAAGGAGAAGTATGAGAAGATGTGGGTGAGAAAGGATGAATCCAAAGCTGACAACAGGTCTACACCTGAATTCGGTGCAGGATCTTCAATTGGTAACTAGGGCTTTATGCCTTAGGGGGAGCTTTTCATGTAGATTCTAAGATCCCCCTCTTCTATGGTCTGCAATCGATTTCGGAAGGTTGCAAAAGGAGTGAATCATATGTGCAGATGATATCCGGAAGTTTCTAAAGGATCTTGTGCTCGAGTATGAAATTTCATAAAGATTATGATAACCGATTGTTGTATTTATTACAGTGAAAAATGAGCTTTTTGAAGGATAAAAGTGCATTTCAAGACTTCATTTGTCACAATGCAATCAAGCGAGTAAGAGAAGAGCGAGAGCAAGCAACTTGGCGACCTTAACAACAATTTCAACAACTTCTGAGTGAATTCTAGTGTCTGGTTGTGAAGCAAGGTATCTATCTGTTCAGATTTTTGATTTTTTGCAAACGGACCAATGATTTGAAATGGCTTTAGTTTTTGGTATTGTGACTCCTTTGGTGGTTGAGATCAAGGATAGGGCTCGTCCAGTCTTCAAGAAGTATCCATTCAAATTGGTTGAGGATGATCTGGCAGGTGCATTCTCATCTGTGCCCTAGAACGTGCTACACAATGAGCACATCAAGGCTTACATTCATTGTGACCTTGAGAAACTCAAGAATGTCGATATGTTGGACCTTTACAACAAGCATTTGGTTGATGGTTTGGGAAATCTCAAACCCAAATATAAGGAGCTACATGATAAGGGTTTCTCTGAGTTCGTACATTTCCCGTTGTTTGATGAAGTAGAGTGGATCTGCTACATCTTGAGCCATGTGCATGACGAATTCATATGGCTTGATAGGCCCCACAAAATTACCAAGCAAACAATCCATGTTGTAACCGGTTTGGCTGAAACCGATGAGGTACCCATCCTGAGAAAGGTTTCAAATGACACTATCATAGCTACCACTGGATCAAAGCTCGATAGCAGAGCCATGAATATAAATGATATTTTGGAGAATGATGTGAATTTTTCTTCTATGGTGGTTGAATACAAGGTCTACCAGTCCACCCGGTACAACTCTATCTCTGGTACCACCATCTACTCTGTATATCAGATGCTTAAAGAAGACAAGATGTATGACCTGTGCACGACACTTCTAAATGAATTATTGAGAAATCTAAATAAGATGAAGCAGGACAAAAGGCATACTTTTAAATATGGTACACTCCTTATTTGCTTGGCACTATACTTCTTCCAAGAGATACCCAATATAAATGGCAAGGTCCAATGGGCCTATGATAGACCGGTGGCCATGCAGATCAAGGAAGGTCTGTGGGGAATTGGTGATGCTACTATGAGGAACTTCAAAACCTTAGAAGCCTCAATGAAGAACAGGGAAGGGATTCCTAAGGAGGTGGTTGAAAAGTATGAGAAAACTATTTGCTTCATGGTGGATAAGGATCAATGCCTGATGGAAGTAGTGGAGCCCCAGATAGTCTGGATCATTCCCATGGGGTATGAATTTGAATTTGTTACACTTGAAACTTTTGCACAACGTCTTCTGAGTCAACCGGTGGATCCCAAGGAAGGGAGATTTGGGACATTTAAAGAAAAGGATCTTAGTTTGCACCAGCAGTTCACTGCTCCTGCCCGATAGAGAAAGGTGACCAAGATGGCAGAAGAAGTAACTACTCAGATGGGCTTCACCAAGGAGGAGGTGAAGAAGGCGGGAGAGAAATATGCTCATAAAGAGGCAACTAAGTCTATTCCTACTCCGGTGGTACAGTCTGCAAAGCTTACCCCATCCGGAAAAGGTGTGCTGAAACAAAAAGAAAAACCTAAAAGAACTTATGTTGATGTATCTTTGGTGGCCTCAGAAACGGAATCTGAGGAAGAGGCAAGAAGAGAAAAGAAAAGAGGTGATTTTGTCAGATAGGTGAGAAAGCATCAATCTGGTGGAGCTCAGCCCAACAAAAAGACCAAGTCAGATCCTGCTCCCTCCGGAAGACCCCAAAGAAGCAAACAGGTCAAAATTTAATTGGACAAGGACCTTGAATTTGGAAATATAAAAAGTAAGTATACAATAATTCCTCCACTGTCAGCAGATCAGTTGATAGATGAGATATTAGTGGATGAAAATTTGAAGAATCTTCAAGAAAATTTTGACAATTTTGATGATGGTGATCAAAGAAAGGTGGAGGAAAGCCATAGTATTGTATTTATTAAATTTTAGTAAGACACTGATTGAGTTAGAGAAGTCCATTCCAAAGGACCTGTACAATATAATAGATGCTAGAAGGATGAATGCAAGTAAAATGGATAGAGAGATGAAGGAGAGAGAACTTGTAAATAGGTGTACATGTATCACTCATGATGAAGTTAACATATTGGTTGAAGAAGCCAATAAAAAGGAATTTAGAAGCAAAAACAGAATAAATAGGCTAATGATTGGTAATGTTGAGGAGGTGAGAAAAGAGAGGAATTTTGGAAAAAGATCATTCAGAATGACCCTCTGTATAACGATGCCTTTAAATCATCTCAGTCATAAGACAAGCAAGGTGATTCTGGAAGTCAAAAGGTTGAAACTCAGTCTGAAGATCAACAAGAAGACCAAGGTAACACCACAATTGATGTTGAGACCGGTGTCAATCCTCCGGTGACTGACAACACTGCAGCCCCTAAGATTCAACATAAGGATGTTGAGTCAGGAGAAGTTGAGATGGCTAAGGTGGACAAAGGCAAAGGCATAGCCAATCTGACAAGTGCCACTCCTCCGATAACAAGGATTTCACCCCAGATCAATCTTGATGGGTCAATTGATCTTGGCAGGTTATCTCTTGTAGAGAAGCTTATGCTTGGTGCTACAGTCCAAGCTCAAGCTAGCCAAGACCTGGTGAAATCTAAAATTGAAGATAAAAAGTTAATTTGATGTTCGTTGATGTTTTGCAGAAGGTGGATACAAATGTAAAGCTAGATTCAAATAACAGCCCTTCCGGTAAATTGATTCAATTGATTAACAATGTAAATAGAAATTTTGACTGTTTGGAGAAAATAGCTACACAGAAAGTTTTGGATAGATTTAAGGAAGTGAGAAAACAAACATTCTTGAAAATGATTGAAGATGATAGGGTGACTTTGAATAAGAGACTGCAGACCATTTCTGACACATTGTCAGAAGTCGGTAACCTATACAAATATTGTCTCATTTTGCCTAAATTTACCTTTGATATTGACAAACAAATAAATGACTGCCAGGACAAGCTCACAAGTATCTCAGAATATTTTGATCCTAATGTATCACTAACCAAGAGCATTAAAGGACAAATTATAGCTTTGAATGATTAAATCTCCGATTTTCAAGTTGATAAGGAGAAAGTTTTGAGGAAAGTGGGTGAACTCTGAAACCTGATTGTTATCCGGATAGATACCATGTTGAGCAATAAGGTAGATTGTATGAAGGAAATGGCCCGACCTGTACCATTAGACTTGAGAGTTAGAAATGCATGCCACTGTATTCGATGCATTTATTACTATTTTGGATAACCTGAAGAGTGGGTGGGATACCCACTTGGGATTTTTGAAGACCGTTTATGCTGACCTATTCAAATATTTATAAAGTATATATCATTAGTATATCAGTTTTGGGCAGCACCCCATCTTTGGCAATGTTGTCAAAGGAGGAGAGATAAAGTGAAAAATGCACAGTCTAATTGTGTATAGAGTGTATAGTCCGGTGTAGTACAGATTCTTGGATTGTTGATCTAAGGGAGAGCCTTAAAATTATTTTATTCTTTCCTCCGGTGTACGGGTTTCAACACTTAGCCATTTTCACAGGTGTTGCCCTCAATGCCAAAAGGGGAGATTGTTGGCAATTGACACTCATCTGGTGACTTCAGGTGACATCTGGGAGTTGCATATTGGTCTAGGGTTTTCATTGATGGCAAATATTCGTGGTGATTTGATCTGGCAATCATGATTCATCTTATCCGAAAGTTGGTGTTAACCAGTAACCAATTAACTGGTAAAACAAGGTATTTCGGTAACGTGTTGGTCCGGAATGATTTCCGATGACTGTGGTGTTTTTGGTGATTGCTTTTGTGATCTTGGTGATTGGGAAGACCTTTAGGAAGCATGTGGTTATAATATTTTGGTCCAATGCTATGTTTTGTTCGAGATTGAAGCTGAGTTTGAGCTACATGTTACATCTCTTGAAGCCAACATGAAGGAGATTTCTTTTATGTTATGACTAGATATATAAGATTGATTTTTGGTATGTTAGAGATGCGGTGATCCGTTTTGATGTGATTGAGCGGAGTTTCACGTGTGCATTTTGCTTTCAAACCAACCAGTACCTGACTGAGACAGAAATAGAGTATTCAACAAAGCAGAGACAGTTAGTGATTCTGAGCTTAACCGAAACTCATTTTTGCATAGTCAAATGTTGTTTAAGAGTTCATTTCACTGTACTTTCAAACTGTAATCAAATTGTATGTCGATGAGACTTCCCTGAAGGTTGTAGCCCTCCGAGCAACTATATTTGAGTAGTGAGCTCTAGGCAGTGAGCCTGAATGCAAGTGCCTTCCCCATCTATGTAATATTTATGTACTCCTAGCCATAGTATATGAATATTGTGGGTTCCAACCCCACCGTGGTTTTTCCCTTTCCAATTTTCCACGTAAAAAATTTGATGTTGTGGATTTGTGTATTCTTTGTTTCATGTTTATGGCCTTATATGTTATGCATTGTTAACCGATGGATAAAGAATAAGTGTGTGGTTTTAACTTCCAGTAGATCACTGATTCACCCCCCCACCCTCTCAGTGATATCTGATTCTAACAAATATAATAACTACATCAAATCCTATATATGGTACATCAAAAATAGTCATATAATCTACATCAAGTTGTATTAAAATGCTCTAGGGAGACTAGGCTAGTCCCTCTCCTGTGGGTCCCTTTCCCTAGGATCCATGTGCAAATATTGATGTTGGCTATGCTCTGCTCACTACCTGACATAGAACAAGTAGTGCTTGAAATAATTAATTTAATCTTTTGATCACTATTATCAATATTGGACCGTTGGGATTAAGGTGTCTCAACCTTTGCAAATTCTAACATTGATATTTTTATTTAGTTATTTATTATTTGATTTAATTTATTATCTATTAATGGCAATTCATATACTGGGACCCATTGGTTTGGTGTCATCCTACTTGATATTGATTGTATGACACATGTGCATCCTATGTGGAGGTAGTTGTCCCACTTAGAGGAAGTTGTATTCTCTATGAATGGAAGGAGGGTCCATAATTGATCATTCAAATGCATTTAATATGCTTGTTACCCAGTTGGATTTTGTTGGTACATGAAGATGGGGGAGAATTTATGCATTACATTTATTTGTTCTTTTTCAAACTCATGGGACCATCTTGTGATGGTCATTGGGAGTAATACCACTAAGTTCAAGATAGATGAGGTGGTTGCATCATTACTTTTTGAAGAAATGTGAAGAAAAACTTTTGAAATGGCTAAGGAAGCTATTGCAATTTGTGGTAGATCAAATAAGAAAGGCAAGGACAATAAATATAAATCCAAATCTCATGAAAAGTCCAAGGTGACATGGGAACTACAACAAATATGGTAAAAATAATTTCTCTAATGTGACTAACAAATTCTCTCAAGATGATAAAGATGCTTTTCTTGTAGCCTTGGAAAAAAACATTGGAAGATGTGTGGTTGATAGATTTAGGTGTAGTTTTTCACATGACCTCACATAGAGGTAGGTTTATAAAGTAATAAGAATATGATGTTGATAAGGTGCATCTTAGTGATGACTCTTATTTGAATATTGTTGCCCATGGAATAGTCAAGATTAGATTCCTTGAAGGATTCCTTGGAATGCTCCTCCTTCAGATAGTTGGTATCATTTGAAAAGTGATTCTCGCACTTTGTCGGTTCTAGGGAAAATCCAATGTGCTCTATCTTAGCTTGAAAATTGATGGTGAGTCTTCTACTAGTCTCCCTTTCCACTTTGTTGGGTGTTCCATATATTGTTAGTTTTTGGCATTGAGTCCAACTCTACCATCTAATATATGCTCAATTTGTTCTTGTTGTGAAGTTGCTCATTCAAAGAAACTTCTTTGCTATTATATTATTTCTTAAACATCCTTCTTGATATTTAGGAAGATATATGATGTTGAATGTGGGTGATATGCCAATTTCTTCTAGTAAATCAACCTCATAAGTGTTCCCTAAATCAAACTTTCCAAAAATCTTACATGGATGAAAATTCTTCAAATTTTGCTTGTACATGCTTATTGTAAATCCTTCCTTCTTGGGATATACCTATCATTCCTTGCACACACACCCTACTTTTCCACTTGACAAAGATAGGTGCCCCTATTTCTTTTGCTTCCCTCGGGTGTTTTGTACCCTTGTTTTTTTTTTTTTTTGTGCTTTATTTCTTTGCTTGTTCCTCTTTTATGATCAAGGGCTAGAATTTTCTCTTATTGAATTTTGAAAAGAAAAGTCCCAATCCTTAATCTTCTTTTCTTTGTTTCCTCTCCTCACTTGGGCATCGATGTTTCATGTTTCTCCATTCTGAAAATTGAACAAAAGGATCCTCGATCCTCAAGGCTTTGTTTCCTCCTCCCCTTGCTCGTGTCCTAGACAAATTTGAAACTTGGTGAGATCGATCCCCAACCCTTTGTACTGTTAGTCAACTAGGCATTTATGATGGTAGGTGGGGAATAAATGGTTCCCTAATGCACGAGTTTTAGATTTTTGTTGAACTAAAAGCACTTGCAATCACTTGCAATATACCTATTAAATTGTGTATGTGCATACTCCATTAGGTGTAGGTAGGTTGCATGATACATAAGATGTGAACATGGGTAGTGTTTAAGCACAATGTTTTACAAATTATAAAAAGAAGCAATAATGAAAAGCATCAACAACTCACACAAAGAAGTATCAAATGCAAATAACATTTTGACTTAAAAGGTGAGGGAAATGAAAGTTTAGGTAGGTGACTTGTTTCTCACTCATTGATGAGAGAGAGGTTTCCAAAAGGGACCTATCCTAAGATCAAATAGAAGAAAGCAAGACTATGCAAAGTGTCAAAAAAAAATTGATGATTGTATATGAGATAGCATTGCTAGATAGAATACAAATTTATCCTATCTCTAATGTTGTAGAATTGTACCCTTACAATGAGGGAAAACTCAATGAAGATGATGCTCATTTGGAGTTGAAAATGTTGGATTTGAAGCAACTACTTAAAAGTAAAGAGGGAATAAAGAATCATGAACTCTAGAATCATCAAAAACAAAAGAGAGGTAAATATACACATATATATTGAAGAATGAGATCATTGAAGATGCTACTTGGATGGGTCCATCCAAATTTGGTTATTATGGCTGATCATTGGAAGAACTGACTCAAATTTCATGAGAAAACACTAATATTTTTCTTTATCTATATAGAGAGTTTGATGTAGGAGTATCCCTAATTGCATGGCAATTGATATCAACCAATAATAATAATAGTTTCACATGGCCTTTTCATATGTTGACCTTTAGTCAAACACCTCACACAAAAAACTTGAAAATGCTAATTAATCTAAGAAATTATTCATGATGGGTTTTCATAGAAAGTGCTCATATTTTTCTTTATTTATTTGGAGAATTTGATGTAGGAGCATCCCTAATTGCATCCAATTGATATCAACCAATAATAATATTAGTAATTTTCATGTGACCTTTCCATATGTTGACCTTTAGTCAAATACCTTACATAGAAAACTTGAAATGGCTAATTGATCTAAGAACTAATTAATGATGGGTTTTCACTTTTATAGATGAACGACCATCAAACTCAAGACAAAAACAACCTTTGCTTGTTTCAAACTCTTAAGAGATGTCTTGACACTTACCAATAGAAAACTTGAAATGGCTAATTGATCTAAGAACTAATTAATGATGGGTTTTCACTTTTATAGATGAACCATCATCAAACTCAAGACAAAAACAACCTTTGCTTGTTTCAAACTCTTAATAGATGTCATGACACTTACCAATTGTTAGCTTTATGATGTCTTTAAGAATTAAGTGCATTATTTTTGTGAATTTCTTTTACAGGTGGAGGATCCACCTTTGTATTTTGTACAACAATTTGACACAAGTTGTGACTATTTTTAATGCTGCAAAATATTTCATTTCACCTTGTCCTTTTATAAAGAACCATAAAAAAAGATTACAACATTGAATAAATAGTTCTTTTTATTTTTTATTTATCTTCACATTAGATTGTTTTTACTTCTTCGAGAGAAAAAATTAGAGACATGAACCACATATTCCTTACAAACTTTTCACAATGATAAGAAAACCATACTCCAAATTTTGAACACACTAGCTAAATCAAGAGAAGTTTTAAATAAAAAGTGAACACTAAAGCCACGTCCTCACAAAAGAAAACAGCTCTTTGATTCACAAGTTTATAGCATAACATAAATAGAACAAATTAATAAGTTCTAAGTTGTCTGATCTTCCTGTCTAAAGAACATTTTGTATTCATATCAGTATTTTGGGTTAGCATGTTACTGGGCCCGTGAAAGAGAAGTTTGGCAACATCCTATTATGGTGAATGGAGTTACTGAATGCTCAATGTTCTAAACAGAATCTCAAAGTGTTCCTACTGACAATTTTTTTTTTTTGTGGGGGTGGGGGTGTCGCTGTTGAGGAATAAAATAATGGTCATTTTGAGTATTATTTCTGTGCGCTTTGATCAAGCAACAATGTTTGAGAAATCCTGTGTTTAGCTCTATTTTGATAGTATAATCAAATAGCCTATTATTTGAAAAAAGATGCATGAATATCATAAATTAGCTACATGTTTGGGGTGCTTAGTGAAGGATCTGTATGGTATAACTTGGATTTTATGATAGATCAGAATTTTGTGTGTTGAACTCATATGGTGTTACTTTTTCTGAGAGACTTAGTTAGGCTGCAACGATTAAGTGGTCCTTAGGTGGAACCCTTCTTTATTACCAATTGCTTAGATAAGTTTACTGTTTTTAGTTCCAGTCTCAGAGTAACTTTTGCCATCTTAACCCACAACAAAAAAAAAATTCTGTACCAATCACTCAGCTACAACTCCATGTGAATCCTATAAGTATTAAGACTTCTAGACTGGTAAAAAAAATGGACAGGGATAAAATCTGAGTAATTTCTATTGCTTCAATAAAATTCTAATTCGAAGCAACATTTGCAGTCTCAAATATTAGGACCTCCCATATCGACTATATAGTCAAACTATGCAGAAGTAAGAAACTTGTTACTTGTTAGCAATCATCACCCTATCAACTGGATGAACCACTGCGAAACCCTAAATCCATTCTTGCCTGCAGCCTAAGCTCCTTCAGAAAACTATCTTTTTCAGAGCTCAAAATCTACACTCTGGGAAATATAGCATAGCAGCCTTTCTTAGAGGTGATCAGATGAATGAGGGAATTTCACTTCAGAAAGAAAGAAAAGCAAGCCTCTTATATGATAAAAATTACTAATCACACCAGCGAATCAAAGGTTTCAGTGCATCTTGCATCTCATAAATGATTTCATTAAACTGACTGAACATCTCGCAAAAATGCTTTCAAGGAGAAAGAGCTGTCAAAAAATGCTTTCACATAGTGCAGTGTTTGAAAAAACTTTGTGCAAAATCATAACAAAAAAAGAAGGATATACCTAGTCTCGTTTAAGCTGTTAAGGTTTCAGAAAATTGCTGGGATAGGGTTTGCCTTCTATTACATAGCATTCACTGCTTCAAGGACAAAGAACGGTCCAAAAAAGCTTTCACATAGTGCAGTATTTTGATTAACTTTGTGCAAAATTCACAACAAAAAAAGAAGGGTTTACCTAGTCCCGTTTAAGCTGTTGAGATTTCAGAAAATTGGCACAGTAGGGTTCGCCCTCTAAAACATAGCATTCATTGCTCGCCCTTCTGATATGATGATTAGTAATGGTATTCTGAGTCTTGAGGTACTTGTAAGATACTAGTACCAAATCCTATTTATTTTGTCCAATTGTCTTTTGATCATCATATTGCGTTCGATCTGCTTTAGGTTTTCAGCTTGCAATTTTGATTTCTCTTGATTGGCTTGTTGCCTTTTCGCCACAGCCTCCTCTTTCTCTTGTGCCAACACCATTATCTCCCTCTCCAGAGCAATCTTTTCTGCTACCCATTTGGATTCGTCAGCTTCCAGAAAAACCCTTTGACTCAACAACTGGGAGATCTCAGCCTTAACCGCTGTGAGCTTTGAATCTGTGATCAGCTGTCCCTGCTCTAACAGAGCATTGGAAAACTTATCAGCTTGAAATTCCGAAGATTCGTCATGAGTAGGGTGCCCTTTTGCTGCCAACCCCAGGTGCATGCCAGAGTCTTCAGGGGAGTTATTTCTGGCAGAAGGTCGAAACGAAGATTTTTCTTGTCCCCTAAGAAAAGATCTGAACTGCATCCTAGGAAGCCCAATTGTCGTTCGCGATCTCTTCGTCACAATGGCTCCATCCAACACTAGTGATCTTTTGCTTAACTCTCTCTGCTTGAGAGAATTTTTTGAAGACGATTGCAGATGCCCACATTTTTTGATATAATCTAAAATGTCTGAAATTCCTTGTCTGATCATCTTATTTTCTTCTGCAGTTTTGGGAATTTTCCTTCCACAGAGAATGAATGCATTGATGTAGGGTTCTCCATCTGATATAGCCTTGGAAGGCATGGAAGAGTTGTTAAAGGCCTCGAGTGCCAGAGCCTGAAGGATTGTTGGGTAGTTAAAACGACCCCCGCCATTTTTCTGGATACGCCCAATTTGATGCAGAATTCTCCCCTTAATGAAGTTACACCAGTTAAATTGAACGCCCTTGGATAGCTCAATTGCAGTTTGGACATTTATAAATGGAAGGACTCTCTCCTGTTTTATGCCCAAAAGCCAAAAAACTAAAAACTTTGCGGCAAATTGAATTGCAGGATCCCTTATAAGATCAAATTGTAATCCACTTACAGTTGCTCCGTCTTGAGAATTTGTAAGACTCGTTTTCAATGCAATTCGGTCGTGAGGAGAATAATGTGCAACACTAACATCCTTACCAGAGCTCGGCAGTGCAGTAATTCGCTGAATATTTTTCTCTGTGATCTCAAGTACATGCTTCCCAATAGCCAACTTACCATCTTCCATACACTCTATAATTGTCCCGCATAGAAAACATTCAGCTCTGTAGACAACAGCACCTAAAAATGGCACAATCCCTGCTCTTTGAAAAGCAGACCGCTGATCTTCATTCAAATTCCTTTCCCATTCTTTCTGGAGAATATCAACACTTACTTCTGTGATTCGAAGCGACATTGGAGTAGATTTTCGATGATCCATTTTTTGAAAAATGGTTTAAGTCCTCAAGATTATCCAAGATTACACAAATGAATAATTGCCTTTTCAAATTGAGGCACCCTGGACTGTACTGTACTGCATTACCTCAAAGTGTGAATACTCTTCTTGCCAGCTGAACCACCTCAAACTAACTTAGAAACATCACATCATCTCAAACCCTTTCTCGATACCCTAAAAATACTTCTAAAGTACAGGTATTATCCACTGTTGGTGACACCCTTCATGATAAGGGCTTTTCTTTAGGGTAATTAGCTGTATTAAGACTTCAAATTGTAAATTTTTGATTGAGGGCTTATACAAATTTAAATGATTTCAAATATTGTAAATTTTTAATTGAGGGTTTATACAAATTTAAATGACTTCAAATTGTAAATTTTTTATTGAGGGTTTATACAAATTTAAATGACTTCAAATTGTAAATTTTAAATGATTTCAAATATTGTAAATTTTTAATTGAGGGTTTATACAAATTTAAATGACTTCAAATTGTAAATTTTTAATTGAGGGTTTATACAAATTTAAATGACTTCAAATTGTAAATTTTTTTGATTGAGGGTTTATACAAATTTAAATTAGTCTAGCAATTTAATATGGATGCATGAGTCATAGGCTAAATCTATCCGTCTAAGAGTCAAGGATTGAGGGATCTTTTTTCTAAAGTTGTTAGGCACATTCCTTTCCTCATTCCTTCAAGATTTAATTTTTAGTAGGAAATGTCTATGAATTAAAGTGTCTTGTCACTGGCTCCTGGCTCTTTGATGTCTGCATAGATAATTCCTTCTTGGTGGGCTCATTTGGAACCATTCAACTTTACCAAGAGGCCAAGGCTCAATAACTAAATTACAATTTTATTTTTGTTTAATAGAGGAATCAAATATCAGAAGGGATTTGTGAAGTGAAGTATTAATACACAACACTAATGTTATTCCACATGAGTCTTCTTTCGGATCCATATAGGACAAATTCAAGGGAATTGAACTTGCAACAATTGTCTGTGTTTTCACATTGTTACGTCATATGAAACGTCCTTAATAAAAACTATAAGTATTGAATTTGACATGTTTGTGACACTTAAATGCATGAAAATTATTAAAAAAAAAATTATTGTTAATTTTTAAATTTATATTATTTTATCTTCAATTCCACCTCTCAACTCTCACTCAATCAATCAATTTTGTCTAACTCCGTTATGCAATTAGTTAACTTCATAATTATCTCAACTAATTCATCTTATCGAAATAATATTTTTAATTTTGAGGGATTGAAAGTGTCCCTACATAATAACAAATATAAAATAATAATAATAATAATGTAGTCTTAATAGATATTTTTCTTTGGGCAATAGTTTAATAGAACAATAATAATATAATTGTTTTTAAGTGGAATAATGAACAAATATGATATCTTTGTATACTTTACTTATATTCATGTAAAAATAGATATATTAGTTTATACTTTACTTTGAGATCTAAACAATTTGTCAACTCTATAGAGGGTCAAATATGTGGCTCTAGGTTACATTCTCATGATGTTGTATAAGTATGCTAGAATACTAAAATCCTATGTCGTGGTATTGAAGGTGATTTCTATTTGTTTATACTTTGCCTTCAAATAAAAATATTTTGTCAATTATATAGAGGGTTGAATTTGTAGCTCTAGGTATTTTTGCGCATACAAATTTGTTCAATTGTTGGAACTCTAACCTTTATTCTTTAATTTGCTTGATTCACTAATAGTGTGATTGCTAAGAGCTAGTGGTGTTTATAAACACTTGGGAAGATTGTTGAATCACAAGGCTCATTCTTCTTGGTCAACTTTCTTAATAGATACAATTTTGTGAATGAAAAATCCTCCAATATAAAAAACATGAATATGCTTTAGAATTATGCAATGTGAAATTATATTTTATAAAGTGTTCTAATCAAAGTGCTCATAACATGTTCTTCCTTAAACATGTATTACATGAATATGCTCTAGAATGATGCAATATAAAATTATAAAGTGCACCAATCAAAGTGCTCATAACATGCTCTTCCTTAAACATGAATTATTTTCAATAATTTATAGATATGAGAGGATGATTAAATAAATGCGCATTGCATGAAAAATATGGATAGGAGTCAACCAAAAGTTGAATTTAAATTCTGAATTTCTTAGGGTTAGTCTTACAACACAAGATTAAAATATGATATGAAAACAATAATATCTAGATAGCAATAAATATTTAGATATAAAAAATTATATAAATATAATAAATATTAGTTATGTGAAAAAAGTATAAATATAAATAAGACACACTAAATATAAAAATTATTATTCAAAATAAATAAAGACATAAAAAATAAATTTAATTTTACATTAAAAATTGTTGTTTATCAATATATATTTATATCAAATTATATTATAAAAATAAATGAAAAACCATATAAAAATTTATACCGTTTCAAATGTACTTTTTTTTATAAAGTTGTCTAATGGATATAATTTTGTCTAATTTTTTTCATACATTTGTGTAATACATGAGATCATTCAGTAGGTCCTTTAGAAAATGATGTTGTTTGTGGAATGATTATTAAAAAGAAAATTTATCTTTTTTTTCATACATTTGAAAAACACATGAGATCAATTAGAAAACCATTTAGTAAATGATATTATTTATTCAACAAAGGTCTCAACATTCAAACAAAACCTTTAAACTGGGAAGACAATCAAGCTTAATTACCAATACAATAAAACAAAACCTTTAAACTGCGAAGATAATCAAGCTCCATTACCAAATAGGCTTATGTTTTGTTTGCAATAAGGAGAGAATGAGAGAGGGGGATATAGGGATATAAAGAGAGATAGAGTTAGGAGATCAAGATAGAGATCAAGATGGATATGAATATGGAGAATAATAGGGATATGGAGATGAGAGGAAGAAATGAGAGAGAGGAGAGAGGAGTAGATAGAGATAGAAGAGATAAATATATATAGAGGCAAGGAGAGAATGAGTGATGGATAGAAAGATAAAGATAGAGGTAAGAGATGATATACAAAGGTAGAGAGAGGAAGAGACATAGGGGTGGAAAGAGATTGAGAGATAATTATATAGAGGTAGTGGGATAAATTGAAGAATAAATATGAAGAGAGAAAGATAGAGAGACAAAGAGATACAAATATCAAGGTCGATATAGAGAGGGAGACGTGTGTAGAGATAAAGAAGGTGAGATGAAGGTAGAGGTAGAGAGAGAGAGAGGGGGGGGGGTGGGTGGGGGGGAGAGGTAGATAGGGGATAGGGAGGGAGAGATAGAAAGGGTATAAAGAGAGGGAAGGAGAGAAAGTGAGAGATATATGTAGAGGATGGAGAGAAGAGGGAGGAGAGAGAAAGATTGGTAGAGGAGGAAAAGAGAGAGGGGAGAGAGGGGGGGATACATATAGATAGGTCAATTTATAATAAGGGAAAAGGAGAGGGATATATATTAATTTTTTTCGTTTATTTCTAAAATTTTGCTAAATACAACTATCAATTTGTGTTAATCCAAAATGACATTTTTAAATGCTAGATTTTAATAACTTCTCATTTCAAAATGACATTGTCTAATGTTAGATATTATTATCTGAACTCGTTATCTTATAAAATGTTGAGATTGAATCACATGCAAGTACATATAATTAATTAAAAATAGTATTAATTTTTTTATTCTAAAATTTAGCCAATAAATAATGCTTATTAAGTCAATAAATAATTAATTAACAGTAGTATTAATTTATTTCATTTATTTCTAAAATTTTGTTAAATGCAACTATCAATTTGTGTTCATCCAAAATGACATTTTGAAATGTTAAATATTATTAACTTCTCATTATCTTATAAAATGTTGAGATTGAATCATATGCTTTCATATATTGCATCTTATATTTATTTATTTATTTCCATTGTAGAAACATATGAGAACAAAAAATTATAAGATAATTTAACTTTGAAAATTATATATTGACCTCCACTTATTTAACTTGTACACATGTCTATTCTCTAAATGATATAATTATTTATTTTCTATATATATTCTTTTATCTTGATTAACAACTAAGATACTAAAACCTTATTTTCTAACTTCTCCCTTACATAATTACATTGAATACTTCAAAATTATTATTATCTAAATTTATACCTATCAATGTTGTATGCTAATTAAACACACCCCTATTACATATATTATTCAAATAACTTTAGAATTAATATTAATAAAATAATAATTAAACATCACTATTTTATATTTATATGAAAAATAATCTAAACCTCTTATTCTTAAATAATATTAATTATTTTCCATGTTTATTATGTTATATTTAACAAATCAAAGCACTTAATCTTTCAACCATCATAATTATAAAGTTTTTCATTTATACTCACACATACTAAATGAATAAAATAATTAGCTTAAAGCACATGGGTTAAGCAAATATGATAAAGAGAACCATTATTTTTATATCTCCCTCTTCCCACGTCAAAACCTTATCTACTCCTTTACTTACAATACTAAATTTTTAGAGTTCTATTTTTTTTAATGACATTTAATCTCTTTTGTCAAGTGTCTTTTTGAAATTGTGTTGGAAGACTTGAATGCAATCACATAAGTAAAGGTCCAAGCAAAAGATAAGCTTCAATGTCCTACATGTACAATGTGGAAGCATTCTCAAGGAATGACTCTTTGATTTAATAAATCTAATCTAACTAGAATAAGAATGAAAATGTCAATCATAATATATAATAATTTTAAAAAGGCCTACAAATCTTAATTTTTCCACTCCTTGAGCTCTCTTTCATCCACGTTGTATGACCTAAAATGTTGATGCTAAATTTTTTACACACAATAGAATCCAGAAGCATTTGAATAGATGGTATATAATGATTTTTTATGTCTTTTTTTTCCTAAAATTTAAAACTATTTAGAATTATTTTATTATATTTGTACTATTTACTTTAAAGTTTAAGAATCATTTAATTATATTAGAAAATTGTGTTTTTTATTTTACTCTAAAATTTAGATTACTAACTCTTAATAGTAATCTATGAATATTTTCAAAGTTTTTTTTTTAATTTTTCTCTAAAATTTAGATTATTTAACTCTTAATATAATTAATCTATTATTTTTTTCACAAGTTTTCCTTTACTTAAAGATTATTTTGTTTTACTGTATTTTTTATTTTATTTTTGTTTAAATGTTTATGCCAAAATGCCTATACTTACTCCTAATATTAATATGTAAAATAATTTTCAATTTTTTTAGTTTATTTCAAATTTATTATATTTTATTTTAAAATATAAAATTGTAAAAAGTTATTTTCTAATATTTATATTATTTACTTTAAATTGTATTTAGTTTGATGAATTGTGACAAAATGCATATACTCACACATAATATTAATGTAAGATTTTTTTTTAAATTGGTGGTTTAATAATTATTTTATTTTACTCTAAAACTTAAAATTGTTGTCCAAGGGGTTGAGCTTAACTGGTTCTCATTGTGGAGACCCAAGTTCAATTTCCAATAGGGACATCTAAAGTGGAATTCTAAGCTATGACTCTTGGCCAATTACCTATTAAAAAAATTTTAAAAAAACTTAAAATTATTTAAGAATTATTTTATTATATTTATATTATTTACCTATAATTTTTTTATTGCAAGATTTTTTGTTTTACTTCAACAATATTATTTACTTTTAACTTTTTAATTCATGAATATTTTGTTTTATTCTAACATTTAGATTTGTTTTTTTTCTCAATGTTTATGACAAAATGTTTACTATTAATGTAAGAATTTAAAAAAATATATATTAATTTTAAGATTATTTTATTATATGTATACCATTTATTTTAAATTTTATTAAATTTACTAAAAATTTGTTTATTTTATTTTTTAAAGATCATATCCAAAATTATTTTATATATTTTATATATTTATATTATTTTCTTTAAATTTTTAAGACTTGTTGAAAAATTTACTTCAACAATAATATTTACTTTTTACTTTTTATTTCAAGAATATTTTGTTTTATTCTAACATTTAGAATTTATTTTTTTCAATGTTTATGACAAAATGCTTACTATTAATGTAAGAATTAAAAAAAAAAAAAAATAATTTTAAGATTATTTTATTATATTTATATCATTTATTTTAAATTTTATTGAATTTACTAAAAAATATTGTTTATTTTATTTTTTAAAAATCATATCCAAAATTATTTAATATTATTTATATATTTATATTATTTTCTTTATATTTTTTAGACTTGTTGAAAAATTTACATCTTAAAAAGTTTAATCTACCAAATATGTAAGCCATTTATGTCTTTGATATAGTCTACAATTGCATGATTATCTATTATTACAAGGTATAAATGCCCGTCGCTATTAATGGCAGATAGCATAATTTAATGATTTTTAAATTTTAGATAGAATAATAGGTTCAATGAGTTTTACTGAACATAAATAGCACCCATTTCTGTCTAATTCTGTAAGGAGAAATATTAATTGGATGGCTTAGGCATTCAAAATCAACATTAAATTTTTTTATTAATTGGGTAAAAATCCTATGAAAGCGTTGCATTCAATGCATTTAAGACCGGGCAAATATCCTAATTACGTGACGTGGCAAAGAGCAAAAGAGAAGCGGTGGGAAGGTGAATTCCAAGTGGACATCGTGACTTGCAAAATTTCCCGTAACTGCCGAAAAGTCTCAGGCAATGGTGGAGCCCAGGCGAGTTACACAATACGCGGAATCTGTCTTTTCATTTCGTAACTCTTTTAATTTCTTTCTCGAAATCGGCATGACAGTCGACTCTTCAGGAAAATAAAGATGACGCACAAACGAGTGGATGGCAGAAACGGAAAGTGCAACGAACCGGTAAACGATCTACGGTGTTCTACGATCTCTCAACAAATATAGATCGTCAGATTCAAAAAGTTAGCCAATCCATTTGATATAAGAGACGTAATCGATGGCTGAAAATGATCCTTAAGCTTGCAAGATGATTGAAATCATCTTCACCGTGCATTTTTCTCCTCAATCGTCCACTGCTTAAAAATGTATCACATATAGTACATAGATACATTTAGTACATAGTGTTTTATGCGACTTTAATTCATAAATGATGGTTGTTCAAAATGGGACGTGTCTATTCTGGTTCCAAAATGACAGTACGGATTGACTAACACGCGCACGTTTTACACTGTCGATTTTACAATTAATGGCTGCGATTGATTAACCTATCACTAACATGATGTACGAAAGGTCCATTTTGAAACCAGAATAGACACAGCTTTCAAAATGCCCTTCAGTATACGATTTTCTTTGAAACAGTGAAAACTAAATCATATCAAATTAGCTATCGTAAATCTGTTAGAATTGTCCGCAACTTGTACTGGTCTTCTCGATCACTGTAAAAAAGTTCTTGAATTGATTTATACCAAAAAAATAAAATAAAATAAGCTCTATTCGGGGGGCAAATTATGCACCTGATCAAGCTAATAAAAACCAGAGTCAAATGAAAAATGAGCAAATCTAAAGCATACGCCGAAAGCCGAACATATTAATTTGTAAATCTTAAATTCACGATTATTGCATTTCACCATCGCCCTAGACATTTTCCATTTAACCACTATCAATAATTTCATTTAAAAAATTTGTTTTACAAATTCGGTGTGGAATAAGTCCACATACATAAAGTTTTAATTAAACAGTTAATACTTTTTATATTTTGAACTTTTAAAACTTAGCTTTTTATTTATCTTAATATGCATACATATATAACGTATAAAAAGTAATTAACTACATATTTAATATTTTAAATATTTTCAAAAAAAAAATTTGATTGATAAAAGGCATAGCTTGATTAATATATCGATTGAAAAGAAAGTTTACAACATTAAATCCCAGATTTCCAAAAAAGCCCAAAGGGCTTAAAGACTGAAACTATGTCCCTGAATATGCACATAAAAGGAAAACCACCTCCAAAGGCCCCCAAAAAATTTATGGGCTCGGAGTGGATATAGAGTTTTACTTACATACACTTATCCTTATCAAACCTCGTAAAGCATTCAAAATTTTTAAAAGTTTGATGCTACGTAAATGAAAGCATAGCAGAACTTTTATGAAAAGTTTTTATTAGCAGAGAATATAAAAAAACCAACTAAGGGCTCTGAGACGACCTCAAAAAGGAAATAACCCCAATTAAACACCTATCTAGTTAAGATTCCTCTTCTAGCATTGATGGAGGCATTGGAGCTCGGCCTCTTCCAGAACCTCTACGCGGAGGACGACCCCTTCCACAGGCAGAAGCGCGACCAGAACCTCTACTACCACCTCGCCTACTCTGTACTGCTTGGGGGTCCTCTGCTTCTATTTTAGGAGGCAAGACACCATTAAGTTTGGCAAATTCTAAAAATTCTTCTTCCCTGCCCAAATCTTCCAAATTATCCCCCAGAAAATGCCATTTTAGGAATCTAAGGCCCATGCTTGCAAAGGTTATGTGCTTTTGAAAGTCCTTGCCAATAAGGTCAAGCTGAAATGGGTATAATTTGATCATCTCACCCGGGATGTTGAAGAGAAGTCTCTCGCTCAATCGAGGAGCCCCAGAATCATGTCACACCTTGTTAAGAACCTCTTGCAGTTCGAGCAAGATGTCATATTAGGAAATAGTCTTTTAGTGAGGGTCCAGACTGCTTGTTTGTCAAGCTTTAGGTCCATGAGGGAGGCGACAAACCGAGATGAGATGTTGGTGTTGTCTCAGAGGTATTCTTCCCTGCTAATATGCCAACTGCCAAGATGACTGTTGGCTCGGGGAATATGAGGAGCCTCTTCAGCCTTAGGTCCGTGAAATTCCTGAAGGAGACTTGACGGGTAGAGGCCAAGAGAGAGATGGGAGTGTCCGCACCAAAACATGAGATTGGTCTAGGGTAGACACTCATAATAAATCCAAATGGCTCCTCACCAGACATAGCTTCGAGAATCTGTAGTTGCTTGATCTTCTATGAATGTGATTGCAGAGATAAACTAGTTGATAATCTTGTTGCAGAGGAAGCTGAATAAAAGCTAGAAGGCACTTTCTTCGACATGCATTAATGAGAAATGCCTTGCAATGAATTCGCTTGCAAAGGTGGCGAAGGATATCTATCTAAAATCATTGCAAATCTCCTGGCTAAAGAGTTAATCTCTATCCAACGGACAATGCATGCCTCATACTTAGAATGACGACAGACCGTAGGCTATCTTTTCGGGAGGGGAGTGGGAGAATTCGTTGATAGAAAGGCCAAGATTAGGTGATGTCAGAGATGACGTGTCAGATTCAATTCTTAAAGTTGGTAGAAAAGTTTGAATTCAAAGAATTAGCAGTTTCACCAAACTTTGACGTAAGAGTTAATGCCCAAGGAATAGAAACAAAAAACCATTGTTGGGCAAGATAGATTAACTCTCTGAAGGTTGACCTTGGGAACTTCTGCCCTGCTCTCACCGGAGCAATGGAAGGTCATCTGCTACAAATTTAAAAATAAAGTCTCCCTCTGATAGTCTCTTTAGCGAATAATGAAAATACTCTATAGGTTAGCCCTGGCGATTGCCATCCTGCTCCCACCAATGAAAAGAAATGTCTTTTGCTGTAGATTTTGAGAAAGCATCTTCCTTTGTATTCGCTTCTCTGTAGATATGTTTAACCTCATATTGCTCTAATATAGCCAAATTATCAATTATGCTATCTAGAATTGTCTGTAGCCACTAGTTTGGGGTTTTCTTCAATTTAATTGCATTGATTGCTATCTCTGAATCTCCCTGTATTATGATGTTTCTCAACCCATGATTGAGGCAATCTAGTAGGCCTAAAAGCAAAGCTTTGAATTCTTCTATATTATTAGTATCCGGTGGCACTGGCTTGGCCATTTTTTCAATAATTGACCTTGAATAATCTCTAACCATATATCCTATACTTGAAGGACCTGGGTTACCTTTGGAGGCTCCATCAAAGTTTAGTTTGAACCAAATCTGCTTAGGAGGGGACCATATAGCTTCCTTTCAAGCATTAGGTTTTTGCCCAAATGAAGGAGGAATCTTGATTCCTTGCTAGTTATTTCGTATACTACCATCTCAAGAAGAAAAGATTTTGGAAGAATCTATTGAGAAAGCTAGTTTGCAATTTATTGTCTCAACAATTGAGGTTTCAATTGAGGTTAAAACTGATTCAAATCTCTTTGCTTTATTGTCAAAAAGTCTTCAATTCCTTTCTTTCCAAATTTCCCAAACAAGGCAGGAAGGAGAAATTTCCAAAATCTGACTTAAAGTGCTTTCCTTAGAAGGAAGAGGCCAATATTGAAAAAGAGAGACTATATCATTAGGAAGGGCTAATATCCACCCCAATTTTGCACAAAGTCATCGCCAACATTTTGAGGCAAAAGGGCAATTCAAGAGAAGGTGATCAATTGTCTCTGCATGGGCTTTACACAAGATGCATCTCAAAGGCCCTTCATAGCCCATTTTAGTAAATCTTTTTACAGTAAGAATCCTCTTTTTGAAGGCCAACCACGCAAAGATTCATGCTTTTGGGACGATCTTATTGCTCCAAAAGGCCTAATTGGAATATCTTGTTCCTCTCGATTCCCAAAGTTAACTAGAACCCTGTAGCCATCTTTAGCATTATAGTGACCTATTTTCGAGCAAGCCTATATAAGAGTATATTTCCCTCTTCTAGGATTAATATTTCTTACTCTTATAAGGTCTAGAAGCTAATTGATTTTAGTAATTGGAATAGGCAATCCTTCCATAGGCTTCCAGCTCCATCCTTACATGCTAGAGGTCCTTTCCAAAACCATATAATCACTAACTCGGGATCCCTAGTGTTGTTGAAGCTAGTACTTAGCTGTTGGAATGTTAAGAGAGATTTCAATGTGTAGACACCTAAAATTGTCCAGTCATTTTATTTATTTAATTATCTAAGCTTAATTCTTCTATTAATTAAATAAATCTTTATTTATTTAATTAATTCATTTATCCTCTTCTAGCCTTATTTCTCATTTAAATAAATACATTTATTTATTTAAATTATCCTTTTCCTAAATTAAATAAATATCTTATTTATTTAATTGATCTCACTCCTTCTATTAATTAAATAAATATTTATTTAATTAATTAATTCATTAGCCTTTTATACCTATGACACATGTCATTCATCTCTTAATTCATACACTTCCTACCTCTTTCATTATTTTATTATTTCTTTTACCTACCCTCTAATCATAGCCGGTCATTTATCTTTTACACCTCTCAATCTTATCCCTCCATTTCATATAGTGTCTTCTATATAAGGAGATGCTTCCTTCATTATCAAACCCTAATCAATCATTCTAATCAATCATCCTAACTACTTGATCAATTGACTACTTGACTACACTATGCTTTTGAACATAGGCGATCCTACTTGCAACCACATTTCGTTCTTTGTTGAGCTCTTGTGCACATAAAATCTGAGAGCAAATATATCAAGCAAGATCAATGGAGATAGGAAGAATGGAGATCCAAACCCTATTGGACATGTGATGGTATAATCTTTGTGATTTCATTTGATTTGCATTGTCTTAGGTAATCTTCATATGTAATGGTGGATCTTTGTTGTTGTTAGGCTAGGGTTTTGTGGTTGAATTCATTTAGCCTTTCAATATTGTTATTATTGTTATCCATTTTCACCATATACATTTTGGCACGCTCGGTGGGACTCTTTTCCCTTTTGCATTTAACATCCTTGTTGCAGATTTTGTATTTTGAAGTCGCAGATCTAATGTTTTCGGCAACATTTTGATATTCCCACGTCTGTGCACTTTCGGATCGCGTTTTTGTTTTTTGGGCGCGTCTGCAACTTCTGGAATTGCATCTGTGTTACTAGCAGTATTTTATTTTGCAGGTTACGGGAAAGTACGTTTGTGTTATTAAGTCGCGTCTGCGGTGTTTTTAGCCGCGTTTGTGTCCAGAAGTCGCGCCTGCGTTCTGTAGCCGCGTCTGTGTCTCACAGAACCGCGTCTATGTCAGGAAGTCGCGTCTGTGTTGGGGGTAATCGTGTCTGTGTTCACCAGTTTCAAATTTTGGGTTTATTGATTCAGTTTTGGGATTTTGCATCTAGGGTTTCAGATCTGGTTTATTTTGAGCTAACATTTTCAGATCTAGCTAACAAAATTGGTGCAGCTTGTCTTGAAAGCAAAATCGTTTGGTTGAAGGCCCCTATTTTCACAAAGTCTTTTGGGTTTAAAATTTACCTAACTTGTGTGCTTGCAAGAAGGGGTGATCATTTCAAACAATCCAAACTACTAATAAATCTTTGTTGCAGGTCCTTGACAAGGGTTTTTGGATTTTTATTGTGTGCCTTGTTTTCATAGACTAGCAAACACTTCAATTGGTGCACTAAAATTGAATCATTGTCTTTTGTGTTTTGAGCAATAGACTCTTTTTGTTTAATCTTTAGAGGGCCTGTCTTCCCGTGTGGTCATTAAGACTACTAGTGAGAAGAGAACGACCCAAGTGGTAACGAGGAAAACCCACCTCTTCTGAACCACTATAAACAAATGTATTCATAGTGAAAACTATGGATAACGTGTGCTGATTAGTTCATACCGACACTATGTCTCCCCATAAACCCGTTTGATCAAATTTATTTGATCAATTGTAGGGCGTAACCCCTACCGGCTAGGAGCCTTCTATATTTACAGAGCTGAAAGTGCCGCATGTATGGCCACATGAGCGGATGCCCTTACTAGCACCTTTTTGTTTTAGAAGCCCAAATCCTTCTAGTTGTTGGGGCAGGAGGTCGGACCTCTGGTAGTGGCCCACACACATACGGTTCTTAGTAGAGATACAAAGTTTGCCATGGGGAGTTTTCGTGGGGACTGATGCTTGGCTAACTCGAGAAGTGAGTGTCGAGGGTGGAGCCAGTGAGGTCAAGCATCTAAGTATCCGCTCTGAATAGCATAGCCTCGGGGGTAAAACCCCATGTGGGATCAACAACTATTGTCTTGGCCAGCCATAAGAATTGTGCTTGACTTATTTTAAACATTCAAAACATTCAAGACCAAACAACAAAACATTGTGTCTTTTGTGTCTTCAAGTGTATGCAAAACATTTTTACATCAAACAACACACTTTTCTTGGAGTCATTTTGGAGTCTAGACACTTGCAAACATTGGGTCTTCATCAACATTATGTCCTCTTGTCACGAAAAACAGTCAAACAATCAGATTTGGTCACAACAAAACAACTTCACAGATTGGAAAAAAATTGCACAAATTTTGTAGAAACGTGTCTGTGTCGGACATAATAGCGTCTGTGTTGTATAACCGCGTCTATGAAGGGTAGAATCGCATCTGTGTTCCCAGAATCAACATTGCAATTTGCACAAAATCTCAGAAACGCGTCTGTGTTAAACAGAGACACGTCTGTGTCGGGAAACCGCGTCTGTGAAGTATACAGGCGCATCTGTGTTCAGAATTGAAAAACTGTTACAGTCCAACAAACAACTACAGTCAGTTTCTGAATTCTTGAGCTTCCTAGGTCATTTCTTCAGGGTTTCATTTAGCAGTTAACCTGTCCTTCGGTCTCACAAAATCCATCATTGCTTTACACCTTACATTACATTCACATTTGTCTAAAATTGAGTCAAAAGGTCACTTGCTTGTCCTCACTATACTTTGTCAACACACTACATACAACAACACTTTGCTAAGTGGTCCCTCATCAAGGTTTCTTACCTTTGGGTCTCATTTGGTCTTAGTTAGAGTCAAGGTCAACTTACCTCATCAAGAGAAACTATCCTCTCTTTGGAAGTCACACCTACTCTACTACATACATACTTGGTCTTACACTTTGGACATTGCAAGTACACCTCAGATTCATTTACATTCCATCCAACTCTTGGTCTTCCATACTTTTTTTCATTTTCATCTAGTCTCACACATCTTGGTCAAGACCTAGTTCATGGTTGAAACCTGTCTTAAAAAATCTAGGAGAGAAACTAAAGAGGCTCAAGAGTCCGCAAACATGAGTTCTTATGAGTATGAGAATGATATATTTTTCAATTCTGATCTTACCACATTACCTGACATGGATGTCTATAGAAACATTCCAAATGTTGAGAACATGGACACTACAAACAACAATGCTACACACAATGACAATATGGACAACTTTTCCGTACATTCAGCAGATGTGGAAGAATCCATTATGAATCCCCATTTCAATCGATTGGTTGAGGAAATAATGAGGAGGGATAGACAATACTTACAAATGATGGCACAAAGTGGAGCCAAGATACCTCATGATTTTGACATGTCTCAAATCATGGAAAATCGACCTTTGCAACAAACTCACTCCAACATGGATCAAGGAAGGCCTAATAGTGGAGGCAATAGAGGACTACATATGGTACATGAATCACCATCATCTCTATTTCAAAAACCAGAGGTCCCATACACACATGGTCAAGCATATGATACTCACCTTCGCAGACCATTATGGAGGTCTTATGCAGACAGATATGCTCAATCACATACCAATGCTAAGGATCAACCATCAAAGCAATTGGATATTCAAAGACATGCTCAAAATTTGGACACAAGGAAACCCCGTGTCAAATTTGGGGGCAACACATTAGAACATGACATGCCTGTAGAGTATGGTATACATGCACAAAATAGATATGGTGTTCCTCAACATGAATCTATACCAAGTGGTCCATATACGCAGCATCATTAGAGACCTCCTCCATATGAACATGTGTATGATCAATATCATCCATATATGCAACATGCTCCTCCTCCAATTGGTGCCTCAAGCATAGGGTATGGTCCAAGAAGCCGATCTCCACCTAAGAACAATTTGGAGCAACAAATCAGGGACTTACAAAAGAAAATGGAGGACATAAATACACCGAAGCCAACATACACAATGAGAGACATATGTCCTTATCCATTTGACAAGAGCATTCCAATGCCTCCTTTTCCTACACACTTTGTGACGCCTAAATTTGATAAGTATAGAGGAAAAGGGGATCCTAAGGCACACATAAGACAATTTTTTACAGCTTGCATTGAGGTAGCAGCAGAAGAGACATATTTGATGAGATTATTCCCACAAAGCTTAGGTGATCAAGCTATGGAATGGCTCTCCCAACTCCCACCTGGTATTTAGTCATGGGGTGATCTAGCAGAGGCATTTATCGAACATTTCTCCTACAACATAGAGACAGACATATCAGTCACTACCTTGTGCAACACCAAGCAAAAAGAGGGAGAGTCTTTTGCATCATTTTTACAAAGATGGAGAAATCTAGCCAACAGATGCTCTTGTGAAATTCCACAAAAACAAATGGTAGAGATGTTCACCCAGAATGTTAACAAAGACACTGGCTATGATTTAAGAAAAGCTTGTTTGTCCACCTTCAAGGACGTCATTGAAAAAGGCTTAGCAACAGAGAAGGTCCTAATTGAACAAGGAGTCATTAAGATATTCAAGGAAAACAAAGATGACTTTAAAGGAAAAGACAAGCCAAGATTTTGGAATAAAAACAAGAACACAGTCAATGATGGTGTTGTTGACGCCAACACAGTGTGACCCAAATTCATCTTTTCGGGATCAAGTTCTACAAACAATCAAGTGAATACTCAAACAACTTCCAGATCACGAAGGAAGTACACTCCATTGGGAGAACCACTTGAGTCAGTTTTCAAAAAGCTAGTGGCAAACAAAGTAATCACTATTCCAGATTTTCCTCCATATGAGCCAAAGGTTAAGCCAAATTGGTGGAATGATGACGAGTATTGTGAATTTCATAAGAGCAAGGGTCATAAAATAGGAAATTGTCATCGACTGAAGAACATCATACAAGATCTTATTGATAGAGGTGATATTGAGATTGAGGGACATTCGTTTAATCAAGAACATGAGATGTTTAAGGAACCATTCCCAAAACATGACAAAGGAAAAGATAAAGCCACAAATGACCAAACCAACTATACCAGAGCATCCTACAACTATGATTCAACTATCAATCACATCTCGATGGACAGTTATGTCTCTACCATTATCATCAAGGACAAAAACCCTGAGAATTCTACCCGGAGACCCAGGATTGTCCTAAAAGGTGTTGGATCTTCTTCCGAACCTACTTCTGAATGTCATGTTACAACCCGTCGAGGTAAAATCACTTTGCAAGGTGCTCCAACTAAGAACACCGCTTCTTCATCAACCAAACCTGAGTATGACCTTGTAGAACAGTTAGGGAAGACACCCGTGCTCATCTCCATCCTTGAACTATTACGCATATCCCCCGCTCATAAAGCCATTTTTGACAAAATCTTGAGAGATACTGTCGTTCCTACTGATATGAACGTGGACTAGTTTCAAGCCATGGTGGGATACCTTTCCGTTCCACATTCCCTTACATTCACAGAAGCCGATGACGCCTCCGTAAGTCGGCCACATAATGCACCGTTACACGTTGAAGCCTTCATACACAAACATCGAATAAAAAGAGTCCTGATAGATGGAGGAGCAGGTCTAAAAATTTGCACATTAAGCACTATTATACAATTGGGATATTCTGATAAAGCTGTAAATTCTAAAAATCAAATCACCATTAAGGCATATGATGACGAAGAGCGTTCATCCAAGGGCACAGTCACCTTACCTCTCAGAGTTGGGCCAGTTACAAAGGATGTGGTTTGTCAAGTCCTGGATCTAGATCTCACTTATAACATATTACTAGGACGTCGTTGGATTCATGAAATGAGGGCAGTCCCATCTACATATCACCAATGCATTAAGTTTCCTCATAACGGAGTGGAAGTAACAGTTAATGGCGATCCTAATCCATTCATATACTGCAATAACCTGAAATCAAAAACTGAGACCATCATTCCCAGTAATCGTGAGGCTGTTCCTTCGTCGGCATACATTGATCCTGAGTCATTGAAACCTTCGACATCAAAACAAGGTGAGCTTAAAGGCAAGTTTCAAGACAAGGGCATGGGGGAATACGCTTTAAATCAAACCATGTACTTACGACAAGTCATGAGTTCCCCAAAAGAATATGGAAGACCACATCCTAACAAGCAAGTATCCATCATGATACTAAAATGGGACCCTACTACCTTTCAGAGATGGGGTGAACTAGAAGAGGAAGATTTATACAAAATTCTTTACAAAGACATTGAAGATGACACACAAGACCACATTAGTCTACCATGTGAGAAATATGGCAAAGGCTTCAAAATTCTACAAAAAATTGGGTATGATGGAAAAAGCCCTCTTGGGTTACGAAAGGAAGGCATCATTGAACCTTTACAACCTGAATTGACTTTCAAAAAGGAACGCTCGAAAGGACTCGGTTTCTTAACTTCCAAGGTCCATACCCAAAGGACAGAAGAAGCCTTACAAATCAAAGCTGACAAAATGCAACAAGAGGATCGCTATTCCACATACTCCAATGAATGGGAATGGGGTTCAGATAAATCCTCCAGTGACTACGAGCTCACCGAGACATTCAGAGAGCTAGATGAACCCACAGAAGAAGAGGAATTTTATAAAAGATTCAAATTTGGTCGAGAAACAACCCATGGGGATTCCACACAGTCCTTGTCTCAAGGTTCTAGGTTGAAATCACATAGGATGAGAACACCTGTCCCAGAATGTGCTACTAGTGATGATAATTTGGATTCGTTCGCGATCGAGACTGATGAGGAGAGTGCCATCGATGACCTCGATAATTACCTTAACATACCCAGATATAATTGCATCTTCACTCTTAGCCCCACTAACTTCGAAGACATTAACAGCCTTCCCCTTGTTCACCACCAACTCATTGACTGGGATCATGAAGGACCTGCACAGTTTGACACATTCCATAATGATGAAGCTTTTATTGACTATCTGGGCATATGAGATGATCTTCCTCCTGGGGACCATAAAGCGGGATACACTATAGAACTCAATAGCATGGCATATTTTGGTGAGGGTGTCGGACCTTCCAGTCGCAAAAATGTGAAAATAAGAACAAATCAAGGGTCTTATGGCAAAAACCACACTGTGGCGTTGTTTGACCCCAAAAAAGTAAAAAGAAAGGACGTATCTGAGGGCGAAAATCTCTTTGAGGCACTCGAAGATGGAAGGCTCGACATTCTCCCAGCATCATATGAGAAAAAGTCATCCATGTTGGTAGAGGAGACCATCAAAACAAACATTGGTACAAAAGAGGTTCCACACAACATATTCCTAGCTCAATCGTTGACAGAGTCAGAAAGGTTAAAATTCATAAGTTTCTTCAAAGAACGACAAATCAACTTTGCCTGGTCATATGCTGATATGCCTGGAGTAGACCCGGATTTGGTAATGCATCATTTGACAGTTAAACCGGGGGCAAAACCAGTGAAACAGAAATTAAGAAAGATGCATCCACAAGTGGCATTACTAGTCAAAGCAGAACTTGAAAAATTATTGGATGTCGGATTCATACGCCCAATTGATTATCCTGAATGGATCTCTAACTTAGTGCCTGTCAGTAAACCAGATCGCAGCATCAAAATTTGTACAGATTTCAGAGACATCAACAAAGCTTGTCCAAAGGATGACTTCCCATTACCAAATATTGACTTGATTGTTGATCTCACAGCAGGTCATGAAATGTTATCATTAATGGATGGATTCTCTGGTTATAATCAAATAAGGATCGCGCCCAAGGATCAACACAAAACATCATTTACTTGTCCTTGGGGAACTTTCTGCTGGAACGTCATGCCCTTCGGGCTAAAGAATGCAGGTGCTACATATCAAAGAGCCATGACTACTATCTTTCATGATCTCATGCACGTAACCGTGGAAGATTATGTCGATGACCTCTTGGGCAAATCAATAGACAGAAACACACATTTGGACATACTTTCAGTCGTCTTTGATCGGTTGGAAAAATACAAAGTAAGATTAAACCCTAAGAAATGTGTCTTTGGAGTAACCTCTGGGAAGCTCCTAGGATTCATTGTATCCAAAAGAGGAATCGAAGCTGATCCAACAAAAGTCAAAGCCATCTTGGAGATGCAACCACCAAGAAATATCAGTCAGCTTCGATCCTTACAAGGCAGACTCCAGTCCATCCGAAGATTCATAGCACAACTTGCAGATAAGTGTAATCCTTTTCAGCACCTGCTACATAAAAACATCAAATTCAAATGGGATGATAACTGTCAACAAGCTTTCTAGACGCTCAAAGATTATCTTCTAAATCCGCCAGTTCTGATGCCACCAGTTCCAAATCAACTTCTGTTACTATACATATCAGCTACTCCAATAGCACTGGGGGCACTCTTAGCACAACAAATTGCTGAGGGCAAAGAAAAAGCAGTATACTATATCAGTCGCACATTGGTGGGATATGAGCTAAACTACACACCAATTGAGCGTGCATGTATCGCCGTGGTCTTTGCTCCGCAGAAATTACGACATTACATGCTCACTCATAAGACTAAGTTGGTTGCAAGGATCGATCCATTGAAATACCTTCTCAATAAAGCAACACTTACTGGGTGACTAGCCAAATGGGTAATGATCCTGAGTGAATTCGACATCGAGTATGTGGACAGAAAGGCAATAAAAGGACAAGCCATCACAGATCAATTAGCAGATGCCCCCATGATAGATGATGTTCCTCTAAGTTCAGAATTTCCAGATGAATCTATTTTGACAATGTCACATGCAAAGCCATGGCAACTGTACTTCGACGACTCATACACACAGCACGGGGCAGGAGCCGACATCCTCTTTATAACTCCTCAAGGGGATTCCATACCAAAATCATACCGCTTATCATTTCCTTCTACTAACAATATAGCGGAATATGAGGCATTAACAACAGGATTATGAATTGCAGTTCAATGGAAGATCCAGGAACTTCATGTTTTTGGGGACTCTCAACTTGTCATCCGTCAAGCAACTGATGATTACCAAACAAAAGATGAAAAATTAATGCCTTATAAACAAATAGTGGATGACCTGAAACAACACTTCACAAAGATAGACTTTGAGCAGATACCAAGAGAGCAGAATCGCGCCGCAGATGCCATGGCTACAATTGCTTCCCTGATTGATTTACCTCCAAACGAGACTTGCTATGAATTCTTGGTGGATAACCTTTTGGTTCCTTCATATGAGATCATGCCTACTGAGATGATATGTGTTGTCGGTCCTAAATCCCAGTTATATGGTTCCATTTTCACATACCTTCATGATAATACTCTACCTCCTGATCTATCAAATAACCAACATTGCACTTTCATTCGCCAATCCTCTCGATATGTCATTTTAGCTGATATCCTATACCGGCGAGGTCTAGATGGCACTCTTCTTAGATGTTTAGAAAGAGATGAAGCTCAGATTGCGTTACGTGAAGTGCATGAAGGGATATGTGGTCTACATGCTAGTGGTCCTACCTTGGCCAAGAAACTCATTAGGACTGGATATTACTGGCCAAATATGGAAAAAGACTCATATCAGGTTGTCAAGAAATGTAAGCAATGCCAAATTCATGGCGACCTCATACATGCACCAGCATAAGAACTTCAACCACTTGCGTCTCCTTGGCCCTTTTGTCAGTGGGGACTCGATCTCATAGGCAAGATTCACCCTCCTTCGTCCAATGGTCATAAATTCATTATCACTGCCACATAGTATTTTACAAAATGGATTGAAGTTGTGCCTCTCACACAAGTCACAGGAAAACAAATTGCTAAATTTATCCTCAACTATATCATTTGCCGATACAGTATTCCTATTTCCATTATCACTGATAATGAGCGTCCCTTCAAAAATCAGGATGTTCGTGAACTCTGTGACCACTTCCATATTTCTCATCGTTTCTCCATGCCATATTATCTCCAAGGTAATGGTCAAGCTGAGGCGTCTAATAAAACAATCCTTAAAATCCTAAAGATGACAGTCGAGGATGCTGGCCGTAATTGGCATATCCAACTTAATCCTGCACTTTGGGCCTACCTCACGAGTGTCTGCACACCTACAGGAGCTACACCCTGTTCACTTGTCTACAGCGTTGAAGCCATCTTGCCTATTGAGGTCGAGCTACCCTCTTTACGGGTCTCTTTGCAAAACATCATCAATGATGAAGCCTATAGGGTCTCTCGCTTACATGAGCTCGAATTACTGGATGAACAAAGACAAACTGCTTTTAATCATCTCAAAGCTTACCAACAACGAATGAGTCGCAACTACAACTACAAGGTCAAGCCTCGCACATTTGAGGTAGGTGATTTGGTTCTCAGAGAAAATCCCAAAAATCAGCAAGACGGAGAGAAGAAGGGCAAGTTTGAACCAAATTGGCTTGGTCCTTACATCATTACAGCAGCATATGGATCTGGGGCATATCAGCTCTCAACTACAGAAGGTGAACCTTTGGAGGATCCTATCAACAGTATGCACCTTCGCAGGTTTTACACATAGCTCTTTGGAATATCCTAATTCAAAAATACAAAAAAAATATAAAACAAAAAAATCGTTACTTGGTGAAAACCTGGCAAACAAGCGCCTTGTGACATGAAAAACATTGAAAAATCGAAAAAAGTAAAGAGAAATAATTTCGTCCAACAGTGAAAACCACTTCGGTGGCGCCCTGGGCAAGTACCATGGTGAAAACTGGGTCACCAGCGCCATGCGTAGAGACATTGCTCCTCCCTCCTTCAGGATTCACTTTCATCCTTTCACTTTGCACACACTCACAACCTATTTGTTCATAATAAACTTACCCATTCCCATCAAGGCTTGTTATTGATCTACCCAAGATTGGTTCGCCATTCATAATAACCTTCATTTTCACCTCCCTTTCCATCCATAATAAATTAGATGCTATCTGTGGCTAAGAAAAATCCTACGTCTAGTGATGGGTGTGGAACTGAGAACATCACATGTTTCGAGGAGTACAGTTTCTTCCAGCTTCCTTCAGTCTATCCGTGTACAATCCGCAATAAAGCAACATTTGCATCATAGATCTGCAATAAAGTTTCATCTTCTCCACAATAAAGTATCAGTTTTATGGATTTAGTCAGTTTCAGATGAGACACAACAGCAACAATGGGCTTCCACAAATCAAATCTTTCAGCAGACTCAGACAACATATGGTTCAGTGATATCTATCCTTTCTGTGAAAATAAACATTGTGACCACAATCAAATAAGACTTATACAAGTGACAAGAGACACTAAACTTGAGGACTACAGTGGATGTTGGTGTCAAGTCTTGGTTTTCTTTTGATTCTATCTTTTGGTGACATGTCTTTTAGCTTTTCCAGGATGTCTCTGACTAGAGATTCTATCTCCAGGATGTCTTTGACTAGAAAGGCGAGGATGGGGTATCATCACCTATTTGTATTTGCTGTCTGTGGATTGTCTCTTAGTAATGCTATGACTTGTCCAAGGATATGAGGACACTGTGAGTCTAGTGTGAACTGGGGCATTCCTTGTTTGCAACTGTCTTATTTCCATGCAAACAGGTATAATGACTTTCTGGGTCGAACATATGCCTCGATTGTCATAACCTATTTTGCCATAATAAAAGCTTAATGATGATAACGCACAAGAAGCTCTTTCACTTTCATATCTTCTATCTTCCATCCCCTTTTCTTGATTGACTTCCATCGTCCTTCTCGAGTTCGCGTAGCCTGCTATAACATGACTGAGTATAAGGACACACCAAAAACATTTGCATTTCATGTAGTTGCACCTACATTACCACATATAAGCATTTCATACATACATATAGATATCATAATTGCATCACATCCTGCACACAACATCTGTTAGCACAATTTACATTTGCATTATCATATTCATCTACATTACATACATTCACATTTGCATCATGCATATACATATAAAATATAAAAGAAAAAATATATATATTGCATTGCATCATATACATATTTGCATCCACATCATAAACATCACATAAGAACATCTCATCACATAGGTACACATGCATATAGCTTCCGCAAAGATGAATCATCTCATATATATAATCATAAAGTGTCATAATACAATGATGTCAAAATCATATGGCTACAAAGCACCCGCAGGTGTTTACATCATCATACAAAAATGGTACAATACTGATACATAGGGAGCCCTCTATGGCTATGATGAACTCCCTCCCTCAGAGCCACCTGGCCTCGACGGAATCTGAGCCCCTGAAGGACCCGCCCCAGGATCATCCCTCCTGTCTCCTCTATCTGGTGGTGGTGGAGGACCCATAACCCCACCACTCGATGCCTGTCTCCTCCAGCTCCCTTCCGTAGCTGTCGATGTACGCGACGGTCTATGGAAGCTCCTCGCCTGCTGATCCGCTGGCACTGCACCATAATAGAGATCCCGCCAGTAGGCAATCTCCTCCCCTGCTCACAGGACATAAGCGTATCCTGCCCCTATGTCCTCCGCTGCCTATCTCCCCGCCCTCAGTGCTGTCTCAGCCTCTGTATAACGCTGAATAGCCTGATCCTGCTCCCACTCAGTATCTCTGAGCCTCCTCCTGAGCCGATCCCTCTCCCTCTCCAACTCCTAGATCTCATTTTCCTGTCCCTGGCGGATCTCCCTCAGCTCTATCAGCTCATCCTGCTCTGCGTCAGCCCCCTCCGCCTCTGCCTGTGGCTCCCCCTGTACGGGTGCCTGCCCCTATGCCTGTACTTGTACTGGTACCTGTCTCTGTATCTGTCCCTATCCCTGTACTTGTACCTATCTGAGACCCTATGTTGCTGGCACCTATAGCGACAATCCACCGCGACCCCTCACCACCCGAGCCTGTCTCTTCTCTCCACCCTCCCTTCGTGGTGCAACCCTCCTCTCTCCAATTGCTCCCCTCCTCCTCCGTCGGCCTCTGCCCCCATCACCTCCACCATCATCATCATCCCCACCCCCATCTCCATCCAATGGCTCTCCCGGATCCGTCAGGCGTGGGAATGGATGCTTCGCCTACTATGTTGTGTACTCGGCATCCATGTCAGCATCCTCAATCTCTGGCCACATGTCCCAGGGTAGGGGCATCATCTCTACCAGCTACGTAACTGCCTGATCATATGACAATAGGGGCCCAAACTGTGCCTGATCTCTCACAGTCCGTGCATACATGCTTGAGCCTCGTGGCATCCTCTGGATCCTACCAAACTGTCGGCCAACCCTATCCACTAGCTGCCTCTCCAGCACATAGGGTGTCCGCCCAATCAGGTACCTGCTCCGGAAGGTGTAAGGAAGCTCAACTGCATCATCCTCCCACTGCTTGCATCCCAAATATGGTCTCCATATGACTACATCAATGTCATCTATCACTCGCCGCCAATGCTCTAACCTGCCAATCCGTGGCTACGACGTGATCATGTCATACAAGTGCACAAAACTGCGTCCATGACCCATGCCTCTGAAGTGTATCGGCCTCATCACCGGTAGATGCTCATAAGCCCACACCTGCAATAATGTCACCCCACAGCCTAATCCCACTGATCCGTGGTATACAAACTGATGCAACTCATAGTAGAGGTGTGCCAGCACATGCGGTCCCCAAGCATATTTGGTGTGCTATGTCACCAGTGTCTCCAATGCTCCTCCCCAGCCTACAGCCAACCCCTGTGTCACTCTATCCGGACATAGGAACCCACTGATCACTCCTCCTACCACTGCTGGTAGCGCTAGCCCTGTGGCTGTCATAGTGTCCCACACCACATGTCCTGCCCTCATCTCCAATCCTGGGTCCTAGAACACTCGTCTCAGGGCCTCCCTGTCTCCATCTTGATCATATGGGATCAGCTCCCCATCGATCGGTATCCGTAGGATCCTGTATACATCCTCAAGGGTGACTGTCATCTCACCCATCGACAAATGGAAAGTACATGTCTTGGAGTGCCATCTCTCCGCCAGTGCAGTCAACAGTCCCATGTTCGCCCGAAACTTAGGCACATATAGAACATGTCTCAATCCCATCGCTTCAATAGCCGCTCGGTCCTCAAAGGTCAGCTCAGGTCGTAATCTCTGAGTAGACGGGAATCTCTCCCGTGAGTCCAGCATCGACAAATACTCCTGTAGTCAACCAAATCAATCATGTCAGTCATAGTGGCATTCCCTGTTTATCACAAAATGCTACTTTTTATCTAAATGCCTATGGCTATCTATCCTAGCGACACTCATTGTTCATCACAAAGTGTTGCTTCTATCCTAGTGGTACTCCCTATTCATCACAAAGTACTACGTGTGTGACACTCACTGTTCATCACAAAGTGTTACTCACATTTGCACTCACTGTTCATCACAAAGTGCTGCTCATATTTTAGTACTCCCTATTCATCACAAAGTACTCTATCTTGGTACTCACTGTTCATCACAAAGTGCCTTGATCTATCCTAGTCTTCCTAGAGGACCTGCTTGAGTGTATCCTCTCAGCAGCTTATCCAATCGACAACGTATGTTCATCACAGAACTGTCGATTTGACCTAGAAGAAAAAAATTCACACTTTTTAAACACAAATGAGCTTATCTGACATAAACGCGCTTGAAGACTGCACAGATGCGCCTTAAAAACACAGACGCACCTGACCAACACAGACATGCCTATGCTCTGCACAGACGCGCTTGGGAGACACAGACGTGCCTTCTTGGCACAAACGCGCCTGACCATCACAAACGCGGCCGCATTTGACATAGACGCGGTTTCAAACGTAGACGCGCCTGACACAATCATAGACGCGCCTCGCGAGCATAGACGCGCCTGGCACCAATGCAGACGCGCTTAAACATTTTTGACATTTTTTGGGACCCTATTCTAAGTGCATTTATTGCTCTACCTACCATGCATTAATGACAATATTAAATGCGTCAAAGTATGAGGAGGTCTGGCGGTACTTACCGGCTCTCCTGCCTCTGCTGGCCTCTGAAATCGGCGAACGTGGTCAAATCTATGAATAAAGGCCATCGCTGCTGACTGCTGCTGCTCTATTTCGCTTTGCACTCTGCTCTCGTGGATGTGTAGATGACAACGAGGATGTATTTTCCCCCGTGGTCTATCTTATAGACTACCCTAGCCCTCGTTTCCCAAGTCAGTCTTCATAATCCCGTGACTTTGTCACTTTATCCGGTCAGTCCATTCTATCTCGTCTTTCTTATCGAGAGATTGTCTGCAATCTTTTCAGACATTTTCATCCAATCTCTCGAGGGGGCATATCATTCCCATCCTGGGGCAACTCTGTATCAATTCATCTTATCTTCTTTGAAACAACGCGACAAACTGCATTGTCTCAAAGAGGGGCAAAATGTAGACACCTAAAATTGTCCAGTCTAATTAAATAAATATTTTATTTATTTAATTATCTAAGCTTAATTCTTCTATTAATTAAGTAAATCTTTATTTATTTAATTAATTCATTTATCCTCTTCTAGCCTTATTTCTCATTTAAATAAATACATTTATTTATTTAAATTATCCTTTTCCTAAATTAAATAAATATCTTATTTATTTAATTGATCTCACTCCTTCTATTAATTAAATAAATATTTATTTATTTAATTAATTCATTAGCCTTTTCTACCCATGACACATGTCATTCATCTCTTAATTTATACACTACCTACCTCTTTCATTATTTTATTATTTCTTTTACCTACCCTCTAATCATAGCCGACCATTTATCTTTTACACCTCTCAATCTTATCCCTCCATTTCATATAGTGTCTTCTATATAAGGAGATGCTTCCTTCATTATCAAACCCTAATCAATCATTCTAATCAATCATCCTAACTACTTGATCAATTGACTACTTGACTACACTATGCTTTTGAACATAGGCAATCCTACTTGCAACTACATTTCGTTCTTTGTTGAGCTCTTGTGCACATAAAATCTGAGAGCAAATATATCAAGCAAGATCAATGGAGATAGGAAGAGTGAAGATCCAAACCCTATTGGACATGTGATGGTATAATCTTTGTGATTTCATTTGATTTGCATTGTCTTAGGTAATCTTCATATGTTATGGTGGATCTTTGTTGTTGTTAGGCTAGGGTTTTGTGGTTGAATTCATTTAGCCTTTCAATATTGTTATTATTGTTATCCATTTTCACCATATACACAATGCTCAAGTATCCTCCCCATGAGTCTTCCCAAAAGAGGCTAGAGGAACCATCATGTATATCCCAAGACAAGGAATTTGCAATTAAGTTTCTACAAGAGACAATGAAATTCCAAGTACTAGAACCCTTTGGATGAAAATTAGATCTAAGGAGGTTTCGAGGATCCCCATCTATTAGATATTTAGTTTCCATCGTCCTAACCCATATTGCTTTGGGATCTTTAATGAACTTCCAAACTAGTTTAGCTCCTAAGGCTTTGTTTTGCAATTGAAGATCTTTGATTCCTAGACCCTCCATAGATTTAGGTTTGATGATTTTATCCTATGCAATTAGGGCAATTTTCTGTTTTTCTTCAATGTTTTAACAAAAGAAGTTTCTCATCTTTTTGATGATGAAGGAATTTGCACCAACAATTAGGGATAAGAAGGATAAAAGGTAGATGGGAAGGACCGAAATAACTACTTGGAGCATTACTATTCTACCATCCCATGAAAGCCATTTCCCTTTTCAGGAGTTTATATTCTTATCCATCTTTGGCTTTAGAGGGTCCCAAGTTTAGTGTTTCTCAATCCTCTGTCAATTGGAATGCCCAGATGTATACAGGGAAGGATGCCTAATCTACAGTTCAAAATTCTTTGGATCTTAACCTCTAGGGGGGGAGGGGTGGAGAAGAAGAATTCTTTTTATATTTCTTTGTTGATGGTTTGTCCTGAGGCCTTCCCAAAGGATTCCAGAAGCATTTTTATTTGAATTGCTTCCTCGACTTTTGCTACACCCAGCAAAAGGTTATCATCTGCAAATTGTTGATGTGTGACAACAAAATTTGTGGTAACTTTGACTCCTTCCAATAGGTTGTTAGATTGTTTTGATTTAAAGGCCCTCTCTAGAGATTCTGCCATGATAATGTAGAGAAATGGAGAGACAGGATCTCCTTGCCAGATGCCCCTTGAGGAGGAGAAGAAACCTGTTGGCCTCCCATTTATCAAGATTGAGAATTTGGGTGTAGAAATGCATTCAAAAATCCAGTTGATCCATTTTTTGTCAAAACCAAAAGCTTGCATTATTTTGCATAAGAACCGCCAATCCACATTATCATAAGCTTTAGAGATATCTAATATTATTATCATACCTGGTCTCTTCATATTTTGAAGAGTGTAGATAGCTTATTGGGCCACAATGACACCATCAAGAATTGAACGACCAGGGATGAATCTAGTTTGTTCATCTGATATAATGCAAGCCATAAGGGGCTTCATTCCATTTGTCATGACTTTTGAGAGGATTTTGTAGACTATGTTGCAGAGTGAAATAGGCCTGAAGTCCCCTAATTTAGAAGCTTTCTCCTTTTTTGGAATAAGGGCTATGAATGTATTGTTGATTTCTTTGAGCAAATTGCCCGATCTTCTTGCAAACTCCAGAGCCTCAACAAGATCTTGTCCCAAAATATGCCAGTATATCTTGAAGAAGTCAGTAGGGAATCCATCTAGGCCAGGAGCCTTTCCAAAAGGAAGCTGATTAAGAGCTTGAGTTACTTCTTCCAATGAAAATTTCTCAATTAACTTCTGATTTTGTTCATCTGAAATGATCATTGGAATCAAGGCCAAGAAATTTCCTTGCTCTATAAGATGGGAACCTTGTGCGTTGTTTAGTAGAGTAGAGTAATATGAGATTATTTCTCTCTTAAGCTCTTCAGGGTCTTCTATAGTTTGGTTCTGATTCAAATCCAGTTTTAGGATCTTGTTCATGCTCCTGCGAATCTTTGTCACATTATGGAGGAACTTATTATTCTTGTCACCCATTCGCAGCCAATTTTCTCTAGACTTCTGCTTCCAGAAAAGTTCTTCTTTAGATAGGATATCCTCATAATTCGCGAGCAAACTTTTTTCTTGTTCAAAGGAGTCTTGATCCATGCCTTTAGAAATAATTTTTGCATTTAGAACAGTCAACCTCTCTTCTAAAGATTTTTTGGAGGAGAAGATGTTTTTAAAATGCTGAGAATTCCATTGCAACAACTTTTGTTTTAAATATTTTAACTTTGAAATGAAGCAATAAAGTTTGGAGCCTTCAAATGTTGCTTCTTTCCACCAATCTTGTATCAAGGTTAGAAAATTTGGATCTTTCATCCACATGTTCTCAAATCTAAAAGGATATTTGGAGGTGTCAGAGAATCCTTGAAGGGATAGCATAATGGGGAAGTGATCAGATCCTGAACAATCTAGAACAGAACACTCAAAGGAGAAGGGAAAAGAGCTGAGATCCCCCAACCAGAAAAATCTATCAATTTTCTTTGAAATGTTGCTAAAACCTTTTCTCATGTTTTTCCATGTAAAGGAATCCCCTGAGTCAATATCTTACACCCCATTCCTGTCTATCCAATCATTAATATCTTGTTGAGATCTACCTAACCTGATAATGCCTCCCCTTTTGTCTGGCGCATACCTGATAGCACTTAAATCACCTCCTATGATGAGTTGTTGATCTGAAAGTTGGGATATGATCCCATCAAGGGATGGCTAGAGGAGCCACCTGTTTTGAGGAGATGTTGGTCCATAAGTGTTGATGATACAAAGGAAGTATTTTTTTGTAAGTGAGTGATATTTACTAGCAGCTAGTTTTTGTTAGAAGCAAAACCTTCCACATGAACTTGAGAAGGCTTCCAGATTATCATTAGGCCCCCAGAGGCCCCTTCTGATGCAACTGTTGATTGAAGAGAAGCTTGGAAAAGGGAGCTAATTCTCGAGCCAAAGGAAACAACTTGTTGGCAATATAACTTAGTTTCTTGGAGGAGGGTAACATCTGCACTGACCAAGAGAATCCTTCTCTTAATCACTTTCAGTTTGTTAGGGGCATTAAGGCCCCTAACATTCCAAGAAAGGATTTTCATTGTTGTTAAGGAAGGGTATTTCCCTTCCCTACTTTCCAAAGGTTTGTGATTTTGGATTGGCTCTCTGCTGCCCCTTCTTGAGTTCTTGCTTCATTCAAAGATCTGCGGCCCTTCTTGGGAGGAGAGGAGCCGAAATAAGGTTTCCCCTTTCCACCTATGAACTGGTTCAGTCCTAGTTTCCTTTTCTCCTTAATCTTAGAATACATTATAGCTAAGGGAGTATCCAGAACCAAATCCATATCCTCATCTTCACTCATATAATCTTGAAGAAGTCTCTGAGTCTTTTGATCCAGGTGCATATCCAAATCATGTGGTATCAAGGAAGGCGACACCATGAGAGGGTTAAGGAGTTCAACTGAAATATTGAAGCATTGTTTTAATGACAGAAGATCATATAATGGGGAGATCGAGCAATCAAAAATTTCCTTTGAGGGGAGCTCCAAGGGGGGAGGAAGAGGGCTCAGAGGCAAATTGGTTTGGACTTTAACTGGAGATGCCTTTCCATCTGAGAGAGAGAGAGATCATATTCAACCTCCTTGCCTTCTTTTATGTCTTTAGCAATAACATCCTCCTCCTATAAAATGTTAGCTAGAGGCATAAGTTTACCTTTGTTTGATTCTATTAAAACTAGAGCACCCCTTGCTCGCTTTCGTCTAACTGTGTTCTTTTTTTTTGAAACCTTTATGGGATTCTGAGAAAATATATTGAAGGATCCCCTAATCAGAGAAGGGGTTTTCTTCTGGCCAAACAGACTCCTCATAGTCTTGTTGCTTTGGATCTTAACAATCAGAGACAGGATGAGCGGGGGAAAGGATGGAGGAGGGTGGGGAGAAGAGGGAGAACCAGAACTTGGGAGTGATTGAGATTTCAAGTTTACAATCAGATCATCTGAGAGCCAAGAGGGCATTGGAGTTTGAATATGGCACGAGGCTGTAGGAACAGGCGATTCTGTTGGAGACACCAATCCCTTGTTCTCTATTTGAAGGCTCATTTCATCATTTTTTAGAACAACATCTAGAATAGGCGGTTCTGTTGGAGACGCCAATCCCTCGTTCTTCATGTGAAGATTCATTTCATCATTTTTTAGAACAACAACTATTTGAAGGGGAGAGATTGCACCTCTAGCTACAGCCATAGAGAAGTTGCAGACTATTTGATTTCGAAGAATGCATTTACTAGGAGTCTCCTTTCCAAGTCTTTGAACTTTCTACTTTCATCTACCCACCTATGAGATTATCTCTAATTCGCTTTAAAAAGCCTTGTTTTAAATCTATTTCCACATAGATGTTAGCCACATCCCCCTTAAGTCCATTCACCTGAAGTCTTCCTCAATACCCACTAGAGATCCTAAAGCATCTCCTATCTTCAAAAGGGCTTCTAAACACCAAACTCCGATGGAAGACCAACTAGAGGAATCCATACTGGAGATTTCTGAAATATGTGATTAGCCTAGTCGAAGCCTGGTTTCCAATCTAAGAAATGAAAGGTTGAGCCCTGAAAAAAGAGAGGGCTACCATTAATGATAACATCTTTCAGCGTAGAGTCCGCACATTATAAAAAGAAAAAAATCATTCTGCAATGGTTTGATTGAAATCATTCCTAGGAAAGAGGAAGTCCACTAGGACATGATTTATTTGCTATCCCGTCGGCAACCACACCATTGAGAAAAAAGGGCTTTCTCCTTGAGGCGGGCAATTGTTGGGTTTAGAGAATTCAAAGGAAGGACAAAAAGCTTACTCCTCATGCCTTTCCTATTCCATTTTTGGTGCTTATGATCAAAAGGAGGGACTTGCCAAGGAGGAAAGGAATATTTGAAACCCAAAACCCCATGATCTTTGCGACTAGGTGGCTCTCTCGGAGCCCCGAAGTGGGAATGAAGGCGCTGAGATTGAGTCAGTTTTTGGAAGGGAAGGACCTCTTTGGATGGAGCAAAGTTGGACTTCCTAGTTTGAAGAGGAATGCAATTTGGACCTGTTGCTACTTTGCTTTCCCAAGAGTCTAAGTTAGGGGACTTAGAAGAAACGTCATTCTGGGAAGGGAGGGACCTTGGGTGTCAAGAAAAACCAACATTTTGAGGCTTTCCATGGTTCTGCCATTTCAAACTACTATAGTTTAGTTCTTTAGTATTCTTGTTTTCCCAAAGATTTTATTCTTTTTCTTTCCAAGCGCAAGCAGAGCTATGACTAAAGGAGGTGCCCAGCTGAGTCGAATGCGGAGGAGGGCATGCCCAGTTCCATGTCTAATCATTCCTCTTAAAACTGTTGTTGCTCTAATTCCTCTGATTTTTATGGGACCTCTGGATTCTCTAGATTCTCCGATTTCTCTGGATCCACTCCATGTTTTGTTGTTAATCTTCTAAATTCCCCCCAAATATTATCAATTTTTAAAATTTTCATAATTATTATTTATAGTATGTAATAAATATAATATAAATAATAATTGAAATTTTAATTTTATTATTATAAAGTATAAATACTAGATTTTTAAATACATATTATTTAAAATTTAAATAATACTAATATTTATCTGTACATATATGTGCAAATAATAATACACTTTCAATAAATAAAATTATTTATTTATTTAACAAATTTATTAAAATATCAATAATTTATTTTAAACATATTTTTTTGAGTATTTAGATTTTGATATCTTTGAATTTTATATTTAATTTTTTATTTTAATTTTGATTTAAGTTTAGAAATTATTTTAATTATCTATGTCATTTTATGAATTTGCATATAATAATTAAAATTAATGTAGTTTATAACTATTTGTCATATTGAAATTTTACTTATTCTAGCATAGTTATTTTTATTTTTATTTATATAATATTATTAATATCTCAATTCTAATAATTAAAAAAATACAAAATTTTTAATTTTGATTTAAGTTTAGAAATTATTTTAATTATTTATGTCATTTTATGAATTTGTATATAATAATTAAAATTAATGCAGTTTATAACTATTTGTCATATTGAAATTTTACTTATTCTAGCATAGTTATTTTTATTTTTATTTATATAATATTATTAATATCTCAATTCTAATAATTAAAAAAATACGTTACTTTTAGAATTAATCATTTGTTAATCTTTCTATCTCTTTATCTTGCTCCCCCTCTTTCACTCTACTTCCATCTCTCCTTTTATATATATTTATCTCTTTCTCACACATATATCTTTCTTAATATCTATCTCTCTGCCTCTTTACATATCCCTCTATCTATATCTCACCCTTTTTCTCTCTCTCCCCCTATCTAAATATCAGTCTATCTCTCCCTCTCCCTCTCTATATATTGGGGTATATCTCCCCCCTCATCTTCACTCTTCCTCTTTGTCTATCTCTTCTCTCTCTGTGGACTCTCTCTCTCTCTCTCTCTCTCTCTCTCTCTCTATATATATATATATATATATATATCTCCCTCAATTTCTCTCTCCCTCTCCCTATCTATCTTGATACCTATCTTTATCTATTTCTCTTACACTCCATATATCCCTCTATCTTCATCAAAACCCCATCTCTCTCTCTCTCTCTCTCTCTCTCACACACACACACACACACACACACACACACACACACACACACACAGAGTATATATATCTCTTTCATATCGATCTATCCATCTCCTCTCTTTTTGTCTCTCTCCTCTCCATATTTCTCTCCTTCTCCATCTCCATCTCCATATGTATCTCTATCTCTATCACCTTGTTTCTCTCACTCTAGCCTCATCTATCTCCATCTCTTTATCTCTCTTCTCCCCCCCTCTCTATATATATCCCTCTCTCTCCCTCTCTATCACCATATTTATCTCTCCATCTCCATCTATTACTCTATATCTTTGTATCCCTCTTGTTCTCTCTCTCTATCCCCTCATATCTCTATATCTCAATCACTCTATCTCACCATCTACATCTCTACTTATCTTTGCCTCTCCCTTTTCCTATATATCTATCTCTTTCTATCTATATGTTTATCTCTTCCATCTCTATATGTCCCTTTATGCTCTCTATCTTTATCTCTTTCTCTCTGTATCTCCATATTTGTCTCCTCCATCTTAAATTCTCTCCATAGACTCTTTGAAAAGAAATGGAAGATGATGAATATGATCCTCACCATTCATAATTATCGATGTCCTTTATCTTTATTTCTATCTATATTACTCCCTCTCTCCTCTCCATCTAGTGAGCTCTCTCTCTCTCTCTCTCTCTCTCTCTCTCTCTCTCTCTCTCTCTCTCCTCTATATCTCTATCTTTATTTTCTCTCTCTTTATCTCCCTCTCACTCCTCTATCTCTTTCTCTCTACATCTTTGTCTATCTCTATATCACTATCTCTCTATATCAACCTCTATCTATATCTCTCCCTCCTTCCTCTCCCTTTCCCTAAATCTATATATTCACCTTTCCCCATCTCTCCCTTTCTCACTCCCTCTCTATCCCCCTTATCTATCTCTATATCACTATATCTCTATATCAACCTCTATCTATATCTCTCCCCCCTTCCTCTCCCTTTCCCTAAATCTATATATTCACCTTTCCCCATCTCTCCCTTTCTCACTCCCTCTCTATCCCCCTTATCTATCTCTATATTTCTACCTCTCTTGAGCCCTTTATTTTTTCATATGTATCCATCTATCTCTTTATCCTCCCATATATCTATCTCCTAGTCTTTCTTTCTCCTTCTCTATCTCCCCCTTTCTTTCTCCCTCTCCCTATCTATTTGTTTATCTCTATGACTCTCTCTTACCATCTATATCTCTTTATCTCTCCCTCTCCCTCTTCTTCTATATGTCTATATCTCCCTTTCTATCTCCTTATTTATTTATATCTTTGGCTCTATCTCCCCCTCTCTCCTTCTCTTGATCTATTTGCCTTCCTCTTCTTCTCCCACTCTATCTTCGTTTCAACCTATATCTTCCTCTCCCCCCTCTATCTCTATATATGTCTCCCTCTTTCTAGATCCATCCATCTCTCTCCCCCCCATCCCCCTCTTCCTCTTCCTAGACCTTTAAATTTATAGTATCTTTTTGCCTCTCTATCTCTTGACATTTATTTTTCCACATCTCCCTCGATCTCTATCTTATTATATCTTCATATCTCTCTACCTCTATATTTATCCCTATATCTACTCTCTCTCTCTCTCTCTCTCTCTCTCTCTCTCTCTCTCTCTCTCTCTCTCTCTCTCTCTCTCTCTCTCTCTCTCTCTCTTCATATATTTATCTCTTTCATCTCTATGTGTCCCTCTCTCCTCTCTCTTCATATATCCCTCTCTTACATCTCCTTTTCCATCTCTATCTCCTTTCCCCTCTCACTCGCCTCCTATTTATCCCTCTTTCTATATCTTTCTCTCCCTATTCAAAGGCTTTGTTTCAACAATGTTTAGATCCTTATAAGTGGATGCATAGTTGATTTGAAGCTATCACTTCTCAATTGAGACCTTTGTCACACAAACAAAATCATTTGTTGAATGACTTGCCAATTGACCTCATGTACTACAAAAATGTATGCAAAAAATATACCAAAATTTCCGAACGACTTGCAACTTGCCTCCATCCGGACAATACTATTCACGATGGATTATCTCGCCATTGTTTGCATTGAGTTGTCTTCTCATTCACATTTACCTAAAATACTCACTGGCATCTATAATCATTATATCTAATCTGCAGTTTTTATTTTTATTTTTCTCACGGGCTAACCTTTCCTCCCTCTTCATATGATTCAAAAACAAGGACAATTTTAAGTAAAGGAATTCTTTTTGGGTCTCCATTTGTTAACTACACAAATGCATACACAAACATTTTTACTCCACCTGACCCACTCCGTGTGTATTTCAAAGATTAAAAGAACTACTTTTTAAAGAAGATTATAATGATTTTTATTATTTTCTATAAAAATAAATGTTTAAATATTTATTTTAATAAGATTGATTTAAGTGTTTGTATCTAAACTAGTTTTTTAATATTTTTATTTAAATAATTATTGTATGATATATAATTAAATATTTATTATTTTAAAACTTTTTTAATAGAGATGTTTTAAGTATTTGTATTTGAATTTTTTTAAAATATTTTAATTTAAATAATTATTTTATGATATATAAATATTTTAAAAATATTATTTAATATTTAAGTTATGCATGTGTAAATGTCTATATTTGTCAATAAATTAATTTGTTCTTTTGTTTGGCACCAACTAAATTTTTTTCTTACTTAATATATTTTAGATTTTATTTTTAAATGTTTTTTTATAATTAGTATTTTTAATAGATAGTTATTAATTTTATTTTTATTAAATTGTGTTTGAAATTTTTATTTATTTTTGTTGGACATTGTTGGTTACCTTTCACTTTGTTATCAAACTAAACTTATTTTGTCTTTTTAAATGTGCATTGATAGGTTAGATCGTGTAAAATTAATAAGAAAGTTTTTAATTCATTTAAGTAAATATTTTTAGATTTTTTATTTTTTTATTTTTTTTTAAATTTTTATCTTTAGTAACACTATAGTGTTATTATATTTCACTCCCTATTCATCATTGTTTAGCTACAAATTACCTCTAATAATTTATAAATGTCCTCATGCTTTTTAACCTCATTTTTTAACTATAGGTTAACAACTTTAATCTTTGTTTTATTCATGTTTGGTAATTGATGTGTATTAGTTTTAGTTTATTATATATATTTTTTGTTTAGTTTTAAATATTTTCAAATAATAAGTTTTTGTTGTGTTTCACATTTTAAAAAAAAATTTATTCAATAAATCACCTGTTTTTTATTACATATAATGAATTATTTTATTCTATTTATTATGTTAAAGAATTGTTATTACTTATTGATGATTAAATTATCATTTTTTATTATTGGAATTATAAAAAATATTTAAAAAATTAGATTAATTTAGTGTTTTTATTCATATTAGTGTAATGTTAATTTGTTAGAATTTGGTCATGATTGATTACATTTATTTAGATTTTTCACATTAAAATATCAGTTTCTACACTTTGTATTCATTTATAATTTTAAATAATTGGAATTATAAATATTTATGGTTTGTATTAACATTATTTCAATTATAATTTTATATATATATATATTTAATAGATTAATAGTTACAAAGGGGCAGCACCCTTGTATTAATCAAAATTGAGAAATACATATATGGTTCAGAAAGAGTCGTAGAGGGAAAGAACCAGGAAGAAAACCCGCTACCATTGCTCCAACGGTGAACAAGAAGGCCAGCCAAGCTAGCAAAGATCCTAAAAAAGCTAGACAAAAGAAACAACCGGAGGAGAACAAAATGCCGGTTGAAACCAAAATCCTACAATGCAAGAAAATGAGCTATGGAAAACCAAAGAGGAACATAGCACGAGGCCGAGGAGGTCAATACATTCAGGATTCTTCATCGCTTGAGACTGGGTCCTCGTCACCGAGAGAAGGAGCAATGACTGCATCCAAAATTACCAGGCAGTCATTCCCCCAAGCAACATGAGCCAATGCTTTCACTTTTTCCCAGGGGTGGCAGACATCATCTAGAAACCACTCTTCGCTGCGATCAAGACCCCAAGAGTTGCCTTCAACTATGTCACCGTTGGCCATAATGCCAATGTCTTCTCTACTCGAAAGCCCTTCCTCCTGGATAAAGGTGCTTCTCCCGACAGCCGTGAAGCCTGGTAGTATACCGACAATCTTGCAAAGGAACTCAATATTTCTGTTAATAACAGGCCAGGAGGCCTCCAAGGCATTGAAGTCAAGAGAGTTTACAATCACCTTTTTCCGCACCTCCACACCATTTCCCAAACTCATATAATAATTGTGGGGGAAGGGAAATCTGAGATTGTTGTTGACATTGTCCAAAACTGCGTCAATTTCCCCAAGAAAGCGGTGCTCGAACACCATTTGGGTGAGAAGCTTTGCCTTTTGTTTGCTAATCCTCATATAGAGCAGCATAGCTAGGAAGAAAGTCGGGATGTCTGCATTGGCTCTGTATCTGTAGTATGCATTAAGGAATTCCTTCCCCAAAATTCTTTTAACACAGTGCATAATCAAAGGGTGGTTTGAGGAAAGAACCGATTGCAGGTGCTTATCAGAGATTTTTCCTAGGAATGCCATTTGACGACAGGTTGTGTCCAGCAAAATTGGTGTTTCCATTGTAAAACAACAGAGCAAGAAAGAGGATGAGTTTGATATGTTAAAAATATGTAGGTCTTCCTTTATTTATCTCAACAACTCATAAAGGTTGAGGAGCTCAAGGACTTAGCTAATCAAGACAAATTACTTCGCACAAACAAGGCACATCTTAAGCATGCCATCTTTAATCACAATTAATTGCCTCTTTGATGTCAGCCACCATTCGAATTTATCATATCTAATAATAATGATGAAATTAGATTGTCTTTTGACAACAACTAGACTAGAGCTGAAGTTAGTGACCCCGGTAAGATCATATTATCGAAACCATAAAGAATACCAATATGTCTCCCAGTAAGTACTACCAACCGGTAGGGGCCAATACATCAGGGAAACAAACATTTCATGCTTAGAACAAGGTCGGTTGCATCACTCAAGCCATATTAATCACCATAATCAAATGAAGTTGTGCCTCAATCCGAACAGGGTATCTGAGGGGAGGAATGATTGCAACCGCTTATCAAAATTTTTGCTAGATTATCGTTCTAGAAGCAACTGCAACGAGACTATAGTAACCCCGATGATATCATATACCGGAACGTAGTAAATACCAGTTGGGGACAAGTGCAAGAGACCTATGTAAATGACAGTAACGCCAACCGGAAGAGACCGAGCAACCAAGATGGATACCCCTACCGATAGAAGTCAGAATACCACAATCAAAGAGAGACCCATACCCGGTAAGAGTTCATCCCCCAGTATGAACTACTGACCGGTTAGAAACCAAGACATTGGGGAACCAAAGCGGTTCATTCATCCGCCAAAGGATGCAACAGTAAACCATAATAATCACTATAATCAAAATTTATCTATGCCCTAGCCGAATACCCAGATCAAGGCCTCCATCTACAATTGCCATCTTAGATAGTCTGTCTGCATCCATGTTGCCTTCTCTATAGATATGGCTAATACGAAAACTTTCAAAGGACTCAAGCAACCCCACTATAGGTCGAAGCCATAAGTTGAGACGCCAACTGGGGGTATGGTTACTATGAACAACATTGACAACATTTAATGAATCACCCTCCAAATGGATTCTTTTTATCCTCAACTCAGACCCTAATTGCAAACCTCTTAATGCCACTCGGAATTCAACCTCATTGTTAGTGGCCAAACCAATGTCTTCGGAAATCATTATAATTTTATATTTTTAAAATTGTTAGTTTTTAAAAATTAATTATTTTTATATTTCAATTTAGTGTTTTGTCATCGACTATGGAAAGCTCATACCATTTATATACAATTATATGTAAGTTTTTTTATTAATTTATAATAATTTTAAATTTGTGAATTTTTATTTGTTAAATTAAAAGAAAGAATAATTATTATAATTTAAAGTTTATTTATAATTCTATTTAATATTATAATTCTATTAAATATTTGGTATTATAAAATATATATTATTCTAAATTATCTAACACATATATAAATTTATGATATTATTTAAATTTAATATATATAATTTTAAAAGAATCAATTAATAATTAGAACAAAGTTTAATTATGTGTTAGCTCATTATGATCTTAATAATTTTTTTAATAATATCAATTATATTGTGTACAAATTAAATTTACTTTTTAAATAAAAATATATTTCATAACAAAAAATATTACATATAAATATGTAGTTAGTATATAATATTTTTTATATTGTACAAATTTCATTACATATATAATAGTTATATTTATTATTTTGTATAATATTTTATATAAGTTTGATTTTTCTAACAATTTATATCCTTTTTATGAAATTACAAATGATAATTAAAAGTTATTAGAATTAATTTAATTTATAATTACATCTTATTAAATATTAATCATTGTATAGTAATTATATTTTGAATTTTTTTATATATAATAAAGTAACTTTTGATTACTCATTATCATTCTCTCCCCCCTTCCTCTCTCTCTCTATCCTTCCACTCCTGCTCTATCCTTCTCTCCTCATCACTCCAACTTTTTATATCTCTCTACTTCTCTACTATCATCTCTCTATTTCTCTTCCCCTCTCTCCCTAATCTATCTATAAATATATATACCCCTTTCTATCACTATCACCTAATCTATCACTTGAACAAACACTCCATGTTTCTCCTTCCCTAATTCTACTTTATATCTCTTTCTCGATCACACACATAGACTCTCTCTCTCTCTCTCTCTCTATATATATATATATATATATATCCCTCTGTTTATCACATCTTATATATTTACCTTTCTATATACCCATCTCCCCTCTCAAAGTCTCCCTCTTTCTATCTCCATTCTATCCTACCCCTCCCTCTCTCTCACTCTCTCATTATCGCTCTCTCTCTCTCATTATCGCTCTCTCTCTCTCTCTCTCTCTCTCTCTCTCTCTCTCTCCTCTCTCTCTCTCTCTCTCTCTCTCTCTCTCTCTCTCTCTCTCTCTCTCTCTCTCTCTCTCTCTCTCTCCATGCTTCTCCCTCCCTATTTATACTTTTTATATCTCCTTATCGCTCAACACAAATAGACTCCTCATTTCTCCTTCCCTTTCTCTCTAGATTACTTGACTTTATTACCTTCTTTACCTCATATTTTTGACCCCTTCTCCCTCCCCCCCTCTCTCTCTCTCTCATATTATTGATCACAGTAATTTATTTTAAATTCTTTCAACAACGAAGGTAGTACAACACATAATTTACCTTGACACTACACCAATTTGCATCCAAATTTATGATGTACAATAATGAATATAAATACAAGTATTCTACATTTCAATGCAAACCTTGCATGTAGCAGATTTTTTTCCCTATGTTAATTATTCATTCCATAATAGAGGCAACCTAGATGATGCATAAACTAAAACTTCACAAACCAAATTGTAGAGCAAAAATACAATCAATTTCTAGTGGGATTCGCTATGTCCATCGAAATGTTCGCATGCTAGGAAATTTCATTCATTAAAACATCAACAATTTGAGAATGTTCTATTACTTACAAATAAAAAATAAAAATATTTATCAAATATAGGTGATTTTGGTGTCCAAGACTTTAGCCTTTGCTTATAGTTTTTAATATTTATACTTTTATTTTAAAGATTAGGCAAAGACATATTGAAAAGGAAAAATATTATCATCTTTGGTGTTTGAATTTGACATGATAGTTTATAAGAAAGAATGACCACTCATGCAATTAATTTTATACTCTTGTATTATTAGTAATCAATATTTGTTAATAAATAAATCTATACAAGTATTTTTATTTAATCTATTATATCAAAAGTATTCAGGATCTATAACTGTCCATTGAAATGATCGCATGCTAGGAAATTTCATTCATTATAACATCAACAATTTGAGAATGTTCTATTTCTTGCAAATAGGGGTGTGAAATGCTCTAGAAAAAAAAATCTTCATCAAATATATGTGATTTTGGTGTCCAAGACTTTAGCCTTTGCTTTTAGTTTTTAATATAAATTTTAATATTTATACTTTTATTTTAAAGATCAAGCAAAGACATATTGAAAAGGAATAATATTATCATATTTTGACTTTGAATTCAACATGATAGTTTATAGGAAAGAATGACCAATCATGTAATTAATTTTATTCTTTTGTATTATTAGTGATCAATATTTGTTACTAAATAAATTTATATGAGTCATTTTTATTAAATTTATTATATCAAAAGTATTTAGAATCTATAATTGATACTCTTTTTTAGTCATACAAGACAACTGAAGCTATCTTAATCATCTATGACCACAAAGTGCATTTGTTTTTCATTGGCCAATGTGTTAGCATGATTGTAGTAATCATGTTCCATGAAACATTCTCACCCTCCCATATTAAAACTCAACTACACCTTCCTACAACCAACAATTAGATGTAAACTAATGTCACCTAGATACGTTTCTCGTCCACTATCCCTACCCCTCTCTATCTAAATCTCCATCTTTATCTCTGTATTCATCTCTCTATTTATCATCTACTAAATTGTCAACCAATTGACCCAATGTATCTTTATCCCTTCCACTCTATTTATCATCTACTAAATTGCTAACCAATTGACTAATGTACTACATAATTGTATACAAAATAAAACATTTTCTTTTCCATTGATATTCAAACCTCTTCGAATTGCTAGTTTCTAGTATTATCATCCTGATCAAGAATGTTTGAACAAAAAAATCACACAATCATATCCAAAAGTATTTTAGCAATTAAATGAATAATTTCAGAAAATTTTAGTAAGAAAATGTGTTCCTTGTAATTTTTGGGTTCGTCCCTGTGTGGAGCGTGTTTCCCCAACGGCTCTGAAACTACTGCCATGGAACTCGGAAGGAATGGCTATCCGTTAGCTGTAAAAAAATATGACTGTTGCTATATAACCGTTTTAAAAAGCAATAGCCGTTACTGTATATTACCGTTGCTGTATATTCATCTCTTATAAATGGCAGCGACTGTTCTTATGGATTAGCGAGAGCTTATGTTCTTCCTCTTCCGTCAATGTTTTCTTCGTCTTCGTCTTTATCTCTTTTGTAAGTGTCTTTTCTTGGAGGTTAATGTTGTTGTTTTTTGTTTTGTTTTTGTTTTTTTTTAAGGATTTTTCATGTTTTTGATAAGGGTTTTGTACTGTTCTTCTTCTGGGATTTGGTTTTTCTTTGGGTTGGTTTTTCAATTTTACAGAGGAAGAGGGAAGGCAAAGAGCAGAGGCAGAGCAAAAGGAAGCGACAAGTGAAGAGGGAAGGCAAGCTGATTCCATATCCAATTTCCTTTCTTAGGAGTTCAGAGAGAGAAGATACAAGCTGAAGGCTCTGCGCTTAGTCTCTGTTGCATCTACATTCAGGTATGCCTATCTGCTAATTTTCCCTGTATGCAGTCATTCAGACATTTTGTCAAACATAGGTCCGAAGAGTGTAATTTGTAATGTTGGCTTTTACTGTTTTTGAGTACTTTTCTTTGCAGAATCTTCTAGAAAATTATATAGGATTACAGTTGTTCTACCGTGATGGAATTTGGCAATTGCTACTTGTTTGTGAGTGATTGATGGTTTTGTGTTTTTGGGTGTGTGGGGGTTTACAACAGAATGATCAACCCTTAAAGCTAAAAATGACACTTAGTTTTCATTTGAGATGTCTAGTGAAATCAATAGGTTATGTCCCCAAAGATAGCTATATGCACATCACTAACTAGGGTATACAGGACACAGGCATATTTCTACAGATTTCATAAATGAACAACTTGTGATAAACGAGGAGTATCTTTGTGATAAACATGGAGTATCATTTCATTATTATGTGTAGTTAGCCATAGAGTATCATCCATGTTGGAGATCCACTATGAATACTATACACACTGAGGAGTATTTGTGGCAGTGTTACCTATCTTTATAGAGGAACACCTAGTTGGTATTGCTTAATTGTAAGTGCGTCAAATGAATTTTTTAAAGGAAATGAAGTCTAATGTGTCAAATGGAATTGGAATTAAAAAATGTTGTCTTGATCCAAGTCATTCCAAGAATGGTGTCAATTGGCTGGAATTGAACTACTTTTTTTGATCCAAGCCGTCATTCCAAGAAATTGGACTACGTTTTTTTTTTTATCCAAGCCGCTACAAGATTGAGTCAAGTGATTTGGTTTGGCTTAATGTTTTGATTCAAGTCATTCCAAACAGTGGGTTTTGGCATGATTTGTGTGAGGTCGTATATTATCTTTAATTGCTGTGAAATGTGTTGTGTTGTTTTGCAATGCTTTATGTGTTGTCTCTAGTATTGTTTGTGTTATCTTCTGTAACTTTATTGTATTGATATAATGTATTGTGTGATTTGAATTGTATAATAAAAAAAACAATTAAAAGAGACTATAATATAATCAAATATACTCTCCATATTGTTAAAACAAATGTCTCTAGTATTGTTTGTGTTATCTTCTGTAACTTTATTGTATTGATATAATGTATTGTGTGATTTGAATTGTATAATAAAAGAACAATTAAAAGAGACTATAATATAATCAAATATACTCCATATTGTTAAAACAAATGTCTATGTTCAGCTCTATATATAATCCTTGCTTAAATCTATCTGCCTTTCTGGAGAGACATGACTCTCTCCTAAGTAGGATCTTCAACAAGAGCATTGATGTGATAGATCCCAGTACCTAATACACAAATTAGGCTCAATGTGAATGATAATTTCCTTGAAGTTCTGGCACTTCAAAATCCTAGCAATCTTATTGGAAATTCTTTCAATGTAAGGATATGTACCAGTTGGTCTGTTGAAACTTCAATCCTCTGCCAATGCGTTTGTGCATCAGTTGTTTTGTGGAAGCCCTCCTTATTTGTTTTCTACTACATCCATCCTTTTTCTGATCACCTCAACCAAGAGCTTTTTCTTTTGTTCCAAATGCTTCTTATGCGAGAATTAAAAGCTCTGGTCACCAATGTTTTTAAATACACTTACAGCCTTTTTTCTGAGTTGTGTGGTGATGAGATGAGAACTGCATGCATATATAAGTATGTGTATCTTTCCTATAAACTTGGAGTGCAAGGAAACCGTACACTTTATTTTTAAATGAGATCATCTACGAAGGGTAGTCACTCCAATTCCTGGACAAATTTTATGCTATTTAGAATTTTATGAAGGTGCAAGTGAAATAAATCTGTTCTGTGTATACAGAGAAAATAATCATAATATGAACAAGAAAGTTAATCTGAATACTGGGCTGCATTGCCCTGCAAACTCAGAACTTTTATTCATTTCTTTGAATCAGAAGAAGATACAACTTCCAAAACTAACTACTAATTTTCCAGCATTCCCTTTTTATTCACTAACTGAAGTTTAGGACCCTCCCACGTAGCAGTTCAACTCCTAACTGGGAAATCAACTCCTGACTTATCTCCTATGTGGACCGCAGATTAAAAACTCCTAACTGGGAAATCATCTCTTGACTTAACTCCCTCAAAGACTGCAAATTAACTCCTAAAGTAACTCTACCCAACTCTAACACTAACAAATCATGGGACAAATGTTATTAAGAAGGGCCAGTCAAGACAACTAGTCAAGAAAACTTATAGTTAAGCTCCGCCAAATAAGACAAAAAAAGTCACCCACAACAGAATGTGAAGGGCTGTTAGGCTATAATGCTCCGCATCACATTTTGGGTTGAGTGAAAAAACTATCGGGAGGGAGGAAGATACATGCTGAAGGCTCTGCTCTTAGTCTCTGTCGCATCTACGTTCAGGTATGTCTATCTACTAATTTTCCCTTTAGATCCCTTGAGACGTTTTGTCAACCATAGGTCCGAAGTGTATGAATGATTGATGATTTTGTGTTTTTGGGTGTGTGGGGGCCTAGAACCAGAATGATCAAGCCTTAAAGCTAAAAATGAATGATCAAGCCTTAAAGTTAAAAATGACACTTGGTTTTCATTTGAGATGTCTAGTGAATCCAATAGGACATATCTCAAAAGCTAGCTATATATATATATATCACTAAGTATTTTTGGGTGTGTGGGGCCTAAAACCAGAAGGATCAATTCATAAAGCTAAAAATGACACTTGGTTTTCATTTGAGATGTCTAGTGAATCTAATATGTCATGTCCCAAATGATCAAGCCTTAAAGCTAAAAATGACACTTAGTTTTCATTTGAGATGTCTAGTGAATCGAATAAGTCATGTCCCAAAAGATAGCTATAAATGACACTTGGTTTTCATTTTTGGGTGTGTTGGGGCCTAGAACCAGAATGATCAAGACATAAAGCTAAAAATGACACTTGGTTTTCATTCGAGATGTCTAGTGAATCCAATAGATCACGTCCCAAAAGATATGCTATATGCACATCACTAAGTAGGGTATATACTATAGAGTACATAGGCATGTTTCTGCACATTTCATACTTCCCCCACCATTTCCTGGGACAGCTTCGAGTATGTTGGAGTCTTCTGACCTGATTGGATTGTTTTGGAATTGAACTAGTGTTATCTATTTTAATAAGTGCGTCAAATGAAGTCTAATTGTAAGTGCGTCAAAATGAAAATTTACAAGGAAATGAAGTCCTAATGTGTTAAAAATGAAGTCTGTGTCAAATGAAATTGGAATTAGAAAATGTTGTCTTGATCCAAAGTCATTCCAAGAATAGTGTCAATTGGCTGGAATTGAAATACGTTGTTTTGATCCAAGCCACTACAAGATTGAGTTGAATTGGTTTAGTTTGGCTTAATGTTTTTATATTATCTTTAATTGCTTTGAAATGTGTTGTGTTGTTTTACAATGCTTTATGTGTTGACTTTTGTATTGTTTGTGTTATCTTATTTAACTTTATTATATTGATATGATGTCTCGTGTGATTGAATTGTATAATAAAAAAATAAATAAAAGGGATTATAATCTAATCAAGACTAAATAAACAAAATAGCATTATATACTCTCCATATTTGTTAAAACAAATGTCTATGGTCTGCTCTTTAATCCTTGCTTAAACCAATCTAGCTATCTGGAGAGACAGGACTCTCTCCTATGTAGGAACTTCAACAAGAGCATTGATGTGATAGATCTTAGAACCTAATACAAATTAGGCTCCAATTATTCTTCTAAGTCCTTGAGAATCTTCCTTACCTTGCTCAACAGTGCTGATGATTTCCTTGAAGTTCTGGCGCTTCGATGTAAGGATATCTACCAGTTGATCTGTTGAAACTTCAATCCTCTGCCAATGTGTTTGTGTACGAGTTGTTTTGTGGAAGCTCTTCTTATTTGTTTTCTACTACATCTATCCTTTCTGATGACCTCAACCAAGAGCTTTTTCTTTTGTTCCAAATGCTTCTTCCGAGAAATAAAAGCTCTGGTCACTAGTGTTTTTAAATACAACCTTCTTTTGAGCTGTGTGGTGATGAGATGAGACCTGCATGGGGTCATCTACAAAGGGTAGTCACTCCAATTCCTAGACAAATTTAATGTTGTTTAGAATGCTATTAAGGTGTTAATCAACTCTTTGAAAATTAAATTCTGAAAAAGTGGCGAACATATGCATGAGATGTAATTAATGAACTGTAACATATTCATTATACTTGAAATTGAAAATTAATTTTAGATATAATTTAGGTTAGTCCTCTCTCCCTAATATTGGAACCAATTGGAGTGAGGGTCAGATTTTGACACTAAAAAAATACACGAGCTCCAACATGCACATTGCAGAGCATTACAATCCTGCGTCAACTGTCATTTTGTTAATTTTCCTTTTAAATCTATTGTGTGCAGCCATTGAGACATTTTTTCAAACAATTCATGTCTTGTCTGTTACTTGTTATGGTCTATATGATTTTTGGGCATAGCTTTTTCAAATGCTACGCCCCCCTTTATTATGTCTTTCGGGGTAATTGCAATTGCAACAGTAACAAAACATCCTCGCTTAGATACATGATTGGTTCTACCATCTGTGATTATATTAAATTCTGTGTACCACTATAACAGATAAGAAGATCTGGACTATGGGTTTCTGTGCCTGATTTTGCGTCTGTGAGGCTTAATTTTCTCATGGACTGCCTAACTGTTATAGATCTCAGAGAAGGATCTGTGAACATGTAGAAAGCCCAAGTATTTACTATTTATGAATTAGATCCTAAAGTTATAGAGCTTGTTATTCAAGGAAAAACTCACCTTGAAATAACTGTTGCAAAATACTTGATCCTGCTAGAATACTTGCATTTCTTGGTTGAGTTCAGTCCACAGCAAGTAGTCCATATGTTTCATCCAATGCAACTTTTCTTGATCTGATATAATAGCTTCCTTGAAGGGCCCAGTGAGCCCAATCCAAGTCATTCTCAGCAGCAAAAGCCAGAAAGCAATTTATGTATCTATTATCATTGACATTCGTTCCCCTCTCTGATCTATTTCAAGGAACAAATATTTCTTGATGATGGTTCAGGAACACGCATAATGGTCCTAATTTTTGTGCTTACAAGAGAACTTTTCATTTTATACAAAACCAATCATGAACAAATATGTATATATAATTTCTGTCTACTATGTTAAACATTTTTCTTTGTTTTTCCAATATTTACAAAAACTTGTGGTTTCCTTGATTAGGAAGGTTCGCGGAATTGCATCCTCTACTACATTTCCATTTTGGAAAATATACCTGCAATCTTTTATACATTTCCAGTTTGATATAAATTATTTCCTTCCTAGAGCTCTGCATCTAAACTGCTGGAAACCACCACAGGCCATTGTTGATCTACTTGTTCTATAGGAGCATTTTGAACAGTTCTGTAAATTTTTATTATTTTCCTTTCCAACTTTTGCTATATAGAACTATAATTTGAAATTGTCAAATCTACTGCAAAAATAAACAGTGTAATCTACAAATCTACTGCAAAAATAAATATATGTAAAATTTTTGTTTATATTAGAGCATATTTTGTCTAGACTTATCATTTTATATATTGGTATAACAGAGTTAGGCAGATCTATGATCAGATTTTTGATCTATTTGAAAGTTTTGGTGCGTGTCACATTGCATAAGTATTCATATATTTCCACTAAAATTAATTATTGAATTTTCTAACTTTAAACTATGGTTGATGTTGAGTGGTTGACAGGCTGAGCCAGTGTTGGAACACTATGGAAGCTCCAATAGGTAGCTACTAAAGTCAATTAATGAATGTATTTAACAAAATTTTACAAAAATGTTTCAAATATTGAATGGGTTTCTAAATGCAATATTTAATATCTAAAACTGGTAAAAATGTTGCATTTTTTTATCATTGTTAAAAAATTGGTGTAAATGTAATTTCTAAATTGAGGCAATTTTCAGATAATGCATATCTAAAACTGGAGAAGATGTTACATTTGTTAATCACTAATATGTAAATCCCAACATGTCTATCGAGTAAATTGATATATAAACTAATTTATTATTTAATACTATTATTTTTATTTGAGAAGGTTGAATTTGCTCCCTTCCTAAGACTGCAAAGAATGGTCATTACCCATGGCCATTCTTTTAGGTCTAGTGTCTTTGTGTTAATAGTTTTTTAGTTTTTAGACTATTTTTTAGTGCATACAATTTAACATTTTTTCAATTATTTCAATGTTTTTGAGTACCATAATATTTTAATTATAACAAAGTTTTGGTAATATTGTAATAATTAGTGTTGTGTTTATACATGTTTATTTTCAAAATTAATTATCATTTGTGTGAAGCGTGTTCTTTTGACATTTTGTTTGTTTAACATTTAATTTGTATGCTTGAATTTTGACACCTTGTTTGCATTGAAGGGTGTATTTGAGCTTTGTCATTTAGTTGATGTTTCGAAGTGACTTTTAAAAATTTATGTTTAGTATGTTTAGGTCGAGTGTCTTTACGTTAATATTTTTTTAGTTTTTAGACTATTTTTTAGTGCATAAAATTTAACATTTTTTCAATTATTTCAATGTTTTTGAGTACCATAATATTTTAATTATAACAAAGTTTGGGTAATATTGTAATAATTAGTGTTGTGTTATTAAGCAAGTTGTAATTATCATTTGTGTGAAGCGTGTTCTTTTGACATTTTGTTTGTTTAACATATAATTTGTATGCTTGAATTTTGACACTTTGTTTGCATTGAAGTGTATTTGAGCTTTGTCATTTAGTTGATGTTTCGAAGTGACTTTTAAAAATTTATGTTTAGTGTGTTTCACTTTGGCATCAACTAGTTGAGCAAAGTGTGTTTGAACTTTAGGCATTTACTTTGTGTGCATTTATTGTGAGAACTTCGACATTAACTTTATGTTCATGTTTTGAATTGTGTGTGAGAGAAACATCCCCTTATTGTCTTCATATTGATTGTAGCATTTCACATTCCTTTTTTTGTGTGTTTACGTGAAGTGTTTGCTTTGGCATTTAGTTTGTGTGTGTTTGAATTTTGGTATATATTAATTGTTTAGTGTGTATGAACTTATAAATTTATGTTGTGTATTTGAACTAATTTTATATAAAGTGCGGTCAAATTATTTTACAACATTTATATTTGATCCTCTTATTGTTTCTTAGTTTGTGTTGGTGGATGTGTTTAAACTTTGTATGTGTGAAGTGTGATTTAACTTTTTTATATTCACCTTGTGTGTAGTTGAGCTAAGTTTAAGTGAAGTGTGTTTCAACTTTGATATTCATTTTTTACTTCGTTTGTGGTTGAGCTAAATTTATGTGAAGCATGTTTGAACTTTGATATTCACTTATGTGCATATTTAAAATTTAGTATTTATTTTGTATGTATGAAGTACATCATTGAACAAATTGTGTGAAATGTGTTTGAACTTCAAATTTGCTTTAAATGTGGAGTGTGTTTGACTTTGATAACTTTGTTGTGTTGTACTTTGGTATGTGTTTATATGCCGGAATGTCTAAGTTCATTTGTATTAACTTTGACATTCACCTAAGTTGCATGTTTGAATTATAGTGCGAAGTATGTGTGAACTTTGGTTTTCACTTTGTGTGTTTTGTAATTTGATGTGTTTGAACCTCAAATTCGTTTTAAATGTGGAGTATGTTTGAACAAACTATGTGTGAAATATCATTTTACACAAACTATGTGTTTATTTATATGCTTGAACGTTCAAATTTATGTGTGAATAGTGTATTAACTTTCACATTCACCTATGTTGCATGTTTCAATTATATTGTGAAGTGTTTGAACTTTGGCTTTCAGTTTGTATGTTTTGTACTTTGATTTTTCAATGCATTGTGTCTAAATAAACTATATGTGAAATTTATATGGATTGTGTGTTTGAACAAATTGCGTATGAAATGCCATTTTACACTGACAATATCTTTGTTGTGTTGTACTTTGGTAAGTGTTTATAAGCAGTCATGTGTTCATTTTTGTGTGTAACTTGTACTTAAGTATGTTTGAACAAACTCCATATGTGAAGTGAACTTAAGTTTGAGTATGTTTAAATTTAAGCATGTATTTTGTATTGTGTAAATTGTGTCTAAATAAACTATATGTGAAATGTGTTTAAACTTCACATCTGCTTTAAATATGGATTGTGTGTTTGAACAAATTGTGTGTGAAATGTGTGTGAAATGTAAATTGTGTCTAAATAAACTATATGTGAAATTTATATGGATTGTGTGTTTGAACAAATTGCGTATGAAATGTCATTTTACACTGACAATATCTTTGTTGTGTTGTACTTTGGTAAGTGTTTATAAGCAGTCATGTGTTCATTTTTGTGTGTAACTTGTACTTAAGTATGTTTGAACAAACTCCATATGTGAAGTGAACTTAAGTTTGAGTATGTTTAAATTTAAGCATGTATTTTGCATTGTGTAAATTGTGTCTAAATAAACTATATGTGAAATGTGTTTAAACTTCACATCTGCTTTAAATATGGATTGTGTGTTTGAACAAATTGTGTGTGAAATGTGTGTGAAATGTAAATTGTGTCTAAATAAACTATATGTGAAATTTATATGGATTGTGTGTTTGAACAAATTGCGTATGAAATGTCATTTTACACTGACAATATCTTTGTTGTGTTGTACTTTGGTAAGTGTTTATAAGCAGTCATGTGTTCATTTTTGTGTGTAACTTGTACTTAAGTATGTTTGAACAAACTCCATATGTGAAGTGAACTTAAGTTTGAGTATGTTTAAATTTAAGCATGTATTTTGCATTGTGTAAATTGTGTCTAAATAAACTATATGTGAAATGTGTTTAAACTTCACATCTGCTTTAAATATGGATTGTGTGTTTGAACAAATTGTGTGTGAAATGTGTGTGAAATGTAAATTGTGTCTAAATAAACTATATGTGAAATTTATATGGATTGTGTGTTTGAACAAATTGCGTATGAAATGTCATTTTACACTGACAATATCTTTGTTGTGTTGTACTTTGGTAAGTGTTTATAAGCAGTCATGTGTTCATTTTTGTGTGTAACTTGTACTTAAGTATGTTTGAACAAACTCCATATGTGAAGTGAACTTAAGTTTGAGTATGTTTAAATTTAAGCATGTATTTTGCATTGTGTAAATTGTGTCTAAATAAACTATATGTGAAATGTGTTTAAACTTCACATCTGCTTTAAATATGGATTGTGTGTTTGAACAAATTGTGTGTGAAATGTGTGTGAAATGTAAATTGTGTCTAAATAAACTATATGTGAAATTTATATGGATTGTGTGTTTGAACAAATTGCGTATGAAATGTCATTTTACACTGACAATATCTTTGTTGTGTTGTACTTTGGTAAGTGTTTATAAGCAGTCATGTGTTCATTTTTGTGTGTAACTTGTACTTAAGTATGTTTGAACAAACTCCATATGTGAAGTGAACTTAAGTTTGAGTATGTTTAAATTTAAGCATGTATTTTGCATTGTGTAAATTGTGTCTAAATAAACTATATGTGAAATGTGTTTAAACTTCACATCTGCTTTAAATATGGATTGTGTGTTTGAACAAATTGTGTGTGAAATGTGTGTGAAATGTAAATTGTGTCTAAATAAACTATATGTGAAATTTATATGGATTGTGTGTTTGAACAAATTGCGTATGAAATGTCATTTTACACTAACAATATCTTTGTTGTGTTGTACTTTGGTAAGTGTTTATAAGCAGTCATGTGTTCATTTTTGTGTGTAACTTGTACTTAAGTATGTTTGAACAAACTCCATATGTGAAGTGAACTTAAGTTTGAGTATGTTTAAATTTAAGCATGTATTTTGCATTGTGTAAATTGTGTCTAAATAAACTATATGTGAAATGTGTTTAAACTTCACATCTGCTTTAAATATGGATTGTGTGTTTGAACAAATTGTGTGTGAAATGTGTGTGAAATGTAAATTGTGTCTAAATAAACTATATGTGAAATTTATATGGATTGTGTGTTTGAACAAATTGCGTATGAAATGTCATTTTACACTGACAATATCTTTGTTGTGTTGTACTTTGGTAAGTGTTTATAAGCAGTCATGTGTTCATTTTTGTGTGTAACTTGTACTTAAGTATGTTTGAACAAACTCCATATGTGAAGTGAACTTAAGTTTGAGTATGTTTAAATTTAAGCATGTATTTTGCATTGTGTAAATTGTGTCTAAATAAACTATATGTGAAATGTGTTTAAACTTCACATCTGCTTTAAATATGGATTGTGTGTTTGAACAAATTGTGTGTGAAATGTGTGTGAAATGTAAATTGTGTCTAAATAAACTATATGTGAAATTTATATGGATTGTGTGTTTGAACAAATTGCGTATGAAATGTCATTTTACACTAACAATATCTTTGTTGTGTTGTACTTTGGTAAGTGTTTATAAGCAGTCATGTGTTCATTTTTGTGTGTAACTTGTACTTAAGTATGTTTGAACAAACTCCATATGTGAAGTGAACTTAAGTTTGAGTATGTTTAAATTTAAGCATGTATTTTGCATTGTGTAAATTGTGTCTAAATAAACTATATGTGAAATGTGTTTAAACTTCACATCTGCTTTAAATATGGATTGTGTGTTTGAACAAATTGTGTGTGAAATGTGTGTGAAATGTAAATTGTGTCTAAATAAACTATATGTGAAATTTATATGGATTGTGTGTTTGAACAAATTGCGTATGAAATGTCATTTTACACTGACAATATCTTTGTTGTGTTGTACTTTGGTAAGTGTTTATAAGCAGTCATGTGTTCATTTTTGTGTGTAACTTGTACTTAAGTATGTTTGAACAAACTCCATATGTGAAGTGAACTTAAGTTTGAGTATGTTTAAATTTAAGCATGTATTTTGCATTGTGTAAATTGTGTCTAAATAAACTATATGTGAAATGTGTTTAAACTTCACATCTGCTTTAAATATGGATTGTGTGTTTGAACAAATTGTGTGTGAAATGTGTGTGAAATGTAAATTGTGTCTAAATAAACTATATGTGAAATTTATATGGATTGTGTGTTTGAACAAATTGCGTATGAAATGTCATTTTACACTGACAATATCTTTGTTGTGTTGTACTTTGGTAAGTGTTTATAAGCAGTCATGTGTTCATTTTTGTGTGTAACTTGTACTTAAGTATGTTTGAACAAACTCCATATGTGAAGTGAACTTAAGTTTGAGTATGTTTAAATTTAAGCATGTATTTTGTATTGTGTAAATTGTGTCTAAATAAACTATATGTGAAATGTGTTTAAACTTCACATCTGCTTTAAATATGGATTGTGTGTTTGAACAAATTGTGTGTGAAATGTGTGTGAAATGTAAATTGTGTCTAAATAAACTATATGTGAAATTTATATGGATTGTGTGTTTGAACAAATTGCGTATGAAATGTCATTTTACACTGACAATATCTTTGTTGTGTTGTACTTTGGTAAGTGTTTATAAGCAGTCATGTGTTCATTTTTGTGTGTAACTTGTACTTAAGTATGTTTGAACAAACTCCATATGTGAAGTGAACTTAAGTTTGAGTATGTTTAAATTTAAGCATGTATTTTGTATTGTGTAAATTGTGTCTAAATAAACTATATATGAAATGTGTTTAAACTTCACATCTGCTTTAAATATGGATTGTGTGTTTGAACAAATTGTGTGTGAAATGTGTGTGAAATGTAAATTGTGTCTAAATAAACTATATGTGAAATTTATATGGATTGTGTGTTTGAACAAATTGCGTATGAAATGTCATTTTACACTGACAATATCTTTGTTGTGTTGTACTTTGGTAAGTGTTTATAAGCAGTCATGTGTTCATTTTTGTGTGTAACTTGTACTTAAGTATGTTTGAACAAACTCCATATGTGAAGTGAACTTAAGTTTGAGTATGTTTAAATTTAAGCATGTATTTTGTATTGTGTAAATTGTGTCTAAATAAACTATATGTGAAATGTGTTTAAACTTCACATCTGCTTTAAATATGGATTGTGTGTTTGAACAAATTGTGTGTGAAATGTGTGTGAAATGTAAATTGTGTCTAAATAAACTATATGTGAAATTTATATGGATTGTGTGTTTGAACAAATTGCGTATGAAATGTCATTTTACACTGACAATATCTTTGTTGTGTTGTACTTTGGTAAGTGTTTATAAGCAGTCATGTGTTCATTTTTGTGTGTAACTTGTACTTAAGTATGTTTGAACAAACTCCATATGTGAAGTGAACTTAAGTTTGAGTATGTTTAAATTTAAGCATGTATTTTGCATTGTGTAAATTGTGTCTAAATAAACTATATGTGAAATGTGTTTAAACTTCACATCTGCTTTAAATATGGATTGTGTGTTTGAACAAATTGTGTGTGAAATGTGTGTGAAATGTAAATTGTGTCTAAATAAACTATATGTGAAATTTATATGGATTGTGTGTTTGAACAAATTGCGTATGAAATGTCATTTTACACTGACAATATCTTTGTTGTGTTGTACTTTGGTAAGTGTTTATAAGCAGTCATGTGTTCATTTTTGTGTGTAACTTGTACTTAAGTATGTTTGAACAAACTCCATATGTGAAGTGAACTTAAGTTTGAGTATGTTTAAATTTAAGCATGTATTTTGTATTGTGTAAATTGTGTCTAAATAAACTATATGTGAAATGTGTTTAAACTTCACATCTGCTTTAAATATGGATTGTGTGTTTGAACAAATTGTGTGTGAAATGTCATTTGACTTTAACATATGACTTTGTGTGTCTCTAAACAAACTCTATATGATATAATATGTTTAAAGCTTGATATCATTTTTTATGTTTTTAATTTTTGAATTGACTTTTGACACTGTTTGCATTTTATAAGTGTGTGCACATTTGGTTTTTGTTGTTTGGATTTTGGCATATGCACTACTTTGTTTGTAATTGTTGGAACTGTATTTGAACTTTAGACATTTATTTTGATAACTTTGGTATTCACTGTGTGCATGTTTGGATTTAGGCATATTCTTTTTGTTTTTTTCAACTATGTGAAGTATGCGAATGAACTTTGACATCCCCTTTTGTTGACATAGGATATTGATTGTTGGCATTCATTTTGATTGTGTTTTTTATATGAAGTGTGCTCTTGGGCTTTATTTTAAACTTTCATGGTTAGTGTGTTTCATTTTGGCATCAACTAGTTGTTGAAATTATATATGAACTTTTCCTTTTGTTTGAGTAATGTGTCTTTTTATATTGTTTGTTGGCATTCACTTTGTGTGTGTGTACTAAAAATAAGTCATTAAAATGCATCACAAAAATGAAAAATTTAAATGGGTGTTTAAAATGGAGTGATAAAAATGGGTACTAAAAATGATAAATAATGGGTCATTAAAATGAGTACTAAAAATATAAATTAAAAAATTAGGTATTTAAAATTGGGTCATTAAAACAAGTTATCAAAATGGGTATTAAAAATGAGTCATCAAAATGGGTACTAAAAATGGATCACAAAAATGGGTCATAAAAATGAGTAATTAAAAAGGGTATTAAAAATGGGTTATTAAAATTAGGTATTAAAAATGCACCTTAAAATGGTTACTAAAATTTGGGTCATAAAAATAGGTATTAAAAATGGGTTTATCAAAATGGGTCATAAAAATGAGTGCTCAAAATGGATCATAAAAATATATACTTCAAATGGGTCCTAAAAAGTAGTCATAAAAATGGATCACTAAAAATGGATCATAAAAAATGGGATTAAAAATTGGATCATAAAAAAATATCATAAAAATAGGTCATTAAAATGAGTCATTATAATTCTTCATAAAAATAGGTCATTATAATTCTTCATAAAAAAATTGGTCATAAAAATAGGTACTAAAAGTGGTTCATAAAAATATTTTATAAAAATGGGTTATACAAATGGATAATAAAAATAGTCATAAAAATGGTACTAAAAGTGTGTCATAAAAATAGTTTATAAAAATGGGTCATAAAAATAGGTAATAAAAATAGTTATAAAATGGGCATAAAAATGATAATAAAAAATGGGTACTAAAAATAAGTTGTAAAATTGAATCATAAAAATAGGTAATGGGTAATAAAAATGGGTATAAAATTGATACCAATTTTTATGACTCAAATTTTAGTACCTATTTTTATGACCAATTTTTATGATTCATAAAATGGGTCATCAAAATAAGTTATAAAAATGGGTTATAAAAATGGGTAATTAAAAATGGGTTACAAAAATGGGTCATCAATTTAGGTCATAAAAATGGGTTATCAAAATGGATTAGAAAATAAATGGTAATCAAGATGTGTCATAAAAATAGGTATTAAAAATGCATCTTAAAATTAGTGGTCTATTTTTATGATGACCCATTTTTGTAACCCATTTTTAATTACAAAGATGTGTCATTTTTAATTACCCATTTTTAATTACAAAGATGTGTCATTTTTATGATCCATTTTTAGTGATCTATTTTTATGACTACTTTTAGTACCTTTTTTGATGACACAAAAATGGGTCATTAAAAAAGATGATTTAGAAAAATGAGTCATTAAAATGGGTATTAAGAATGGGTGATAAGAATGAGTCTTAAAAACGGGTACTAAAATTGGGTAATAAAAATGTCATAAAAATAAGACATAAAAAATGGTCACAAAAATATGGGTCATAAAAAATAGGTACTAAAAATAAGTCATAAAAATGGGTAATACATATGAGTTATAAAAATGAGCCATAAAAATGATATTTTGTGTGTTTATGAGCTTTAACATTTAATTTGTGTGTGTTTTGATTCTAGTATACATTAATTGTTTGTTTGTACAAAAAAATATGTCATAAAAATGAATACTCAAAATGGATCATAAAATTGGTTATCAAAATGGGTCATTAAAAAGAGCCATAAAAATGGGTACTAAAAGTAGTCATAAAAATGGATTATAAAAATGAGTTATAAAAATGGGTGCTAAAAATAGATCATAAATTAAGTCAAATGGTACTCAAGATGGGTCATAAAAATAGGTATTAAAAATGCCTCTTAAAATGGATACTAAAATTTGATCATAAAAATGAGTTGTAAAAATGGGTCTTAAAATGGGTTATCAAAATTGCTCATAAAAATGAGTAAAAAATGGGTACTAAAAATTGGTTATAAAAATGGATACTAAAAGTGGTTTATAAAAATAATTTTAAAAAATGGGTTATAAAAATGGTCAAAAAAATGGGTCATAAAAGTGGGTTATAAAAATAGTCATGAAAAGGGGATTGTAAAAATCAATCATAAAAATGGATCAACAAAATGGATACTAAAAAATGGGTAATAAAGATATGGTTTAAAAAAATAGATCATTAAAATGGGTACTAAGAATGTGTCATAAAAATGGGTCACAAAAAATGGGTCATTCTTTTTTTATGTGTTTGTATGAATTGTTTGTTTGAGTTTTGACATTTAATTTGTGTATTAATTTTAGCATACATTAATTGTTTGTTTGTACAAAAAATAAGTAAAAAAAAAAAGTACTCAAATTGGGGCCATAAAAATGAATACTTAGGGTCATCAAAAAAGGTACTAAAAGTAGTCATAAAAATAGATCACTAAAAATGGATCATAAAAATGGGTTATTAAAATGGGTCACAAAAATAGGCTATTAAAATGAGTCATTATAATGTTTCATAGAAATGTGACATCAAAATGGCTTATCAAAATGGATCAGAAAATGAGTCAAATAGTACTCAAGATGGGTCATAAAAATACTTATTAAAAATGCATCTTAAAATGGGTACTAAGTTTTAGTCATAAAAATGAGTTGTAAAAATGGATACTAAAAATGGGTCTTAAAAATGGGTACTAAAAATGGGTATAAAAAATGGTCAAAAATGGGTACTAAAAGTGGTTTATAAAAATAGGTCATAAAAATGATCATAAAAACTAGTTAAAAAAATGGTCATAGAAATGGGTACTAAAATTAGGTAACAAAAATGGGTCACAAAAAAGGGTCATTAAAGGGGATCACAAGTTAGTGTAATGGTGAAATGGTTGCATTGTTTGTAGTGCAACCCAGGTTCAAGTCCCCACCTGGACCAAAGTGGTATGTTTATATACTGGTTTAATCCCACCTTGGTAGGAGATATTGATGGCAGCTGATCTTGGAGGACGTACAGGTGACCTTGGCAGATGCGTGGACTGACTGACCATGTTTGACCCTTGTTGGGCTAGGTGTGCTCGTGGACCCTGTTCCTCATTGGCATGTGTTGCTTGCGGATCCAATTTCTTGTTGGCGTGTGCTGCTCGTGGACTTTTGTAGGACCCACATGGGTCTTTCATGCCTTGCGATTCTGTATCGGACCCTTGCGGGTCTCTCACCTCTACTGGTTCATGGTCCCTGTTGGGCTACTCTACTACTATTGCTTTCAGAGATATAAGGTTGCAGGAAGGCACCGAGGAGAGATTGTTGGCATTGTGTTGCCATTGATGTCAACCAGTATAAAAGGACAACTGGTATGAGAAAATAGTTGATGAGCAATCATTGATGTCAACTAGTCGTGCAGGTTGTCGGTATAGTCTATCATCGGTAAGGAGAGGATGTCAACTCGTAAGTGATGTGTTGACAATGAGTGGTTGCCAACCGACAAGCTTATGACCAGTGTACAAGCAGGGTGAGCAAGATGCTTGGATATTGATTGTGATGAAGAGGCGGAATGTTATCAAGAATCACATCAACACTAGAGGAGAAGTATGTACAGGTCACCGGTATGCTGTGTGGATGTAAATCAGTAGGACTCCCAACGGATAAAGATGTAGTCACCATTTCATGAGATAACTGACAGTGATTGTGCCACAACCGGATTACATGTGCATGTTTGAAGATATGCTGCTCAAACAGGGAAGCCACATTGGTGCAATACAGGATGCAGATGACAAGGATCCAGTCCCATCGGTAAGTGGAGCTTATCACCTATTATGCATGTAATGCATCATAGTTCTTGGAGATAAGACAAAAGAGTTAAAGACAGATAATTGAAGGCTCACATTGAATCTACTGTTGAAAAAACATAGATGCCTCAGGTGCATGGAATCAAAGATGTGCACCAGATCAGAAAGGCTTGGCATGTTGTGCTAACCGAGATAGAAAAGGAAGAGTAAAGAGGTGATGAGTTTGTCACCTTGACAAACCGGTTGAGATATGGTTTGGGCTGATGATGAAGAAGGCAAGGCTGAGCAACTGCAGATAGAGAGTGCAACCGGTATACAAATGCCTCAGATGGAAACAATTGAAAGTTGATGACATGGTGTCATCAAGGTGCCTACTAGTAAGTTGAGAACCGGTAAGAGAGCAAAGAGGCTAAGTGATGTGCTCCTTCCTGATGAAGATGAGCATATGGTGGATTGATATGTTTAGCAACCGATAAAGGTGCTCCACTGGAAGAGATACCAAGCACAAGTTGATGACAAACCGGTTAAGGTATAACTGACAGAGTCTGTGAACCAGTAGATGAATTTGGTAATGGAGTTGGTTAGTGATCCTATCTAGACCAACACGGATGACCTAACAAAGGTGGATGCTGACAAAGTGGCCACGTGGAGTTGAAGTGGCAAGCATGCATGCACAGGTCAGCATGGTGAGATGGTAAAGTGTCAATCGGTGAGGTAGTTGGCGACATGTTGATATTTATGTCATCTACGTGATTCATGGGATGTGTAGCAGAGGTTTGCAGCTTGAGGTCAAACAGACAAACTGTTTGAGCAGATCGAGGGAGGTGAAGGAAACCGCAAAACCATTCTTGGTGATCGACCATGAAGTCCGCTGACAGGTTAAAAGTAGACTGCTAAATGAGGAAGGCGTGTTCTGGAAGGCACGACAATGGCGAGATTGATTGATGAGTTGCAGTTCATCAATCAAGGAAATCAGATTTGATGAGATCTGATTGGAATTAGTTTGCCTTGGGGTCGAAGAAGAAACCCTAACGATCTAAAGTTTGAATTGGTTTTTGGCGAGAAAACCAGTTCATAAATATGCAAGTCAAAATCGATGAAGGGTATCGCTGAATGAGAGAGTGCTGCTGCATGTGAGAGGAGAAATCAGTCAAGTGCGAAAAAGACAATCTGAGAAGATATTGAGTGTGAGAAAGAGAGAACAAGGTTGAAGAGTTCAATCGATAACAGTGAGGCAACTGACAGTTGGCCATTGAGTTTGATAGAGGAGTGAACCGGTAGTGACAGAACCGACAAAGAAGAGTTGCAGAAGATTGTAGACAAGGCAAGCATAAAATCGACAGAGTGTAGTACTAGTGGAGAGCTGCAGTGTAGCAGAGAGAAGAGAGAATCGACAGAGAGAAGAACCGACAGAGAGCTGAATTGGTAGAGAGTAGAAACAAAAAAGAAGAAGAAGAGGCTGAACCGGTAAGGTTGCAACAGGAGATAAGGCTGCAATAGTAAGTGGGTGAGCAGAGAACCGACAATGAACTAGATAGAAGATCCAGTGAACAGATTTGCAGAAGAGTTACAAAGTTCATTTGTAACAAGGCTATTACTTTTGTAATTGATTATGTCTATTGAAGATCACTGAGTTGGAGCTCGGTGCAGGGGTTGGTGCCCTAAACATTGTAATCAGATTTTCATTGTGAGGTTGGATTGGAGCAGCAGTTTCCATCAACATTTCTCACTGAAGTTTTTCCCATCTTGGGTTTTCCTCGTATATGCTAGTGTTATGATATGTGCCCTTGTGTGTGATTGCATTGTGTAAACTTTCTTTATCCTACTGGCAGGTTAACTTAGCTCTAGTGTGTTAACCGGTAATCATTCTTAGTGTTAGAAGAGTAAAATTTTTAAACCATTGATTCATCGCCCCCTCTCAGTGGCACATTGTGTCTAACATAGATAAGCGTGTAGGAAAAACGTCGTAAAAATTGAGGATGAGGCCCCTCAACAATGTGGTCTCACTGGTTCAAGCTCCAATCAAAAGCGATTATTGACAAAAAAAGGGTCATTAAAAAATGGGTATTGAAAATAGTAATAAAAATGGGTTATAACTAGTAAACTTATATTTAAAAAATATATGTAAAATATGTCGAGAGATATCTTATAATAGAAGAGAATCATCTGTAAAATAAATGTTCTTCTAAAATACTAAACACCAAGAATACAAATCCATTAAAGTCTTGCATGCAAAAAGTTGTGAATCTAGCTGGAGACAAGTGGCAAGGGTTCTATTTTATTTGGATTAATAAAATAACACCTCCACAAAAGCTGAAACATGGCATATTTCATGCATTTGCCTGTCATTTGCATGTCAAATTGTTTCAAAAATGGATTTTTATTTACGGACATTTTGATGTCATTGTAGATGCCTCTTGGCATAAAAATGGGTACTAAAATTAGGTAATAAAAATGGAACATAAAAATGGGTACTATAAATGGGTATAGAAAATGGTCATAAAAGTGGGTACTTAAAATGAGTCATAAAAAATGGGTATTAAAAATTAGTCATAAAAAATGGGTACTAAAAATAAGTCGTAAAAGTCAATTATAAAAATGGGCCAACGAAATAAGTATTAAAAATGGGTAATAAAGATGGGTTAGAAAAATGAGTCTTAAAATGGGTACTAAGAATGAGTCATAAAAGTGGGTAATAAAACTAGGTAATTAAAATAGGTCATAAAAATGAAATCATTAAAAATGGGTTATTAAAATGAGTAATTATAATGGGTCAACAAAATGGACAATAAAGATGGGTCATTCCCTTTTATGTGTGTTTATATGAATTGTTTGTTTGAACTTTGACATTTAATTTGTGTGTGTTTTGATTTTAGCATACATTAATTGTTTGTTTAAAGTGTCTTCTAATCTTATTTTTTGAGTGTGTTTCACTATTGCATCCACTAGTTTTTTGATGAAAGTATGCATGCACTTTAGGCATTTATTTTATGTGCACCCTTTTATTGTATCTTTCAACTTTGTTTGAAGTGTGTGAGTGAACTATAATATCCCCTTATTCAAGGAGCGAGAAGAGGGGGGAGTGTGTTTGAACTATCTTTGTACGAATTGTGTTTAAATTATTTTACCATTCACTTATATTTAAATCCTCTTATTATTTGTATGTTTGTGTGGGTGGGTGTGTTTAAACTTACTGTCATTTTCACGAGTGTTCTAACTTTGGTTCTCACTTTATGTGCATGTTTGAACTTTGGTGTATATTTACTTTGTATGTGTGAAGTGTGTTTTAACTTTTCATATTGACCTTTTGTGTGGTTGAGCTAACTTTCTATGAAGTGTGTTCTAACATTGTTATTTAATAACTTTGAAATTCACTTATCTACATGTTTAAACTTCAGCATTTATTTTGTTTGTGTGAAATGTTTTTTTTTCAAAAACTATGCGTGAAATGTGTTTTAACTTCACATTCGCTTTAGTAAAAACTATACCTAAACTTTGACATTCACTTATATGAATGTTTGAATTTCAGTGCTTGCTTTGCATATGTGTGTATTGTGTGTTTGAACAAGCTATGTGTAAAATGCCATTTGACTTTGACAACCACGTTTTTGAGTTATACTTTGGTTTGTGTTTATATGTTTGAACTTTCAAATACACTTTGTGTGAATAGTGCACTTTAACATTGACCTATGTTGCTTGTTTGAACTATAGTGCGAAGTGTGTATGAACTTTAGCATTCATTTTTTGGGTGTTTGTACTTTGATGTATTTGAACTTAAGTGTTTACTTTCTGTGTGGTTGAAGTGACTTTTGTGAAACATTTTTAAATGAGACGTGTTCATTTTTGTGTGTTTGAACTTTAGTATGTTTGAACAAACTCCATATGTCAAGTGAACTAACTTTAGGTATGTTTAAACTTTAGCATTTACTTTAAAAAAAATAAAAATTGGCATGAGTGTATATTTGAACTTTCACATTCAATTTGTGTGAACATTAATTATTAAGTATTCAAAAGTGAAATTTTTATTTTGGTTTAATTATTATATCAGTATTCTTTAATTTTAACATAATATGCTAATATTGTAATAATTAATGTTGTTTATTAGTAAGTTGTAATTTAAACATGTTTTTGTTTAGTGTTTTATTTTGGAAATAATTTTTTTGAACACACCACAAGAATGAGAGGGGGGATGAATCAATTGAGACCTCAAAAGTACTTACAAATAGTTGAATTGAAATGAATAAGATCCCCTGATCATGAAATCATCCTTGAACCAATATGTCAAGTGATCAATATCATGGTAAATTCATCTAAATTCAAACACAATTACTGAACATTCACACTGAAGATACCATCATTAAAGCTCTTTACAACAACCTTTTGCACATCTCCAATACCAAATCTTCTTACAAATCATTCACACCCACTACACATCAATTCACACACATCCCACTACTTCACTCATACATTCACACTCTTTTATATACAAGATAATCATCAAAATCCTTAACTAGGTCAGCCACAAATAGAATAAACAATATTACATAAATTTGGCCACTCGGATCAATAACAACCATTGCGGTCTACTCCAGGAGATAAAGAGGACCCAAAGATATCATAACACATCTCTTTCAAACAATTCCAATGAATCACACACAATAATACATCTTCCAAGGTTGATATCAATTGAAACTTGTAGATAGGCATTAAAGCACATTAGTTGGTCAGCCAAAAAACAAATCTCAATACAAATTACACAATGCTAATCTGCGCACCTCATGGTGAGACCCAAAACATTAACCATTCTCATCCTCCAAAGAAAAACTGAACCAAAAGAATATGATCCAAGTAGGATACAATATGAGTATTAGTCGGAAACCGGACTAGCTAACAACATAGAACTCAAAAAATCATAATTCCATTTGCCAATCAAGCCAATCAAGCTATCACCTGAAAACTAAACTAGAACATTGCATAGACCACATGAACAAATCCTCTAGACCCCAACACATGAGTCCACATATCCAGAAGCCACCAAACATCCTCTAGAATTTTTCTAATAGATAGCCTTACTATAAAAAACAACACCAACAAACTCTGCCAACTGAGTAGTAGAGGACCTGTAAATTTGATAGTGCAATATATACAAAACATAGATATCATATTCAAGACCATAGCACATAATCTTCACATGCTGCAGGAATGCAAGAAATTCTTCACTAGGACATTAAATATTGTTTCCTACATATTGAAACATCTACTGTACCACCCTTCTAGAAATACTTGAACATTTTCACAAGAAAAATCAATGATATCGAAACACATAAATACTCTTTCCTACATATTGAGACTTCCACTACACCATCCTTACTTCAATATCAATGACAACACAAGCATCGACACCAAAACACATAAATACTCTTTCCTGCATATTGGAACTTCCACTGCACCATCCTTACTTCAACATCAACAACATAAGATAGGTTGACATCAATGACAACGCATAACAGGTTAACATCGATGACAACAAATCACAACAACTCAAGTTTCCAACACATTTATCATTTGTGTGAAGTGTGTAGGAATTTTAATTTATTTATTGTTTATTAAAACTTGGGTTTGAATTTTTGGATTGACTTTTGACATTTTGTTGTATTTTTTAGACTTTTTATGATGTGATTGAAATTTGATATGACATGTGTTTATTGGTTTAGTGAACATTGGCATCCCATTGTATTATTTGTTGGCATTCACTGTGTGTGTGTGTGTGCGCGCGTGCACGCGCGTGCTTATAAGAAGTGTGTGCTTGAGTTTTGGCATTTGGTTTATGAGTGTGTGCTTGAGTTTTCGCATTTAGTTTATGCATGTGTTTGAATTTTGACATATATATGTTTCTTTGAATTATCTTTTAATTTTTTTTATAGTGATTTTCACTTTGGGATCAATGAGTTTGTTGGAAGTGTGTTTGAACTTTAGGAATCTACTTTGTGTGCATGTTTGGATTGTCGCTTTCAAGAGTGTTATAACTTCAACACTTACTTTATGTACATGTATGAGCCTTGGTGCATTTACTTTGTATCTATGTGAAGTGTGTTTTCATTTTTGACATTCATCTTATTTGTGTTTGTTATGCTTACTTTGTGTAAAACATGCTTAAACTTTGGCATACTTTGTCTAAAGAGTTTTAATTCAACATTCACATTGTTTGTGTTTTTTTACTTAGGCATGTTTGAACTTCAACATTTATTTTGTGTGAAAATTTATAAACTTTGGGATGTATGTTTATCTTTGGACTTTCACATTCACTGACTTTGACATTGACTTTGACATGTTTAAATTAATTTGAATGAGCAATTATAATGATTGATATTTGGGTCCCATCAATGCAGGATCCTTGAAATCATACCCACCTTCACAAAAACAAAGACCACTAAAGAATTATGTAAATTATAATCAAAATAATACTAATATGAAGAGATATGAATAGCTTTCCAATGATTTGTAAATGAGCTCAAACAAATCTTGCATTTAAATTATTGTAATGCAAATTGTAAATACAAAAAAATAAATTCCTCCCATCAATTCAATTTGAAGCACAAAATTTTAAATTTTAAACATAACAACAAATAGCCTTAGTATGTCACACCTTTTTGCTCTGTTGTCTATTGATTATGCAACTTGCTCTTTCATGTTTGCACACTATCTAGGATCCTCTATTGAATAAAATATTCCTTGGATGATTGTATTTCATTAACTAGAGAAACTAACAAACATAACTGAAAAATTTACTTATTATGGAAGTAAAAATCTATCAATATTAAATAAAATTCTATAAGATTGTAATGGGTATTGTTTATATTTAATTGAAATAAATAAAGTAGATTCACATAATAATAAAGAAATAATAAATGAATAAATCATTATTTAGTACAAATATTTTGATGTGACAACCTTTATGAGTCTTATAATAAAAATAAAATTTATAATATAAAATTAAACTATTCACTACCTCTTATGAATAACATTATTTAATAATATTAGTATCTTAATCCAAATAGTTCGACTAACCCTATAAATACTATATATTTTAAATAAATTATTAAGATAATGTGTGCCCTTATTAGCAATCACAAATCTCAATACATGCAATGGTTAAGGACATAACATTTGTTGGTGAGCTAAGATCTAGGACCCAAATCCCTAAGGCCTAGTAATATTTCAAGTGTCAAGGGTATTAGACCAAATAAAATCACCACAAACCTGTCTTCAGGTTTGGCAATTATAATGTGGTAAAAATTAGGGTTTCCACCACTAGATGTAGTAAAACCAATAATTTTGTTTAGGGACCAATTACATTAGGGAAAGATAGAATATGACATATTAGTCTTGATAGATCTAGATTATGATTATAGGGGTTTTAGATGTGCCTCTTCTTTCCCTTGAATTGAATTGATTTGAATTTGTTGAAGATGCTAAATTTAGGGCAAATGTGTGAATATTTTTAGAGATTTGGTATAAATAGTGAGATAAAATTATCAAAGGAGCCATGAACCTAGATCTGAGCAATATGTGAATGTTCGGATCTATTCTCAGAAGGTCGACTTGAATTGTCGAGACCAAAATGCCGGTCACTCTGGTCCTTCACACTTTTCGTTGTCTAAAGGGGAACCTGTTTGTCTCTATGAATTATGTTGATCTTGAAAGTTACAACTATGTACCTATTCTCGCACATAGTGGAGAAGAGAAAATGGTTGGGAATAGGGTTTTTCCTAAGTCAAACCTCGGTTTAGGAGTTAAACTTGAATGAATAAATGCAAATACTAAAATAAATAATGGAAAGATATACCTCAAAATTTGCAATTGTTGATGATGATGTTTTGCTTCATGAATGTAATCACATATGTTATATGAAATGACATGAACATGACAAAACCCTAATCAGACACACATGCTTGCATATGAATGATGTAATTTTTCTCCACAATGTTTGAATGAAGAATATGCAGCCTCAAGATATCTAAAAATGCTTGATAATGAATGCTTCATAGATGCAAGAGTTCTAGGATTCGATAGGTGGATTAGGGATATGAAATTAGGTTGATCAAATGTCTTTATATATGGGTATCTAGGTCATTTACCTATTAGGACGAACTCCAATGGTCATGCACAACCACAAAATTGAATTCCCGCCAAAGAGATAGGACCCTTGCCCATTTCAAAATAGGGCCCAACTAAGAGGGACCAAGGTGCGGGCACTCTGATTCTAAGACCAGGGCATGGGAACCCTGGTCCTTCTCAGCAAGAGACCACCATTAAACCCCATGGAGAAGGACACTCCTTCAATAAATAAATTAGTGGGTGTACATGGCATTAGAACTGAGGATTGAGCATAAATCAGACCTAAATAAGAGATGAGGATAGGAGACATTAAAGTAGGGGCACAATATGAGGTGTAAATTGGCCCGATGACAATTTACGATGCTACATTTATCCCCCAATTTAATGAGAGTATGAGCCTATGCAAATAATCGTGGTAAAGTAGACGAAAGAGATGAAAGAGAGGAGAAATTAGGAACACAATCACAAGGAGTATAAGACATCACTAATTTCGAGGAACCAAGACCCCAATCTTAAGATCTTAACTCACTCAAATGCATGCAAGGGCACACAAATCAAGACACAAAACAAAAAGGAAAAAACAAACAAACAAAGACAAAAAGGCAAAAGACACAACTCAAAAGCTAAAAACCAAAACAAGACCTCAAGTAAACTAGTTGAAGAGACCTTGATATCAAAATATCTCAACCACTAATATCATTCTTGAAAAATTCCATCCTAAGAACACAAGTGATCACATAAAAGAGCAAGAGCATGCATCATCCATGAACTACAAATAGAAAAGATATGAGCTCATGAGAAGAAAGGAGGAAACATGGATACACATTCTAGATGTGTTTTTCTAGGTGATCCATGTTGGGGAGGAGAGTAGGAATAGTCTAGCCATGTTTTGCTAGTTTCACTCATCCTCATGCATGTGTGCAAGTGATGTCTGATTTCAGGTGTTCAACATCTTGTATAAGAGTTTGTTTTCTCTAGTTTCAAGTATGCAACAACATGTGTAATACATGAAATGGAAATGCAAAAGTGTTTGGTATCGAGAACATCTCGTGTAAGAGTTTGTTTGCTTTGGTTTCAAGAATGTGTAACCTCATGTAAGACAAATATATGTTTGGTTTCAAGGACATCTCAAGTAAGAGTTTTTTTTCTTTGGTTTTGAGAATGTGCACCCCGTCTAACACATATTTCAATGTTGCATCAAGTTTCGAGCATGAAGCATCTTGTGTATGATTTTGAGAATGAGCACCTCATTTAAGACATGTAAAATATAGTACAATATAGTACAAAGAGGGCGATATGTATCACCCCCCTTAAGATCTCAACATAGCCCTATGTTGATGTCTTAAGGAATCTAGAAACAAGGATACCCATCTTCAACACCAAGGAGATATCCTTTTAGACAACAATGTTCTTAATCCAAGCTAAAGAGGGAATACTCTTATAAGCAAGGATAAGATAGTTGAAAAAGTGATATCTTGAAACAAGTGTAAGGAGGATCCTTGGAGGAGAAGCGATCTTTTCTCAAAAGATATCTACCTCCAAGAGGAGTTCTTGAACAAACATAACATCTTCTACCAGAAGAAGGGAAGGAGAAAAAAAATGCCTACCTTCCTCCTATTGCTAGGTGAAAAGATTCTTGATGAAGGATGACACACTTTTGACCCAAAGTGAAAAAGGTTTATTTATAATAGATATACACTACCAAGTGTAGAAGAGGTTGTAGTCAAGGATACAAACATATTTTATAAGAGAGAGTCATTGAGCAAATAACAACTTCACACAAGGAATACATCGAATCATAAGCAAAAACCACTCAATAAAGGAAAAGTGGATCCTTAGAAAGGATAGGAGAGAGAAATAATTGTCCCCCAAGTGCAAGGATAATGAGAAGGATTACAAAACTTCCAAAGAGAGATTATTCATAATAGACATATCATTTCAAACAAAGAATAGGTCCTAACCAAGGAACACACATGTACTCACATGAAGGATAATTCCATGCAAGAAAGAACATCAAGTTATGAAAAATACAACACAAAATAAGAGGTAATCTCTAAAAAGGAGAGAGAGAAGGAAAATGCCATCCTTGCCCCCCAAGGAAGTGGACAAGGAAAAATTAGGATGAAGGATCACACATTCCCTAAGGAGAGGTTATTCATAAGAGATGTGTCATTTCAAACAAGGAATATGTCCCAACCAAGGAATATATATATATATATTTGCATGAAGGATAATTCTATGCAAGAAAGGGCATCAAGTTATGAAAAATGTAATCCATAAAGGAAACAATGAAACCTTAGAAAGAGGAAAGATAATATTCTTGCCCCCAAAGCATATAGATAAGAATAAATAGACTATTATGTTTCTCACTAATTATGATTGCACCTTAAATTGTACGACCATGAAATACAATGAGCCTCCAATAGGTAGGCTAAAAATGTCACATAGCGAGGAGAAACAATAGGAACTTGAATGTTATCTGAAATGATTATGAGAGATATGCCATTCATTGCCACATGCTACTTTTATGATACCTAAATCAATATAATGTTGTATTTTTATTTTTAAATCTTGACACCCATTAGTAGAATGTCCATGAATTTGATGATACTTGCAAAAAGAAGAATTTTCATGATGTTGTCTACGTTTCCTTCTTTTAGGCCAAACAAGAGAGATTAAATTAGCATGAAGAAGATCAGACAAAAAATTATCTTGTTGTAATACCATATTGGAATGAGAAGATGTAGAATCACTAGACAATGGAGGAGGGGATGTTGACAAATTAAGGAAGAGGTTGGAAACCTATCTTTTGATTAGAAAAGTGTGATTTCTCATGGCTTTCAAAACTTTGTTGCACACATACTAAAACTTGTCCATTGTATCCATGTGTAGGATCAAGATAGGGTTACTCTTAGGTGGAATTGGATTGAAGTTTAAAGAGGCCCAATCAATTTTTATACTTGTGTTAGGATAAAAATTTTGAGTATCAAATTCAGGCATCTTAGATTTTCTACAAAAAGAAGGTGTGAAATCTAATAACCCCTAATCATCCTCCAAGAGTTCTTCTTTAGGAACTTATTTAGTAGGAGATGGTGTATTTTTTTGAATTGGAGAGAGAGGATTGTAGGAAATAACAAAGTCTATTGTGATTCAATTTGTATGTTCTTGTCTATTTCTAAAGTAAACACTTCATTATTATATGTGTAAGGCATTGCATGATAATCATGAACATTTTTTGGTTTTTATTGGGGTTGAGAGATATCTTGTTCAAGGTGGACAACAACCTTAGGGTTCTCAACAATATGAATGGCATTGATTTTATCTTTGTTAGGCTCTTCATTTTTGGGAGAGAGCATTAGAAACATTATAATGACAGGAAATGGTATTAACCTCTTGCTTTAAGGTATCTTTATGATTAAGACAAACTTTAGGAAAGGGACCATCATATGTCATTAATTATTCATATCTAGGGGGGAGATCATGAAGAGAAGATATGGTATCACTAGGAAAACTAGCCACAATATCATCTTGTTGCACCAAATAATCCTTATGGGGGAGGTACATTTTAGGAGAAAGATGAATTTCATTCTCCAAAGCTCCATCTTTATAAGGAAGATGATATTTGAAAGAAGTGTTCATATTCTCTTCTTGTACCAATGTGTCCTCGTTGGTAGGCTCAATTTTGGGAAAGGGTAAATCATAGCTATGAATGAAAGGGAGAACTATGTTATCATCATATGCATGAAAGGAAAATCATGATAATCTTTAATGTAACTTGAAATTGAACTAGCAAAACAAGATAAGAACTACATATGCACTTATGATAAAATAAGAAACTCATATGTCATGTAAACAAAGTAATACATTGAAGTTATGAAAAATCAAATCTGAAACAAAATCGAATAAATGAGGGAAATTTGAATGCAAAACTTTGTAAAATTGACTGATTAACCAATTAATTAAGCAATGTAATTTATGAATTTGAAAGATAAATACCTTTAAATCGTAGCATAACATATCATAAAGATCATATCTGAAAATGGATTTAAAAAATTATACAACCCACAAATAAATTTTAGAATTATAAATTAGGGTTATTGTGAAATCAACCTCAAATTTATGTAATTTAGTTGAAAATAAGATCTATGAGTGCAAATTAGAATTTTAAAATGCATAATAAATCAGATTTGAAATAATGAATCTAAATTAGGCAACCCACAAGTTCAATTTTAGAATTATAAATTAGGGTTTGTTAAATTTAACCTCTAAATTTATGTAATTCAATTGGAAATTAAACTTGTAAATGTAAATTTGAATTTAAAAAATGCATCAACACTCATATCTGAAAACATAAAGCAGAAATTAAGGTGTAGGAAGTTGGGTTCACCAAAATGTAATGTGGTCAAATTTAGGGTTTCCACCACTTGATGTTGTAAAACTGCTAATTTTGTTTAGGGACCACTTACATTAGGGAAAGATACAATTTGATAGATCTAGATTCTGATTAGATTTTAGGGGTTTTAGATGTGCCTCTTCTTTCTCTTGAATTGAATTGATTTGAATTTGTTGAAGATGCTGAAATTAGGGCAAATGTGTGAATATTGAAGAGATTGGGTATAAACAATGAGCGAAAATTGCCAAACAGAGCCACAAACCTAGATCTAAGCAATATGTGAATGTTTGGATATATTCTAAGAAGGTTGACCTGAATTTTCGGGACTAGAATGCATGTCACTCTAATCCTACACACTTTTCATTGTCCAAAGGGGAACCTGTTTGTCTTTGTGAATTATGTCAATCTTAAAATTTACAACTTTGTACATGTTCATGCACATAGTAGAGAACGAAAAATGGTTGGGAATAGGGGTTTTATTAAGTCAAATCTCAGTTTAGGAATTAACCTTGAATGAATAAATGTAAATACTAAAATAAATAATGGAAAGTTATACCTCAGATCTGCAATTATTGATGATGATGTTTTGCTTCTTGAATGTTATCACATGATATGTTGTATGAAATGGCATGAACATGACAAAACCCTAATCAAACACACATGTTTGCATTTGAATGATTTAATTTTTCTCCACAATGGTTGAATGAAGAATATGCAACCTTGAAGATCTCTAAAAATGCTTGATAATGAATGCTTCACAGATGCAAGGGTGCTAGGATTCGATAGATGGATTGAAGATATGAAATTAGGTTGATCAAATGTCTTTATATATAGGTATTTGTTAGTAACAGTCAAGAAGGAAGACTGAGAGTGGAGGGGGGGGGGGGGGTGAATTAGTCTTCACTAGAATACTGAACTTAAACACAAAACACAAATTTGATTAAGTGCAGTGATAAGATAGATAAGAAAATTGAAAGCACAACACACAACACCATGATTTTGACGTGGAAAATCAAGTTAAGGGAAAAACCATGGTGGGAACCTACCCACAATAAGATCATACTCTGCAGTAGTATGTGAAAATATTACAATGGGGAATGCACATGCATTCAGGAACATTGCCTAGAGCTCATTGCTCAAATGATAATGGCTCGAAAGGCTACAACCCTCAGGGAAGTCTCACTGACTTACAAAAAGATTCAAACTACAATATGAAAGAAATGAACTAAAAGAATATCATCTCCAAATGCCAGAGTACAGTTTTGGTTAAGCACAAATGTCTGCTCTGAAACATTGAAGGATAAATCACTTGTTCACACATAAAAATCTTTTTGATAATGCAGACACAACATCAACACCTAAATTACTTGAATATATCACCTATATATACAAATCATCAACCTTGATAACAAGGTTGGCTAAACCCTCAACCCTCAATTACAAAATTACATCACATGATGCAAAGATCGACCATTGAAACAATATAATGGTTTACATAGAATAACATGGTCCTAAAACAAATTCCCAAATGCACAACACCACCAGAAATCACGCCAAGATCAACCGCAACATGCTACACCACCACAAAAACCGCATAACACAAAAATCATCACCGATTCATAGAAACCACCAACAAATCACACAACGATCAATGCAGATCACAAAAACAAATAGGACATGACTAAAAACCACCATTGAGTATGTTGGAATCATCAAGAATAGCTGCATTAACACCACTTATCAAATCTTCATCAATCAACATTTGAAAGCTCAAGAACACAACCAATCGGCAATTGTCACAAAGAGAGATAACTTGTAGAGCACAAAATCATGATCCATCTAAAATGAAGATATACAAGACAATCCCAAGCAATATCCCAAGGACTCAGCACAAGATCTGATCATACCGGAGGATATACCGAGCTTTGCAAAATAGTGATCAACAAAACTAAACAACAAACCGGATCACAAGATCTTCCCAATCTGCAATCACCAGATAAGTGTACATGAATATGTTGACATCAATGACAACAACATATCCTAGTAGCAACAATGACCAACAATATCCAACAATATCCCCCTTTGGCATTGATGGCAACATATGAATGTGAAAATTAATCAATGCAAAGAAAGAAGATATCTCCAGCAAACTCCCCCTAAGATAAGGATATATAAAGCGGTTTTTCACATGATCTCTCTCCCCCTTTGAAAAAAATACCAAAGGTCACAAAATAGATAGCCAAACTCTCCCTAAAAACATAGATATGAATCTCTGTCCCCTTGAAATACATAACCAGATCAACAAACTACTCCACCAGAGGAGAAACACCAACTCACCAATCCAGATAAAAGAGATAAAGCTCTGAAATCCACCAGATTGATGCAACTCAATACATATAATTCTCATCAAGGGGGGTGGATGCCCCTAACTTGTCTCTCAAGTAGACAAATGTATCTATAGGCAAAGGCTTAATGAAAATATCAACTATTTGTTCCTTTGTAGATACACACTCTAGCTTCACCTTCTCTTCACTGACTTGCTCTCTCAAGTAATGATATTTGATTGACACATGCTTAGTCTTTGAATGCTGCACCAGATTCTTTGACATGTTAATAGCACTGGAATTGTCGCAGTATATAACAATAGGCTTATCATAAACAACTCTGATATCTTTTAACATTTTCTTCATCCACACTACCTGAGTACAATTACTAGCAGCAACAATGTACTCAACTTCAACAGATGTTAAGGATACTAAATCTTGTTTCTTGCTATCCCATGAAACCAACTTCTTACCCAAAAATAATGCTCCACTGGTAGTGCTCTTCCGTTCATCAGCATCACCAACCCAATCAACATTAGTATAGGCACAAAGCATGAAATCATCATTCTTCGGATACCATAAACCATAGTCCACAGTTCCTTTCAAGTATCTGAATATCCTCTTCATAGCAGTGACATGACTCTCTTTCAGATTAGCTTGGTACCTAGCAGCCATGCACACAACATGCATAATGTCTGGCCTAGTTTGAGTAAGATATAGTAGTCCACCAACCATAGATCTGTACAAACTCTAATTAGCTTTAGGAGATCCATTATTCTTAGACAATTTACAACCAGTCACCATAGGAGTTTCAACAAGTTTGGAGTCATCTAACCCAAACGTCTTCAACAATTCCTTCACATACTTAGTTTGAGATATGACTATACCTTTTCTAGTCTATGAAATTTGCAAACCTAAGAATTTTTTTATTTCACCAATCATAGACAACTCAAATTGTTTTTGCATATCACCGACAAACTTCTTGCTCAAGTTATCATCACCACCAAAGATAATATCATCAACAAAGACTTCAACAATCAGGATGTTATCATTCTCAATCTTGAAATACAAATTACTATCAGCAACACCTTTAGTAAATATGAATTTTAATAAATATTTATCTAGTCTAGCATACTAGGCTCTCGGGGCTTGTTTCAATCCATAAAGAGATTTCTTCAACTTACAAACCATGTCTCCATTATCTGATAATGAAAATCCATCAGGTTGCTCAATGTAGACTTCTTCCTCAAGATCACCATTCAAAAAGGCAGATTTGACATTCATCTGATATACCTTGAAATCTTTATAAGAAGCATAAGTAAGCAACAGTCTAACATCTTCAAGTCTAGCAACCAGAGAAAAAGTCTCCTCATAATCAATTCCTTCTTGCTGTGAGTATCCTTTGCATACTAGTCTAGCTTAATTTCTGACAACTTCACTGACTTCATTCAATTTATTTCTGAACACCCATTTGGTACCAATCATTTTTATTCTTAGGTCTAGGCACAATATTATTTTTCTCAATCTGATCTAGTTCTTCTTCCATAGCTCTCATCCAATTTTCATCTTTACAAGCTTCAACAACATCTTTAGGTTCAATTTTAGAAATCAAACATACTTCTTCAACAACTAACCTTCTTCTAGTCATCACACCTTTATTCGTATCACCAATGATCTGATTTTCAGAATGATTTAGTCTTACATACCTCAGAGTCTTCTGATTGTTCTGATTATTAGGTTCCTACACTCCTTCACCAACAACAACAACATCTGGGTTAACTGCCTCTACCTGATCATTCTGCGTAGGCTCTTCAGTCTGAATAGGCATTAAAACAATATGTTGACCATCATCATAACCACATACTCTGATCTCTTTTCCAAGGTTCTCATCCACCTTCACATTTGCACTCTCCACTATCTTCTTTAGTCTCTTATTGTAGCACCGATAGGCTTTTCTCTTTGTTGAATATCCCAAGAAGATACCTTCACCACTTCTAGCATCAAACTTTCCTATATCCTCATCTCTCTTGATATAACATTTTCTACCAAATACTCTAAAATATCTCATAGTAGGAACATGACCAAACCATAGTTCATAAGGGGTCTTATTGGTATCACCTTTGATGTGAACTCTATTGAATGTGTAAACAGTAGTACTAATAGCTTCTCTCTAGTAGATCTTCAGAACATTTCCTTCAATCGACATAGTCCTTGCAATCAAAATAGTTATGTTCTTCCTCTCAACAACTCCATTTCGTCGAGGGGTTCTAGGAGTAGATAATTGTCTTCTAATCCCATGCTTCTCACAGAATGAATTGAACTCACTAAAACATAATTCTCCACCTCTATCATATCTCAGACATTTGACCTTCAATCTAGACTCAATCTCAATCTTTTCTTTGAATATCTTGAATCTATCAAATGCATTTGATTTCTCCTTCAAAAAGACAACCCGCATCATCCTAGAATAATCATCAATTAGTAGCATAAAATATCTATCACCCTGCACACTCCTAACATTTTTCGGTGCACATAGGTCAGTATGCACAAGATGTAGTAATCCTTCTGATGTATATTCTTTTTTCTTGAAATAAATTCTTGTTTTCTTACCCAACTGACATTCCTTACATACTGAATTAGCAGGCTTGACAATCTTAGGCAGATCTCTAGCAACATGTGTAGAACTGATCTTAATCATTAAATAAAAATATACATGATACATCTTCCTATGTCATAACCAACTCTCATCAATATGAGAAATCAAACAACTTTTCTCACTAGCATTCAAATAAAAAATGTTACCTTCAGTTTGAGTTCCAGATGCAATCTATATACCAGAGGCATTCAAGATCTTGCATTTTCCATCCTTGAATTGTAGATCATAACCTTTATCAACCATCTGTCCAACACTCAAAAGATTATGCTTAAAACCTTCAACATACAAGACATCATCACTGTTATTGTTACCATCAAAAGAAAAAGAACCTCTCCCAAGGATCACACAGGCTATGTCATCTCCAAATCTAACTCTTCCACCATCATATCTCTCCATACTCACAAATTTTCTCTTATCACCGGTCATATGATGTGAACAACCACTATCAATTACCCATTCATCTTTCTCTTCAACTTTAGTAGCTAAAGCTTTCTCTTTAATAGTACATCTAGTGGAATCAATAGGTACAGGTCCATCTTCCTTAATGGTAAGAAATACAACTTCACCTCCTTCTAATTCTTCATCTGTAATACCTTCATCAACATCATAATAACAATTCTTCTGGTTAGGCTTGTAAGGATTATTCTTCTTCTCATGCTTCTCATGCCTATTTATCCTATCATGCTTATCAAACTTATCATGCCTGTCATACTTAGCCATTCTCTCTGGGCATCCATAAGAAAAATGTCCTATCTTATTACAAGAGAAACATTTCAAAGGTAACTTTCCATCATATTTATCGACAACTTTAGGAAATGTCTTGGCAATCAATGCTTCAAGTTCATCCAGCTCCCTTTCTTGCTCTTCCATCTCTCTCTCTCTCTCTCTCTCTCTCTCTCTCTCACACACACACACACACACACACACACACACACACATCTAGATATTTTTCACTCACTGGGATCATATTTCAGCTTATTAGATACAAATGCAGATGCTCTAAATGTTGTTTTAGATTTTCTATGTGATTCTCCAAACTCACTCAACTCAAATGCAGCAAGATTTCCAACCAACATGTCTCTTGTCACTATAGTCACACTCCAGATTTCATCAATATCAACAACCTTATGTTTATAAGCAGGAGGCAAAGATCTCAACACCTTAGAAATAATTTCATCTTCCTTAATGGTTCCACTAGCACATCTGATACCTAGGACAAGATCATTCACCTTATCCATGAAAGAGTGTATGTTCTCATCTTCTCCCATCTTCAATGTCTCATACTTTCCTTTTAAACTCTACAACTTAGCAACTTTCACTTGTTTATCACCTTCATACAGAGTGTCAAGCTTCTCCCAGGCCTCATGAGCAGTCTGAAGTTCCATCAGATTTATCATCTCAAAATCAGTCAGGGCACTAAGCAATGCTTTCTTCGCTCTAATATTGTGTTTAGCTTCCTTGATCTCATCAAGAGTAGATGGTCCATTCTGAGGAACAATATAGGTATTCTTTGTAATCTTCCAGTAATCTTCACCAAGACATTTGAAATGCAATTCCATCTAGTTATTCTATATAGCATAGTTACTTCCATCAAATCTCAGATTGTCCTTCTTAAAGATAATGTGAGAGTTGAGAAATACAACACCACAGGAGCCCAAATGATCTCTACAAGCTGAATAAACCTGTTACAAGGAGAAGAAAGGAAGCAATAACATGTGAGAGTTGAGAAATAAAACACCACAGGAGCCCAAATGATCTCTGCAAGCTTAATAAACCTGTTACAAGGAGAAGCAAGGAAGCAATAACAGAAAAACAAATACACATAAAATATGCTCAAAAAGATGAGAGCTCAATATTCACAAAATGTGTAATGTGATAATGGAATCAAAGAAAAGAAAAGAATGAACCTCTAATAGGTCAAGAAACTCTAAAAGGGAAAACCCTAGGCTTGCACATAATAATTAATAAAAGAATTAATTATTATGCACCTAAAGTTAGCTTAAGTGTAAAAGAGATAAATGGAACTTAAATAATTAAACAAATGTTGTTTAATTAATCAAGTAAAGACCCGAATACTCTAACACCCCCCCTTAAGCTAGACTTAGGGAGAAGTTAAAACTTAGAACAACTACTAAAAGCAAGAAAGATGGGTCCCGACAACAAGGCCTGATCAAGTACCCAAATACAATGAAATCTCTATAAACCAAAGAAATAGAGAAAACCACGTGGGAAAAAAACTCTACTCCAAACAGAGATGGAAAAGGAAAGTGAAGGACTGAAAAAGACTCCAAACAAGAATGTTCCAAAAAGATAGGAACAAGAGAAGATCAGAAGAATCACTCAAGCATGAAGAACCTGCAAACACTGTCGAATAATAACTGCTGATCTGAAGAATCCTCCACTGAAATAGAACATGAACAGGTAGAGAAGACTGTAATCTGCATGAGTGCCCTCAAATGACACTACTCAAATCAAATGACAAAGAAAGGCAAACAACTGAACTCGAAGATACAGATGGCATGGGAAACCAAAGCCTGAAGAGCTGATCAATCGAACCACATAAGCATTAGAACCAACAGGACAAACCTCCCCATAATGCTGAAAAGGGAGAGGGACATGTATACTGAAAAGAACGACCAACAAGAACTGCACGACGAAGAACCAGGAACATCGAAGGCACAAAGAAAGTACATAGTGTCGTGGAAGGAACACTCACGTGACACAGAACATGAGGTGAATGTAATGGAAGGAACACTCACTGGACAAAGGTAGATGGCAAACAATAGGCAAACATCAACCCCCCCATGGCACTTTATAATGGAGTGCATGTACAATAAGGCACAAGATGTGCAAGATCCCAAGTAAACAATGCATGATGACACTTTATCTCAGTGCGTTTGTATAAATGAAATACTACAATGATAATAAGACTGGAAACATAAAGAAGAACCAAAATCGAGACATCCTACTCAGAGAAGAGATCCCAGGACCTGAAACAACCAAGATATTTACCAGAGTGCTGAAAAGAAAAAAACTGAATAAAATATTCCTGGAGCATAATTTGGAAAGAAAACCCATATGGTTAGAAATTACATAGAAAAATATTTCCAACGATATAAAGTTTTTGAAAAATGGAGTTTGGATGCTCATTCTACGGCCCCGGAAGTGCAAAAAAGAGACCTCACTTTGACTGGAAAAAAGTATAGTCAAACAGAAAAATTAGAAAAAAATTCCAACACCAAGAGGTCCAACTCAAAACTAGCTTTCCGACGCCTATTCGTTTTAGAAAAAACGACTCCGTTTTCCCAAGTTATGACAAAAACACCAAACCCCCCCTAAAAGAGGCAAAAATGGTGGCTGCCTGGTGGCAGGCGGGTGGAGGTGGCCCGTGGGTGGTGCTCCGGTGGTGGGCGGGTGGCGCAACAATGGCTGGCGGGTGGAGCAATGACAGCGGGTGGAGCTGCGGTGGCTAGTTGCGGCGGGGCACAGGTAGGGCAGCGGTGGCCGGCGGGGGGCCGACGACGGTGGAGCTGCGACAATGGGTGCAGGGGCCAGTGGGGGTGGGGGCCGGCAGGGAGAAGGATGACAGCGACGGAGCTACAGCAGCGGGCGTAGGGGCTAGCGGGGGTCGAAGGGTGGGCGCCAGTGGGGCTGACGGGCAGGCGCTGGCAGGGCTCGGAGGGGACCGGTGGTGGGGCTTACGCTGATAGGGCCATCGATTGCGGCAGAGCTAGGGGGCCCCACGGTACCCTGCATACCGTGGGGTAAACCCCCAAAAACAATTTTGATTTTTCTAAAAAATCTTCGCCTTTTTTTATTTTTTGATATTTGAATTTTTTTTTCAAAAAAAACATTCGGCCTACATGCCGTAAAAAGGCATTTTTTTATTTTTTTATTTTTTTCTCGAACTGTATGCCAGGGTCGTACGACCTAGTACTGGAGAAAAAATACCCCCAAAGGCTCAAGAGTCAAAATAGGTCGAGTTTTATATGAGCATAGGAGTTTTTGGGCCTTCTGAGCATGATCTGCTTCCAATGCAAAAAATATCAAAACAAGAACATATAGCTGCAGATCTGAAGCTCTGATACCATGTGAGAGTTGAGAAATACAACACCACAGGAGCCCAAATGATCTTTGCAAGATGAATAAACCTGTTACAAGGAGAAGCAAGGAAGCAATAACATGTGAGAGTTGAGAAATACAACACCACAGGAGCCCAAATGATCTCTACAAGCTGAATAAACCTGCTACAAGGAGAAGCAAGGAAGCAATAATAGAAAAAAAAATACACAGAAAATATGCTCAAAAAGATGAGAGCTCAATATTCACAAAATGTGTAATGTGATAATGGAATCAAAGAAAAGAAAAGAATTAACTTCTAATAGGTCAAGAAACCCTAAAAGGGAAAACCCTAGGCTTGCACATAATAATTAATAAAAGAATTAATTATTATGCACCTAAAGTTAGCTTAAGTGTAAAAGAGATAAAGGGAACTTAAATAATTAAAAAAATATTGTTTAATTAATCAAGTAAAGACCTGAATACTCTAACAAATAACACCTTGAGCTACCATCTCGAATCTCCCCAAGCGGTTAAGATTCTACTAGATGATCTATCTCTGATACCAATTGTTAGTAGTAGTCAAGAAGGAAGATTGAGAGGGGTGGGGTGGGGGGGGGGGGTGAATCAGTCTTCACCATAATACCAAACTTAAAAACAAAACACAGATATGATAAAATGCAATAATAAGACACCAGGATTTTGACGTGGAAAACCTGGTTAAGGGAAAAACCACAGTGGGAACCTACCCACAGTAAGATGATACTCTGTAGTAGTATGTGAAAATATAATAATGGGGAATGCACATGCATTTAGGCACACTGCCTATAGCTCACTGCTCAAATGATAATGGCCCGAAAGGCTACAAACCTCAAGGAAGTCTCACTAACTTACAACAAGATTCGAACTACAATTCAGAAGAAATAAACTGAAAGAATAACATCTCCAAATGCCAGATTACAGTTCCAGTTAAGCATAGATGATTGCTCTACAACACCAATATCTCCTCAAACTCAACACCAAAGGATAAATCACTTGTTCGTACATAAACCTCTTTCTGATAATGTAGACACAACATTGACACCTAAATTACATGAATATATCACCTATATATACAAATCATCAACCTTGATAACAAGGCCAGTTAAACCCTCAACCCTCAATTACAAAATTACATCACATGATACAAAGATCAACCATCGAACCAATATAATGGTTTACATAGCATAACATGGTCCTAAAACAAATTTCCAAATGCACAACACCATCAAAAATCACGCCAAGATCAACTGCAACACGCTACACCACCACAAAAACCACATAGCACAAAAATAATCACCAGTTCATAGAAACCACCAAAAACTCGCACAATGATCAATGCAGATCGCCAAAACAAATAGGACATGACTAAGAATCATCGACAAGCACATTGGAATTATCAGGAATAACTGCATCAACACCACTTATCAAATCTTCATTGATCAACTTCTGAAAGCTCAAGAACACAACCAATCGACAACTGTCACAAAGAAAGATAACTTGTGGAGCACCAAATCATGATCCATCTTAAATAAAGATACACAAGACCATGCCAAGTAATATCCCAAGGACTCAGCACAAGCTCTGATCATACCGGAATATACCGGAGGATATACCGAGCTCTGCAAAATAGTGATCAACAAAACAAAACAACAAACCAAATGATAAGGTCTTCCAAATCTGCAATCATCAGAGTCGTGCACAGGAATATGTTGACATCAATGACAACAACATACCCTATCAGCAGCAATGACCAACAGTATCCAACATTATCTAGGTCATTTATTGATTAGGCTGACCTCCAATGGTCATGCAGAGCCACAAAATTGAATTCCCATTGGAAAGATAAGACCCTTGCCCCATTTCAAAATAGGGCCCAACTAAGAGGGACCAAGGCATGGGTGCTCTGATCCTAGGACTAGAGTGTGTGCACCCTGGTCCTTCTCAGTAAGGGACCACCATTAATCCCCATGGAGAAGGACACCCCTTCAGGAAATCAATTAGTGGACGTACATGGCATTAGAACTGGGAATTGAGCATAAATCGGACCTAAATAGGAGATGATGATAGGGGATGTTAAAGTAGGGGTACAAACCTGATGTGTAAATTGGGTCGGTGAAAATTAACAATGCTACAACAACTAAGGACCAATGATTAAGGTGGGTAATACCTTCTTTGCTTTGCAAGAACAAGGGGGTTTCCATAAGATATTGGGTTGATGATTAACAAATTAATGGAGACTATACCTTGAAAACTGTACTTGGAGCATAATGTATCCCAATATTGATGTCACAATATGCCTATGCACTGGTTTATAATAGGAGAATCTAAGGATTCTTTTTATTATAACCCCTTATGACTGTTTTCATATTTAAACATGGCACTATATGACACTAAAACAATAGAAATGAAAGGATGTTTAAGTTGATTGATTTTTTAGTATTTTGAGGACTATGGGGTAAAGAAAACAAGTGATAGATCAATATCTATATCTAGTTGGGTAGAAAAGTCTTTGGAATCACACAAAACATGTAACAATTGAAACCAAGGTGATACCTTAATCAAGATATCACAAAATACAAGAAAGTTGATCTCTACATATACACTCAAAAAAGCAATAGATAATTGCAAAATATTTAGTGGATCTACTTAGTAATCCTCGAGAAATACATATGAATTATGTTACTATATTGAAAAGATACCATACAATATCATTGCAAGAAATTTGCAAACATTTCGTTTAGAAACTAACATACATTAGAAATACAATTGAATATTTAAGGAGACATTAAACTAAGATTTATTCTTCTATTAATCAGATATAGTACAATAGTTACAAGTGTTTATTACATATTTGGGATACACCAAGATTGCTACAATATCAAAATACCTCTACCTAGGAATGGAAATTGAAACACTAAGGCTTCATGTGAGTAATATTGTTTTGCAAGCTCTACAACTTCTATGTCATCCTATGTCCTCTAACAGATAAAAATGAGGCTTTTTCTAAGTTTTATCTTTTTGTAGCATATTAGAAGGAATTAGGGTATATAAATATCAATAAACCCTAACTTCACATCATCCAATTGCATGAATATCTAGGCCTATCAAATCTAATATACTAGCCACCTCTACAAGTCAATCATGTCCGGTATTGATGGCTTCTGAGTTTGAGTGTATAGCAAGAGTAAAGCACTTGCAAATTTTGTGATAAGAGGAATGAATTGATGAAAAGGATCCTACAAACATTAAATGCAATATGGGCACCATTTTCATCATTGGATCCTTAATGAGATGAATTAAAATATCTTTACAAAACTAGAGAATTGAAACCTAGTGATTGAAGGAGTTGGCGAGCATTGATGGTGATCCATCAAAGGCGATATGCACAAACTACCTAATCATAACTAGTTGCTCTCTACAATTTTGAGTTTAAGTCATTGATCTGGGACACACATTAGCATTACATCATGACATCAAAACTTCATAACTTATTTCAAAGGATAAGCCATGATACAAAAGAGATATATGATACAATCATCACTTATCATGTAGGACATTGCACTTCTTTTTGAAAAGTTAACAATTTGGCAAACTTGTAAACTCTAAAACTTGAACACTTACTATATTCAACAAAAGAGTCTTTTAGTGAACTTGCAATCAATGGAATTAGCAATCAACAAACTCTTGAGTTTTCAAATAATCAATTTCGCACTTCTTTTTGAAAAGCTAACAATTTGGCAAGCTTGCAAACTCTAAAGCTTGAACACTTACTATATTCAACAAAAGAGTCTTTTAATGAGCTTGCAATCAATGGAATTAGCAATCTGTTGGCATTATGGATGAATTGATTATGTATAGCATTGATGTTTTGTCATTGATGTCAACACTAGCTAATATGGATGGTTATTGACATACAAGTTTTGGTTACCGGTAGAAGATCTAGTGTTATCGGCAGAAGAGATTATCTGTTGACACTTCTGGCATGTTTGGATCAGTGAAGTATATTGGATTTCATGAGTTATATGCTCCATGAGCATGTTTTGGTCAGCTGGTATTGGCTTGGTAATTGGATGTTATCATACACTCTGGTAAACCCTTATCAGCATTGGTTTAAGGCTTTACGAACAGAGATTTCATTGAGGAATTGTGACAGGATGCATAATTGGTGTTGGTGCAGCTTCTTCATGGACTTCAGGATGCTGAAGATATTCTTTGATCATGCTTCAAATGCTTGAAGACTTTTCTTTGGCATGGTGGACACAGAATAGGTCTGGTACCTATCTAGGTTATGGACCGGTATCATGCTAGCGTGTACTCTACACGTTACCTGGATGATTTGAGATGTTTTATGGATTTGTTATTATTGTTTTGGTCTTAAGCCGACATGGCAGATCATTGTAAATGAAATTATGTAATGATATTATTGTAATATCTTTAAGTGGCCGACCTAATTGGTTTAGGCCTTAGGGTTTGTATAAATAAGAGGTATAAACTTTTTGTAAAGTATCATGGTTATTGAAAAGGTCATGGTCAAGGAATGCAATGTGCGAATATTGTAATATTATTCAATCAAAGGAGTTGATCGATCATTGGTGATCAAATTAGATTCAGAAGAGGATTTAGTCCTTCTGCATTGAGCTTAACTGGGACTGTAACCAGGCATGGTAGATGCTATTTCTAGCAATTCACTCTATTGGATTATTGTCCATTTATCTTGAGAAGGTTGTAGCCTCTCTATAGTCAGTGAGACTCTTTTTTAATGAGCACTATGCTCTAGGAAGTGTGCCTTCTTGCAAGTGCAGACCCCTCTTGTAACACATACTTTCTGCAGAAGTATCATGTAACTATGGGTAGGTTTCCCACCATGGTTTTTCCCTTTCTGGGTTTTCCACGTACAAATCATGGTGTTATGTGGTATGGTTGCTTTGCATTGATTATCTGGTTAATTGTTAAGTTGTATTGTTTACCAGTATCTGTTCCTACCAGCATCTATTTATGCTTTACCAGTACTTGATTTTTTTAAGGTTGTATTTTGGATTAAAAGTTATAATATGTTAACAACTGATTCACCCCACCCCTCCCCCCCTCTTAGTTGTTCACTAGTTATCCTAACACAATCAACAAACTCTTGAGTTTTCAAATAATCAATTTCGTTGAAAACTTTCTTCTTGCATCATTTGCACTTTTTCTTCATGCCTATAAAATATTCATGAAATTGGACCCTTTTATCAATATTTTCAATTGAAACATTTCAAACAACTAAGAGGTTTACGGACTCTTACAACTGTTAAGAACACAGACAAAATTTAAGATTTTTCAATTGGGCTATTTGGCTAAGGCAATCCATGCAATATTTCTCAAATTGATAATTAATGATGCACCACAAGATGCACAAAATATAGGGAAATTTAGACACACAAAATTTGAGGTGCCAACATTGGCTCTAGTCAAGGATGAGTGTCTCTTACAAGCACAATGAGAATGCAAATCTACAGACATGCCAAAAAGGCAAGGAAAAAAACAAGATTACCACTAGAAATACAAACATGTATACATGACAAAAACAAGGCCAAAACTTCAAAAAAATATCCTCATCATTAGGAGTGGTGCTTGAGGTACTGACCATGAACTAGCAACTCCATAAACTATTTATCAAGGCCCTTATGGAATAAAGTCTCTTGACCACATCCTTAAACAATTTGATAAGGTGCAACCCATAAGACATCAAATTTATCAGGTTTTCCTATATCTTCTAATCTATAATTTCACATGAGGACACGATCCCTAATCTAAAACTCCCTCTTGATAGCCTTCTTATCAAAGAGGTACTTAACCTTTTGTTGCCTTAGCAAGTTCCTCTCATGGGAAACCTTCTTAGACTCTTCTTGTAGCACCGTAAATTGTAATGGGTACAATTCACACCTCAAGTTTATGCTCCTACCTTAGTGTGTCCTATCTTCTTCCCCCCAGGCCCATTTTGGCCCCTTTTACTCCGAAACTGATGTCACTTGCATACATGGCTAAGTGAACCCCATCCCAGGGCTATGTCCCTTGTGTTTAGTGGCTTCTTGTCTTTCTTTTGGAGGATAAGGGCACTATGGTTCCCTTATCGAGACCATGGTGTCATGACACCTTGTTCCTCCTTAATCAAGACCTATTTTAAATATGGGTGAGCTCTCCCCCTCCCCAATAGATTTTGGTCCCTATGCCTCAATGTGACCATTGGAGGTCGGCCTAATTGGTAACTTACTTAGGGAACCCTATATAAGGGCATCCTATCAATTCATTTTAGATCTGCGCTCCATCCAAAACATTCATGCATCCATTATCAAGCATTCACGAGCATTCAAGACAACATTTCACCATATCCTTCAAGCATCATGGAGCAAAGTCACATCATTCCTCATGCAAGAATGTATGTTTGACTAGGTAATTCATGTTCATGTGTTTGTCATGTTATTACATACAAATTCTTTGATCATACCTAAAGAGCATTGCATCATCAATCTTCTTATCAACCATTATAGATCTAAGGTATATTTCCTAGCATTTACTTCTGTATTTACATTATTCCATTCAAGGTTAATTGCTAAACTAGGGTTTGACCTATGATAAACCCTATCCACAACCCCTTTTATTCTCTTTCTATGTGTAGGGAATCGACTCAATAGTTGTGGTTGAAGATTACAATAGAGTTGATGACAACGAATAGGTTTAGATTTCAATGGAGAAAAAAGTGGAGGACTAGGACGACCTAGCATCCTAGTCCCGAAAATTCTACCCGAGCTTCTGATAGTGAATCTAGTGTGTCGCATTAATCTGAAAAATATCCCACTTTCCTATCTTAGAGTTAAAGGACTAGGGTGAGCTAGCATCCCAGTTCCGACAATTCAGCCCAAACTTTCATGAACAGGTTCTAATCTTATTCTTCTACCCAGATCCATGTCTATGGCTATGTTTGATATCTGTAGCAGTCTGTTATTGTTGTTTAACTCCAACTGTCTCTTTCTTCACCCTAAATTCATAATCTACATCCAAATTTCAACTAAAAAAGGAAAGACAAACATCCAAGTGAATCTAATCATTATTTCAACCCTTTTCCTAATTGAATTGTGGCTAGATTTATTGGATTCAACCCCCTTTTTAATGTATTTCTCTCTTATGGAAGATTAGTGGTTTTATTATCTTAATTGGTGAAACCCTAATTTTACCAACCAACACACTTCTAATTTAGTCAACTCATGAATCCTTCGGGAGATGTTATCTTCTCTTCCCCTTCAAATTGTTGCAGCAACATATAGACTAGTAATTCAAGGCTAATTGTGGGCTCGACTACAATACCATACACTAATTCAAATTGAATACTCCCAATAGCCTTCTTGTAAGTTACCATATCTTCCAAAATGGAAAATTTTAACTAGTTATCCCATCTTCTTATTTGCATCCAAAGTTTTCCTAATGATGTTGATGATGCACTTGTCACTTGATTCAGCTTGCCCATTACCTTGTGGATGATAAGGTGATTAATGTGTTAACTAGATACCATATTATGAATACATTTAAAAAAAATCCTTGGATCTAAAATACATTGCATTGTGAACAACAATCCTTCACGGCATGCCCAATCTGGTGATTATGTTGTTATCTATAAACTCAATTACCACCTTTGAAATTCCTTTTGGGATTAGCCTCTACCATCTTGTTGAAATAATAAATGGCTACCAATATAAATTTGTACCAATTGTTAGACTTTTTAGCTATTTCCCCTATGAAATCAATATATCATTGCTAGACTAGAGCCTCTCCTAAAATAGTAGTGAAGGGATGTGCACCTACAAATTTCAACTTACCATAAAACTTTTGGCAAGCATCACATCCTTTTACAAACTTGGCCAAATCCCTAGAAAATGTGGGCCACTTTGACATATAATATCCACCACACAACCCTTGGTGACTCTCCTCAACAACTCTTATGGATTGCTCTTTATATAAACATCATAAGAGTACACCGATAATTTTCCTCCACATTAGATGAACCTCCATTAGTACATACCTCTAAGCTTAAATTTTCAATGTTCTCTTTTACTTGTCATTTAGCTCAAATGGGAAATTATAATTTTTGAAATAAAATAAAATGTCCTTATACCAAGGACAGTCCCCCAGCTAACATGGGACAAAAGATGGGTCAAATTTTACCTGGTGAGCTTTAAAAGATTCTATTTCACTTCAGCCATTATGTTTTATGGTCACCGTTCACTAGCTTGGTGGTTTGAGCATCCACATCATGTTCTTAGATCTTATTGATCCATCTACACCTTTTTCTGATGTCTCCTATTTAACAAAGATATCCCTAATAGTTGTGTGTGGTACATATTCTACAATCTTGGCCTCGACATGATAGGGTCTAGAATTTTTGACACCCTTGATAAGAGAATATGCATGACTTTTCATCATGGAATAATTTAGTTCATCATATAGCAAGGATTTGCTGAAGAAATCTATTAGTTATTCCTATCCTCTAGTATTCTTTTGTTGTAGAACAAAAATCATATGAAATGATGTAAAATAAAACAACTAAAAAGAACTAGAATTATCAAGACTTGCTAGTATCGATTCTTTCTTCAGTGCCTCTTTAATCTCTATGAAGGAATCAAAATATTCCTTAGCCCAATTGGAAGATTGTCCCTTCTTCAATACTTTAGAAATGGCATTTTTCTTTTGCTCAAAGTTGGGAACAAAACTCTGCACAAAATTTATCTTCCCAAAGAAATATTGAACAACATTAATTATCTTAGGTTGTCAGATAAAATCAATGGCCTTGACAGATTTTGGATCAATTCTTACCCCTTCCTTAGACATAATATGTTTAAGTAGCTTACCCTCTTCAACATCAAAAACACATTTCTTGGGATTTGAAAATGTCCCATATTCTAAGCACATCTAGAAAATAAACTCCAAATATTTGCATTGATAATTTTGATCCTTGTAGTAAGCAATCGAATCATCTTGGTAGACAACAATGATCTGATCTATGAGGCCAATAAATGCTACATCCATAACTCTTTGAAATGTGGCTCCTGAATTCTTCAATTTGAATGGCATTTTGACATATAAGGGTCCCCTATGGCATTGTGAAGGTTGTCTAATGTAGCTCAAAATTATTGACCATGACCAAATCAATGTTGTAGTAAATGATCCATGCTAGGTAGTGGATAGTTGTTGTTGAGGGATAATATTTAGATTTATAAAACCTACACACAATCGAATGTCCCCATTATTTTTTTCTAACTAAAACAAGGTTAGACACCCATTTTGAATGTCTAATTGGTTTCTATACACCCCCCTTTTTTAATTTTTATCAATTCCTTCTTCATTTGAAGAGAAAAACTTCAGTTTATAAGGCATTTCTTTTTTCTAAATGGCTTTGTACCCTGTTGGTTCCCAAAACCAGATTGGAAATCAAAGGGACTTGCCAAATCCCTAACTAATCCAATCAGCCTTGGCCAACTAATAGGAATGGTCAAAGACCAAATTCCTCTGCACTTTAAGCTCCACTAGACCTTAGGTGGGTATACCCCAATCTCCAAAGAATAAAGAGATTTCTTTATAGTGAATTTAAATTATTGAATCTACCTGTTTACAGGAATGGCAAACAATTTCTTGCAACTATGCTTTATGATATGATTTTTACTTGTCTTAATCTGAAAATTTGAGTGTAATTGAATATGAATATAAGTTATAATAGAATGATGTTGGAACTTAGAGTAATTATGAAAGAACAAGGCAAGTAAAAACTAGCAATGTATTTCTCTGGTGAGGACCTCGTGTACACTTGATTTATTCACAAGAAACCAATAGTAGACCAGTGCCTTATCTGACAATTTACATGTTACTTAATGGATAGATATTAGTAGTCTTTGGAGACAAGGTGAAGAAACAAGACTATCACTGCAATTACTTCAATGTATGCTATAAGAACAACAAAAATAATTATGTTATATTTATAACAATAGGTGATAAAACACTGCAACAAATTATCTTTATAACAACATGTGATAAAACACTGCAACAAACCTTATTCGGATTTATCCATAAGATTTTAAATCATCAACATCATATAACATGAAATGATTTGAAGATGAAAACAACAAATCTTGTATATTACTTTCTTGGAATAATGGGTGTACAAAAAACTGCAGGCTCGTAGATACTTCATGACACACTTGCTTGCACAAAATGGATCTTCATTTCTACAAAACTTGTCTTACATAACACAACTTGTTCCAACAAACCCTCTAAAATATAATAATTTTCTTGTCATCCCTCATAGAATACAAAATGACTCTATATATATGACTCAAAAGAGATGAATGAAAGGACACACCCTTTCATTAATACAAACTAAAACTAATAGAATCCTAACTATTCCTCTTAACTGCTATAACTAAAACACAATAGAATGACATAAACTAACTCTTTCCATCCAGCCGCTGACCACATTTCTAGATATGCTGAAGATATTTTTCATCTTTATATGTGCAGGCATTGAAGATAATAACTCTGACCGTTATCTTTGCTGTAACAAAACTTTCAACCTGTTCCCCTATTTTATTCATATTCAATGCATCCACATGGGCAATGCTAAGGGCTGAACTGAGTAGAGATCTGTATTTGGTAATCCATTGATGTTTATCCTTCATAACCCCTTTATCATCTACTATGCCTGGAAATCCACGATTAACAATCTTTTTACATTCCTCATATTCAATATCCAACTCTGTTGTGAATCCTTGATGAGTGTCAATTAGTTTTTTGACCTTATTGATCCTTTTGTCACTCAGTGTCTAATCCTATAGTAGCATGTTTAACCTATCAAGGATCCTCTTGTGTGACACTGTGTTATCCATATTTCTTTGGTAGACAGTATAGAATTCCTCCAGTATCTTCTGCAGATTTTCAAATTGTTTTGACAATAAGACACATGCTGTGTCTATCTTTATGCTTTGCATTCTTTCCCTAATTTTTTTGTTTTCCTTGTGCAATTCTTCGCACTTCTTTTTTAGTTTGGATTCATCTGCTATCTGGGGTACAGGTTGGCCTCTACTTCTCAAAAGTTCCTCATACAATGCTTTATACTTTATTGCTTCTTTCACCAACATCTTCATCTGTGCTTTGTTTAGTTTTTAAATGTCAACTCCCATATCTGGCGTGACCATGAGATCAACTTCACCAACCTTCAACTTCATCATGTGTCCAAAATCCTTTTCCACATCTATGATCTTCAACCTCTTATTTGGGGGATAAAGAGACCACAATTGCATAGCCTCATCATCTGGATCATATCTTGATCCAATGAAGATATCATTCACACCCTGAATGTTTAACTTGAATCCCTTCTTCTCTGAATGCAATATGTTATCAGAAATAAAGGATGCACTAAGATCCTAGCCTAGAAAGAGGATAACTCCTACTTCTACTAGTAGTTTCCTTCCCCTTTGAGGGGTCATGCCTTCTACCTCTGCATCGATATCAGCCTTTAGTCTCCTAAGCATCTCTGCCTCATTTTTTGGTGTTATATCAGACATTACTTCTCTCAGCCTTTTTCCTTTGAAATGATACAGGAAGGACTTAAATTCCTTCGATTTGATGAACTCATCATCAGACACAAAATAGGTATGCTCCTCTAACCTAAAATTTGCATCTGTATGCATCCTTGCAACAATTAGGTCTTGTGCTTCAAGCTCCTCCTCCCTTTCAGGCCTCCTGAATCTTGAAACAACCTCATTCTCCCCTGACTCGCTCTCAGCTTCTTCTTCTTCTCCCATCTCCCACAGTCTTTTCCTTTTCTCTTCTAGTTTCTGGTTCAGATCCTGAATAATGTACATAGCCTCCTTAGATTCCTTGTTCCTGAAGATATCACAGGCTTCAACATGCTCATGAAAATAATCACCCAAATTTTGCCCCTTTCGGCTCTGGTGCATATAACCCTCCGGGTCATAATTCTTTCGGCTTGTGTGTTCATAGAGGTTATAATATTTTATTAACCTCTTGTCAATGATTTCATATGCCCTTGTAGATACAATGTGCAATCACCAAAATGTAAAGTCTCGGGCAAGAAAACTTGCTTGTGGGCACCCCCAAAATGCATTGCATTTGAGACACTCATTTGCCTTACAATCTCTAGGTAGGCAATTTTGTTAGGAGAAGGCTTTAGTAGCACATAAGGAGCTCCTTCGAATCCAAAGACTCTAACATATGTGAAGTCCTGACATACATACCAGTCACCCCAATTGTGATTCACCCTAGTATCCCCATGTTCATGGGGTCTAAGGAATCTTTTGATTTCTTCTAAAAAATGACCCATCAAAAGAGACTCCAAAAACTCTGAATAAAGGTTACACAAAAAAATCCTTAAATTTGATATAGTGAGATCTCATGAACTGAGAATCCCACAACGACACCCATAACTGAATAGGCTGCTCCTATCCATCCTTGCCATGAACATTTAGCTTTAATTCCTCAGGCCACGGCCCCCTGAGTCATCCATAAAACAAGACAATATGCATTAACAAAGAATAAAACTTAAAAGATTTGTTAGGGTTATTATGAAGGCTTAAGAAACCCTCATGCATATTGTCAACAATATAAGTAGCATAGTCAAATCATCTCAGCTCATGCATCTGTCTGTCAACAACAAGTACCAAAGGCCCTACCCAAGCTACATCCGGAGCTTCAACTCCCCCCATTTTTCCGCATGCCATATATGTACATTGCAAATATTGCCTAAAAATGTTGATGTTAAGTGGGGGCCCATCTTCATCTATCAGCTTTCCTTTCTCAGCCTTATGCATTGCCAAATTGCACCCATTGTATATAATGTCCATCTTTGTATACTCTTCTTCTAGTTTTTCAAAAGACAGAGGCATGCCTGATTCGAGACTGACCAAAAACCTTCTAAATGGTGGCCACTAAAAGGTAGATAAATGCTTCACCATTCAGCAATTGAATACATCTTTTTGTGGCATTGTAGGCCCTAGCCAATGTTTTCATCAACTAGACATTCACAAAGATGTTAGGAACCACAAGTTTACCCAGTCCAGTTATTCATGGGTTTGAGATTGGGGTCGGTTTACTTCTCCTCAAATAATGATACATGAATAACTCGCGACCTCTAATCTTAGTCCAAACATCACCAATCTCCTTGAAATCATCTTCTAACTGGTCACAAATGGGCAGGTTAGCCTTAGATCTCTAGGATTTGGCTCCTGGTGAGCTCATTTGATCAATCATGTCTTGATTTAATTTCTGCTTCTATGCACCCTCTCCACCTTTAGACTTCTTTGAGGTGCTCTCAGAAACCTCAGTGACCTTTCTTTTGCCTTTTGAACTAGAGCCCTCTATGTCTAAATACCTCAAGCTTAACTGAAATTCAAAGTAGCTTATTTTCACTCCAATCCCTCTGTTTGGTTCAGTTTGCTATGCCAATTCCTTATACTAGCTTCTATATATAGATTCAATGCTTTAGGGGCATTTACTCAATTGAAATGATGATGTAATCACCTCGTGTAAGCACAGACCTATCTGTTGCCTATATTTAATAATGGCAGGTGGGTTTGTTAAGATCAGATTTTGAAATGGCTAGTCATCATAACTCCTCCCGATAATTCAATCACTTGGTGCCACCCGTCCTTTTCATCGGCATATGTCTTATTGATCACTCCATCGAGTGTCGGCGTAACTCATTTGTTATAATTTTGATGGTTATAACTTCCTTGATGGCCCCGCCTTCTATCTAAGCTTTGTCTTTACCTTTATATCTCATCGACATAGGTCATCTCGATGTACCCTCCTTCTATTCCTCCATGGCATTCTGCCCATCGGGTATCAGCATGACTCTAAAGACACTACTCCAATGAGTCCTCCTTTGTGGTCCGCATTTAGCTTGCTACATCGGGTCACCTTATCGTGCATCGTGACAACTTACTTTATGTTTCTCTGATGACCCGATGCCATCGCCTTCGCACTTATGTGTCCTTTTATTCCTCCAGTCTATTGGCATATAGTTCCCCGATGAGACCTCCTCGTTCACACTTATCTTGATTTTTTCATCGGGTATCGACATAGCAAAAATGTCCTCTTCTGATGAGGCAATGATATCCCAATGACTTGGTCTTCAATCAGCATAAGTCATCCTGATTAAGTCTCCTTGTCCATGCCCGACTTGTCCTTCTCATCGGGTATCGACGTAATCTAAAACATCTTTCACTGATGGTTTAAGTTATCCTGATGACTTAGTATTTTTTACCTGTTGGTATTGCCTTATCAGAGTAAGTCATGTCAAAGACACCACCTTTTCCACCTACCCCATTGAGTATCGGGGTAGCATGAAATGACATTTTCTGATGAATCGATGACATTGCCAACCTATACTTTTCATTTTCTTTCATTGGTGTAAGTTATACCGATGACTTCATCGGCTATCGACATAACATTTTCTCATACCGCCGATAGTGAATGCTACGCTGATGAAACCCTCCTTTTGCACCTTCTTTTGGTTCTCCTTCGAAATGTTCGGTCTATGTTATGCCGATAGGTTCTTTCATTGTTTCGGTTAGTCGGTCTTATCTGGGTAACTTACACCGGTAGCTCAAATTTGATAATCGTGTTGAATAAGCTCCTCTTCATATATATTATTTACACTTGCAACCCTACATGGAAACTTCATACGTAGTAATAGATGGCAGAGTCTATCACATAGGCCCAAAGAATGTCTTTATAAGGATCCAATATGATGAAACTTCCTCATGTAGTCCCTACTTAATGCCAACCCTTAGCATGCCCCAACGGTACTTGTTCAATTTTGAAAATAGGTCATAGTAGGATCCTTCTGATATTGCAACATACTTCCTACATATTCAATCCAACAGTAAATGCTCTTATGATGAAAATGTACATATAAAAACATCAAATAAATAGTACAAAATAGTTTGCAAAAATATGTGCTAACATACCCGACTCCACTAGAATGGTATGTTGGAATAGGTCTTCTCTATAAGCCTTCAATTCATCATAAGACCAAAAAAGGTGATTTTTATACTTTTTTAACAATGAAATCATCATTTGTTTCTCTGATGGTCTTATCTTCTTACCAATATACATCATTTTAAGATAGGGCCCAATTCCTAAATTTACACCCTATAAATCTTCTTCAGTAATAGGCTTAACCATGGTCTTGTAGAAGTTAGCATTGTCAAACATTTTTTTCTAAAGAACCAAGACTCTTTGGAATGGTATTTATTTTGAGCTGAATGATCTCATTTCCAAATAGAGTCTTCTTGCCTTCTTCATTCTTCTCTACCATGGGCTTCTAATAAATCATTTAGTAATAATAATTATGAATGCAATTCAAGAATTCATAACTTTGTTGATCATCATTAGAAACTTGTCAACTATAAATGTTATTTGGGATATCATGCCTAGTAATAACTTCAACATCAAACATGTAGTAAGTGGAGGAATACAAAGCATCAAACCTTGTGTCTAACACAACAAGAGCATCAAACATCATATTAATTTCTCATTCAACCCAAACGATGTTGAATGCATCAAAATCCTCAACAAAATCCTACACTACATTCCTATAGATTTTCAAGCCTTTTTTTTTATAGTAAACGTGCCTTTAACCTAATACACCACAAGCTTTTAATCACCGTGCACCTTGATGAATTTAATCCCATACTTAAAAGCTATGTTCATACCAAGAAGTGAAGCCACATATTTTTCTACATTATTAGTGTAGTCAATGTTCAATTTGAAGGTAAACTTATAGTCTTTACCCTTAGGAGATATTAAACAATTTCTGCACCAATACCTTCTCTTGAGAATTGCACTAGTGAAATCCATATTCCAAACTCCATCATATCCTTGACGGTCATGTCTAAAAAGTAAGATAGAAACAACTTGCATATCTAATTCATCATCACAATAGACCTTAAAACAATTAGTCTTTACATCAAAGTAACAAACTTGACTCTCAAGCTCATTTTGACTCTCCACAAAGACAACCATTTTCTTTTTGTTATGCAATTGGAATTGTTTTCCACATAGCAGTATGGTAACATAAGATAGGTTCATTTGGATATTACCACCAATTGAAGCTACCCATTTTTTGGACACTAGCATACCCCATTTAGATGGACAATCCTCTATGATAATATATGTTAAAAAATTTACTTGGATATGCAACAAGCTATATTGGAACATCATTCACTATCCTAATTACATTAACTTCACGAGAACAGATGACATAAAATTTCCTATAATTTTTTAAAACTTGCAGTGCTAGGTGGTTCATGAATTATAGTGGCATCACATTGTTGGATGCACTAGAATCTAACATACAATTATGCACCAACAATATATTTATCAACAAGGATGTATAAAATGGATCAATTTCATGTTTTTAACTTGTGAAATCAATGCCCAATTATATCTCTAGGATCTCTTGTGTGTCAAAATTTTTTGATCTATCTCTGGGAACAATTGGGACTTCAGTTGGTTGAGGAATCATGGTGGACATAGTCAGATATAGCAATGTTCTTTCCCTATAGTTAGGAATTCTCAATAGTTCTCAAACTAGGAACTGAACTTTTAATTGGCTTGAGGCCTGAGCCAAGTCAATGGGCTAATATGCAGGTAAAGGAGTAAAAGATGGAATTGTTGCAACATTAGTATTAACGATGAAAAGCACTCGACCACTAATGGTAGTTTTATTTATGTTGAGTATCTTTTCAACCTCCTTTACTAGCTTTGGTTTGTATTTTATCATTCAATTGCATTGCTTCTTTTTCACTACCTATGTTAGCCTTGTGATTTTCCACATTATTGGTTGAAGTATCAATAAAAGTTTATTTGGGACATATACTTTTTCCAGGGACTTGCATTTCCTAAATGCATATTTTTCCTAGGTGAAAACTTTCATGCAACTCTACTAGATGGTCTATCAGCATTGCACTTCTTTATCTTTCCTTTATTTGACTATGTTTGTAACACATATGTAACAACCATGCCTTTGGATTTATCCTTGGCACCTAATTGTCTATCCCTTGGCTCATAATCACTTTGCACTTTACAACAATAACTTTAGTAAGATCTTTAATGCCTTCATTAGAGGGTCTTGCGTTGTGTATCTCTACCCCATCTACTCCCTGAGTTGTTAAAAATATTTGCATGGTATCTCATAGGAAATATGATCATTTTCATAGTCATTTTAATAGGATTTCTCACCCTCATATGCATCTAACTAATCTTCATTGGCATCACCATAGTACTCAGGTGTACCTTCATGTTCTTGGAATTATTTTTTATCATTAAGTGCAAATTAAACATCACACCTAGTCTAATCATGAGGTAAATAACAAATATCACACCAAAATGTCTTTTCAAAGATTCACATGATCCTTCCTCAAGGGATCAAGGATGTGTTTTGCTTGGTATCCTTGGTTTAAATTTCTTGACACCACTTGTTTGTCATTTCCTCCATATTTCTTATACCAATCATGATTGTAGAGATTTTTATTCAACATTTAACCTCCACATAAGGCATACCTTTTTCATTTTTTGCAGCTATGTATGCGAAATCCTTCATAGCTCCTATCAACTTTTCTAACTTTTCTTCTACAATGAGAAGCTTAGTGGGAACTGTTGCACTTGGTTTTGGTAATTTTACTTTTTTACTTTGTAGTATTTACTAGATGCTCTCATATTAATTTCTATATTGATTACCAATGCATAAGCCTCTCTCAAGATCTAAGTATTTTTATCTCTCAAAAGATATCCCAACATTGAATCAAATGACCTATAGTATAAAACAAGGCATATAGGCTCATTTGGTCTTATCGGGGAGGTACTTTTCTCATTTTCATAATAAACCTATTGTTGAAGTTAGCAACTAGCTTGTTCACCCCTTTTCTCTAATGGAGGTTAACTCATTCATTGCAAACTTTGGATCTGTTATTTCCCCATATTGTAACTTGAACACTCTCATTAACTCATACCATGAGTCTATGTTGATATCTAGAAGGCTTGTATACATTCCTTTTAACTTTCCTCCAATGATTGCACAAAGAGATTCATCATGACATATTCATTCTCTATTTCATATTCATGAGTGAGATTGATAAAATGTCTCAAGTGGTCCTCATTAATGATTGCATTATTACTTTGGAACTTTGGTACTTTCCCCTAATCTTTGTTGTGATAGGATTAGGATAATTTGGAATACCATAAAATTCTAGTTTCTAAGAATCAATTTCATAAAAAAACCTTTATGCTTTCCTCATCTACACTTTCTCCTCCTGCCCTACAATTTATTATAAAATTACTCTTATATCAATAATTTCGTGAAAAATCATTTTCAACAAAAACATATCTTGGTGAACTAAGAGGTTTATGAACTCTTAAAAATGTCAATTTTTTTTAAGGCTTCCTCTTTCACTGAAAGAGATCTTCGATGAAATTATCCATTGATGAACCAAGATGTATACAAACTCAACATTTGAGAAACATTTTTTAGCACACATTCCTCCTTTTTGACAATGTGATTGTTCAACAAACTCATTTTTTTGGTGAACCAAGAGGTTTGCAAACTAAGAATCCCACCAAATTTTTTTTTATTACATAGCCAATTTTCAAAAGGAATGAATGGGAAAGACATTGAGGGTCGGGGTCTTGAGATATTGGATGGAAATGGTAGCAATAAGGAGGGAAAGGGAATGTTAATAGACCAAACAATTCTACACTTAGTCAAATTTTGAGATTTTGCAATTTAGTATTTGGCTAAGTCAATCCATGCAAGATTTCTAGACCAATAATCATTGATGGACCGTAAGGGGCACAAAATAAAAGGAAATTTAGACACAAAATTTGAGATTCCAACACATCCTTCATCAAATAAGTCCTATCCTTGACACTTAGTTGTGGGCACTTCTTATAACAATCTTTCATCTTTCTAGTTAAGCTCTTCAAGTAAAAAAATTATAATTGATAAGATATTGTATGCTTATCATTATTCGAAGTCATTTCCTCCTTATTTTAATGATAAGTCTCTAGTTCTAAAATTACTCTTCCTTCACCCAACTTTGAAAACATTGTTTGGATTTCAAGTTGGTCTTCAATTATTTCTTGAATCATGACATGCATAAAGTTTAGCATATTTGAGAGAATATGGGTGGCTCTAATTTATATGTTTGTTATCCTCAATTTTGGCTTGCTCAAAATTGTGGAATAACCCTTACAAATTTTGTCCAATTTATAGCCCATGTGTTCTAAGCACGTTGATCAAGGTAAAATTTCCATTGTCTCCATTCATGACTTGGACCTCAAGAAATCATCTCGATTTGAATTCACAAGTTGTCAATTTGAAAGATTGAGCAAAATGCCTTTTGGGAGTTAGTTTTATTTCATCTTTGTTGATTCTGGCATCAAATCGGGTCCAAAACCCAATTTTACACTTGCATAGGGGTTTATGGTGTTGAATCAGGTCTTACACTCGATTCTGCACTTGTGTACTTATTTTGGTGTAGTTTGGACATGTAGACTTGAATTGCGCTTGTTTTGGTGTAGTTCGGACTTGTAGACCTGAACTACACCTGTTTTGGTGTAGTTCTGACATGTAGACCCAAAATACACCTATTTTTGTGTAGTTCTAACCTGTAGACCCAAACTGCACCTGTTTTGGTGTAGTTTGGACATGTAGACCCAAACTGCACCTGTCTTGGTGTAGTTTGGATCCGTAGACCCGAACTACACCTATTTTGGTCTAGTTCAAACCTGTAGGTCTGATCTACAGCTAACCTTTGTTTTTCCTAAGTGTAGTTCGGGTCTACAAACTTGAACTGCACCGTTTAACCATACTTAGCCTTAGGTGTAAATCAGGCTTATCAACCCTAATTACACCAATTGCACACATATGTAAATAGGTTTCGTAGGCTTGATTTACACTTGTTCTACCATGATACAATGAGGGTTTTTGTAATCCTGATGGTGCCAAATTCAACACATATATGATCATGTTCAATTCAAATGATCAAGATGGTTGGTGATTGTTCTTCTCAAATATTGATGATTTCCCTATGCTACAGTACCATTCTTGTATAGATGATAAAACCATCTCTAGGGAAAAGATAATGAAGTTAAATAAGTAAGAATCCTATCTCTTATTCCTCTCATCCTCAGTGGAATCAACATTGTGAACACCAGATGATTCTAAAATACAGGCCACCTAGCAAAAATACAAAGATTTTCTGAAGGAGGATCATAATAAAGATGTGTCTCTGGACACTAAGTCATTTTTATGCATCTCTAGTGCAATGATATTTTGTAACTCCAATTGACACCTCAAGTGTCATTCTATGTATGTACTAGTACATATATAGGACTTCATATGTCCTAAGTCAAATCAAACTCTACTTTTGACTTAGTCATAGTTAATTGAGTTTTTCTTGTTTTTTCTCATTGCACCTCCTTTATATATATATGAGGGTTCTCATTGTAATAATCTGTATTTTTTCCATCATTGTTTTGATAATATTAGACAATCCGGTTAATACTGAGAGGGGGGTGAATTAGTATTAACAATAATTTCAATCTTAAAACTTGAACTTATAAACTTCTTCAAATCAAACATAAACCAATAATAAACTCTTAACTCTTTACCATTACCGGTAATCACTGATAACCAATTGTTAAACCAGTTTATCAGAAAAACTCATTGAGTGTTCATCAATATGCATAAAGAGAAAGTAAAATATACCAACACAAAAAATTTCACCATATGAACACCATGTTTTTCACGTGGAAACCCAAATAGGGAAAAACCACGGTGGGAATTGGTACCCACAAAAAATGTGCACTCTTTCGGAATGCGCCCTGTTAGGCCTAGCCCGGTTAGAAGCTTACAATGATGCCCTGTTAGGAGAATACCTTATTAGGAGTCACTCGGTTGAGGGATTTAGATGATGAACCTTGTTAGGAGCTTTTACCTGTTAGGATCAACCTCGCAAGAGGATTTAACACTCTGATATAGAATTACCCAGTTAAGGGATTTACAATGTAAGGCTTGTTAGGACCTACCCGGTTAAGGGATTTTGACTACTACAATTGTTAGAGAACAACAGTGAATGATCTAGGTACAACTCTTCACTACTTGCTTGATTAGATCCAATTAAGCTCCAAATCTGCTACTCTCTGGTAGATCTAATACTCTGGCTTGGCTTCACAATTTTCTCAAAAACACTGACACCTCAAACATCAACTGTACCAACATAAATAACCTTTACAACTTAGTCGGTTACAAAACCCTAAGACTTACAACATAGATCATCACAGATCATTTACAACTCATTATAGATCATCATTGATCATCATATGGATCATTACAATCAATTACAAATTAATTACAACCATTGAATGATAATTGCATCTCGGTCTGATACAAAGTCAAACCCTTAGAACACTCTACTAAGCACTTTGCATATTCTCAAGAAATTCGCTCTCCAAACATGCCAAAACATCTTTCAAACTCTTCATGCAGTTTGTGCCACATCATCACCAACATTTTAACTTGATGTAGATCACCACCAAACCAAAAATCATTACCGGTTAAGATAATTCTTTACTGTTCCTTAAACCCTTCTAAAACCGTAGCAAAAATACATCATAAATCATAAACATGATTTTCGATAACCAAAACATGATGCAGTTTCGGTCAGACACATATTATAATGATGCAAGCTCACATTCCAAACCACAACACTTCAATCATCACCAATCGCGAGATCAAATCAAAACATTCCTCATTTACCGGTTAAGGTCCTAATTTCTAGTTCACTGTCTATAATACCGGTAAGGCATTTCCGGTAGACCAACAAGACTTAGATGACAAAATATAATATAGTAAACATTAGTTTCCATCAATGACAACACAAATAATTGATCAAAGTCATTCGATCATGCAATCTCAATCTCTTCATCACAATGTCATCACAAATAGTCCTTTACTGGTCAAGTCACCATTCTTAATCTGCATCAGTTATGCCAATCATGCCAACATTCTCCCCCTTTGGCATTGATGGTAACACCAACATAAACGACATATTCAATTAAAATCATGCTTCTCAGTTCTGAAACTTCTTTGTTGTACTTCACTGTTCTGTCGGTTCACTTAAATTATCTTTACCTGGAACTGAATCTTCATTTCTTCTCTTCCTTTCTGTTACAAATCTTCTCCTCCTTAGGATACTATATTTCTTTCCCCCCTTTGACAACAATGCCAAAGGTGCATATGCATCACGGGTCATCAAATCTCATCTAAGCCTCTCCTCCTGTGGAGTAGCCACCATTTCATCAATCCTTAGTGAAAAATATTCAATAAGCCCACTGGATTGATGCATCTCTTGCATCTTAGTTCTTCTTATGTAGGGGTCTGAGACTTAATTTACCTCTGAGATACTCAAAGGTAGTCTTCAATAATGGTTTTGTGAAAATGTCTGCAAGCTGCCCTTTTCTTGTCACATACTCCATTCCGACTTGCTTCTCTTGGACTCTCTCCCTCAGAAAGTGATATTTCAATTCTATGTGCTTTGTCCTTGCATGTAACACATGAATTTTTGAAATATTAATAGCACTTGTATTGTCACAATAAATAGTTACTGGTTTAGACATATCAAGTTTAAAACCTTCTAAAACACGTCTCATCCAGATTGCCTGCGTGAAATTCATTGATGCTGCAACATACTTTGCCTCTGTTGTTGACTGTGATACACATGTTTTCTTCTTACTTGTCTAAGAAACCAATCTACCTCCAAGAAGAAAAGCTCCACCAGTAGTGCTTTTCTGGTCATCAACATTGCTTGCCCAATCTACATTAGTAAACACTTCCAAAGAGAAATCATTTTTGTAAGGATACCATAAACCATAGTCTATTGTGCCTTTCAAGTACCAGAATATCCTTTTCATTGCTACCAAATGAGTCTCCTTGGGATCCTTCTGAAATCTAGCAGCCAAACCAACAACATGTGCAATATTAGGCCTAATGTGAACAACATAATGCAACTTACCGATCATGGACCTGTATTCTTTTCAATCGACAAAGAGTGAATCATCTTGCTTAGACAGTTTACAACCTGTCACCATCAAAGTACCAACTGATTTATAATCCTCCATGCCAAATGTTTTCAACACTTCCTTTACATACTTACTCTAATAAATAAATATTCCACCATCCAATTGCTGGACCTGCAACCCAATGAAAAACTTAATTTCACCAATAAGAGACATTTTAATTTTTTTCTTCATCTCCTTAGCAAACGCCATACATAAATCATCATCACCTCCAAAAATTATATCATCTACAAATACTTCAACTATCAATACTTTGTCTCCATCAGTCTTAAGATATGTGTTACTGTCCTCACTGGTACACTGGAATCCCATCTTGATTAGATGTGCATGCAATCTTTCAAATCATGCTCTTGGTGCCTGCTTCGATCCATATAGTGCCTTATGCAACTTGCAAACCATATCTTTAGTCCCAGTTAAAGCAAATCCATCTGGTTTTTCTATGTACACTTCTTCCTCAAGGATTCCATTAAGAAAAACAGATTTAACATCCATCTAGTAGACCTTAAATCCTTGAAATGCAGCATAAGCAAGTAACATTTTGACTCCTTCCAATCTTTCCACTGGTGCAAAAGTTTCTCCATAGTCTTCTCCTTCTTCTTGTGCATAGCCCTTGCATGCTAACCTTGCTTTATTCCTCACAACCTTGCCTTCTTCATGATGGTATGATGAAAGAATAAGTATCCGGTAGATTACTGAGAGGGGGAAGGGTGAATTAGCAAATAAAAAAACTGATAGAAACTTCCCAATCTCAATCTCAATCACAAAAAGTAAGCTTATCAAATGAAATACCACTGTAAATACTCATAAGAAAATCCGGTTGATTGTTACAGTAACTTAATAGTAAATAACATTTAACTTGTAAACATCCAAATGCTTTGTCATATGTCAACATACTCCATTTCTCAATGCTTCCAGTTATCATGCCTTATAAGAATAGTTAAGTAGTTAATCAAATCAACCATAAGATCATAACCACAAAAAACATTCACCACATGAGACAAGTATTTTTGATGTGGAAACCCAAAAAGGTAAAAACCACGGTGAGATGGGACTCACAAGATAATATTTGAAGTCTTCTGAAGTTTGCCCTGTTAGGAGCCAAGCCTGTTAAAGCTTTTATAAAAGTCATGTTAAGAACTGATCCTATTAGGAATCACCCGGTTAAGGGATTGACTACAAATGCCTTATTAGAAGCAAATACCCTATAAGGAGTAACCTCAGTAGAGGATTTGAAAATCCAATCTAATGGATCACCTTGTTAGAGGATTTAATAAGTAACCAAGCTTGTTAGAGCTTACCTGGTTAGGGGATTTCAATTCTGCTATAATTGTTAGAGAACAACATGAGTTTGCTTGATTTGTCTGAATAGCACTGCACTTACTTGATCAGATCCTTTTAAGCTCATATCTGCCTTTATTCAAACTACAGACTCATTATCCGATTTGACAACCATATACTCAACTAATTTATGCCAACTCTTTCCAACACTAAAAAAAACAACTTCATATACCTTAAATACAAATCATTTAGGTCGGTCACACAACAAAAACCTAATTCTCTCATCGAGATTAAAAACAAGTTGGTACAAGTATGATCGTTGGATTTCATAGCAATCTCTACACATCAATTAAGAAAATCTCAACCTCTCCTTGATTACCGCTTCATCGAGCTCAGTAACTCATCACACACTTTGCATTAGATGCAATACATTTTTCTCATTCCCTAGACAAACAAACGTGCCAAAACATTTTGAACTTGTCTTCATACAATGACCATACGTGTCACCATCATTACCGCTCAACATCATATCATAAACCAACATAACAAATTCAACAACCTTAATTGGTTAGGGTTTAACAAAAACAACTGGTAGGGTTTACCAGTTACATAACATAGATAGGGTTTAACCTTTTACATCGGTTACCAGTTCAACTCATCAACTTACATACTGGTTTACAATGTCCTTCACAAAGCTCTTCCTACCGGTTACAAGACAATATCAACAATATCATTACCAAATAATTGACATCAATGACAACATAACATATCATTAATGCAATCTTCATGCAAATGCCAACAATCTCCCCCTTTGGCATTGATGGAAATACAAATATCAACACCTTGGATTGTTGCTGAGATTGTGAATAGGAATCCTGGTTTACATTACCAAGTATTCACATGCTCTCTCTATCTTCAGTCTGTCACTAGTTTTCCTTCCCATAATCACATAATTCTTCTCCCCCTTTGACATCAATGCCAAATTTAAATTAAAACATGTAATGTCAAATTTCACTGTGCATCAACAACATACTGCAACTTGATGCTCCCCCTATGGAATGCATCCACTATTACACCAATCCTTGTAAAATTCTGCAAGTAGTTTAGGGACTGATGAAATCAACATCATGCTCAACTAACCTCATCAAGGGGTACAACCCCTAGTTGACTTCTAAGATACTCAAATGTAGTCTTAGGTAGAGGTTTGGTAAAAATATCTGCAAGCTACTCCTTGGTAGAAACATTCTCTAAGATAATATCTTTGCTCTGCACTTTTTCCCTCAAGAAATGATACTTCAATTCAATGTGCTTGGTTCGTGTATGCAAAACATGATTCTTGGAAATATTTATGGCACTTGTATTATCACATAAAATATTTATAGGTTCTAAAAACTTTATCTTAAAACCTTCCAAAATGTGCCTCATCCAAATAGCCTGTGTGCAATTCATATAAGATGCAACATACTCAGCTTCAATAGTAGATTGTGAAGTACAACTCTGCTTTTTACTGCTCCATGAAACAAGCCTTCCTCCAAGAAAAAATGCTCCACTGGTTGTGCTTTTCCAGTCATCAACATTTCCTGCTCAATCAACATCTGTGTATACCATCAAATCAAAGTTTCCTCCATATGGATACCATAATACATAGTCAACAGTACCTTTCAGGTATCTAAAAATTCTCTTGGTTGCTATCAAATGTGTTTCCTTAGGATTCTTCTGGAATCTAGAAACTATGCCAACCGCATGGGTATGTCCAGTCTGCTGTGATCAACATAGTGCAATTTTCAAATTATTGACCTGTATTCCTTCCCATCAATAGACTTAGATTCATCTTCCTTAGACAACTTGCAACCTATAACCATTGGTGTCCCAATTGGTTTACAGTCACTCATGCCAAATGCCTTCAAAACCTCTTTCACATACTTAGACTGTGTAATGAAAATACCATTCTTCATTTGCTGTATCTGCAAGCCTACAAATTTTTTTATTTCCCCTACTAAAGACATTTCAAACTCATTTTTCATTTCATCTGCAAAACTGTTGCTCTTGAAATCATTACCTCCAAATATGATATCATCAACAAATACTTCACTGGCTAGTATTTCATCTCCTTCAGACTTGAGATATATGTTACTATCATCATTGGTTCTCAAAAATCCTATCTTCATCAGATGTGTATGAAGCCTTTCATACCATGCTCTGGGTGCCTGCTTTAATCCATATAAAGTCTTATGCAATCTGCATACCATGTCTTTCTCATCAGTCAAAGCATAGCCATCTGGCTGCTCTATGTATACTTCTTCAAATATCCTATTAAAAAATGAAGACTTAACATCCATCTGATATACCTTGAACTTCTTATGGGCTGCAAATGTAAGTAAAGTTCTGACACCTTCCAGTCTTACTACTGGTGCAAAAGTTTCACCATAATCTTCTCCTTCTTCTTGTGCATAACCCTTGCAAACCAATCTTGCCTTGTTGCGAACTACAACACAATCTTCATTCAACTTGTTCCTGTATACCCATTTAGTACCTATAACATTCTTATTTACCGATCGGGGTACTAGGGTCCAAGTGTTGTTCTTCTCAATTTGATCCAATTCCTCCTCCATAGCTTTTACCCAATGATCATCACCAAATGCCTCCTTAGCAGTTCTTGGTTCAATGGTGGAGATCATGCAAGAATTCTCTTTGATTCTTCTTCTGGTTAGTACTCCGACATCCTTATCTCCAATAATCTATTCAGGATTGTGATTTAGTCTCACATATCTAGGAATAACATGATCATTATCTTTAGGTTCAACTTCTTTGTTATCATCATCTTCTTCTCAATTTATCTGTTTCGGTTGAACAAGTGCATCAGAATTTTCTTTCACGGTTTTAGATTTCACAGTTTCTGGTTCCAAAAACAAAATGCAAGGATCTTCATCCTTTTTCTCTAAACTGGTTCCTTCTGAGACTTCAGGAAATTCATCCACTCGAACATCAACACTCTCAACAATTCTTTGTGTCCGGTTGTTAAAACATTTGTAGGCCTTACTCTTGGTGGAATAGCCAAGAATTATACCTTCATCACTTTTAGCCTCAAATTTGCTAATGTAATCACCTCTCTTAATAAAAATTTTTCTTCCAAATATCTTAAAATAGATAACATTAGGTGATTTTCCATACCAGTATTCATAAGGAGTCTTTTCCTTACCTCTCTTTATCAGAACCCGGTTCATTATGTAGACGGTTGTGCTGACAGTTTCTCTCCAAAAGGTTTTCGCTACACCTCCTTGTATCAACATTGTGCTAGCAACTTCAACAACTGATCGATTGTTTCTTTCTGCGATACCATTCTGTTGTGGTGTCCTTGGTGCAGAAAACTACCATTTGATACCATTCTCTTCACAGTACCTAGTGAATTCCTTAGAAGTAAATTCACCGCCTTGATTTGTCCTTTGACATTTTATCTTCTTACCACTCTCTTTCTCAGCTAAGGCCCTGAATGCCTTGAACTTACCAAAAGCTTCAGTCTTATCTTTCAAGAATGTGACCCACATCATCCTTGATTAATCATCAGTGAGAATCATGAAATATCTATCACCTTGAATGCTTTTTATTCTTATTGGTTCACAAAGATCTGTATGAACCAAATCTAACAAGTGCTCCATTGAAAAGGATTTTCTTTTGAAAGTTGAAGAAGTCATCTTTCCTAACTGACATTCTTTGCAAAGAGCATTAACCGGTTTGTCTAACTAAGGCAAACCTCTCACTGTCTTGGACTTACTCACTTTAATAATGTTATCAAATTTTATATGACAAAATATCCTATGCCAAAGCCAACTATCATCTATTTTTGTAATAAAACAATTACTAACTTTAGAATTAAGGTGAAACAGGTTACCTTTAGTTTGTTTCCCAGTTGTAATCAATTCACCTTTGTTGTCAAAAGCAATAAGCTTGCCAATGATAAAGTCAAGAGCTACCTTAGTTTTGTCAATGGACTTCAGCTCCTGAATAGCTGCAACTCAGATAGCGTAGACTGGTAGCAGGGTTCTGAGTACCTTACTGATCACTATGGCATCTTCCACTTTCCCTCGTGCACTCTTAATTTCATCGACTATCTCTTTTATCCTTTGACCAAACTACTGGATATTGTCACCTTTAGTCATCCTCATGTCATCAAACTTTCCTCTTAGAATCTCCTCTTTAGCAATCTTGACATGTTCATCACCGCTATAAATCTCTTCAAGTTTTTTCCATACCTCATATGCAGTTTCAAGACCATGAACATCTACATATTCAGCATCAGACAAGGAACTAATAATAGCCTCCAATGCTTGATGATTTTCTTGTTGTTCTTTCTTCTGATCATCAGTCAAAATCCCAGTAGGTGCAATATAATTAGTATCTACATGATCCCAATACTGACTTCCCAAGCTCTTGATGTAAATTTTCCAATTGTCGCTCCATATCCTATAGTTTTCTCTGTTGAACTTCGGAGCTTCCTTATTCATCATAATCTAGTAGATCTTTTCCTCAAGCTATTAGGATTAGACCTTAGAGGACCTGAGACACTCTGATACCAATTGATGGCATGATGAAAGAATAAGTATCTGGTAGATTACTAAGAGGGGGCGGGGGGTGAATCAGTAAATAGAAAAACTGATACAAACTTCCCAATCTCAATCTCAATCACACAAAGTAAACTTATCAAATGAAATACCATTGTAAATACTCATAAGAAAATCCGGTTGACTGTTACAACAACTTAACAGTAAACAACATTAAACTTGTAAACATCCAAATGCTTTGTCATATGTCAACATACTCCATTTCTCAATGCTTCCGGTTATCGTGCCTTATCAGAATAGTTAATTAGTTAATCAAATCAACCATAAGATCATAACCACAAAAACATTCACCACATGAGACAAGTATTTTTGACGTGGAAACCCAAATAGGTAAAAACCACGGTGAGATGGGACTCACAAGATAATATCAGAACTCTTCTGAAGTTCGCCCTTTTAGGAGCCAAGCCTGTTAAAGCTTTTACAAAAGTCATGTTAAGAATTGATCCTATTAGGAATCACCCAGTTAAGGGATTGACTACAAATGCCTTGTTAGAAGCAAATACCTTGTAAGGAGTAACCTTAGTAGAGGATTTGAAAATACAATCTAATGGATCACCTTGTTAGAGGATTTAATAAGTAACCAAGCTTGTTAGAGATTACCCAGTTAGGGGATTTCAATTTTGCTGTAATTGTTAGAGAACAATAGGAGTTAGCTTGATCTATCTGAATAGCACTACACTTGCTTGATCAGATCCTTTTAAGCTCCTATCTGCCTTTATTGAAATTGCAGACTCATTATCTAGTTTGGCAACCACACACTCAACTGATTTATGCCAACTCTTGCCAACACTAATTAAAACAACCTCATCAACCTTAAATAAAAATCAATTAGGTTGGTAACACAACAAAAACCCAATTCTCTCATCGAGATTACAAACAAGTCGGTACAAGTATGACCGTTGGATTTCATAGCAATCTCTACACATCAATTAATAAAACCTCAACCGCTCCTTGATTGCTGCTTCATCGAGCTTAGTAACTCATCATGTGCTTTGCATTAGATGCAATACATTTTTCTCATTCCCTAGACAAACAATTGTGCCAAAACATTTTGAACTTGTCTTCATACAATGACCATACGTGTCACCATCATTACCACTCAACATCAGATCATAAACCAATATAACCAATTCAACAACCTTAATTGGTTAGGGTTTAACAAAAACAACTGGTAGAGTTTACCGGTTACATTACATAGATAGGGTTTAACTTTTTACACCGGTTACCGGTTCAACTCACAAACTTACATACCGGTTTACAATGTCCTTCACAAAGCTATTCCTACTAGTTACAAGACAATATCAACAATATCATTACCAAATAATTGACATCAATGAAAACATAACATATCATTCATGGCATTAATCCATTCATCATCTTTCAATGCCTCTCTTACTATTTTAGGCTCTATAGTTGAAATCATACAGGAGTTTTCTCTGATTTTCCTTCTTGTTTGTACACCAACATTTTTATCTCCTATAATTTATTCTTCTAAATGATTCAATATGACATACCTTGGTATTACTGGTTCCGTTGTTGTGCCTTTTGTTTCATGTTCTTCATCTTCTTCATCACTATATTCATTTACCGGTTGAGCTCCTATTTCTGCATTGTTCTTCTCATCATTCTTTTGTACCTCCGGTTCAATAAACACAAGCTTATCTTCATCTTTCTCAGGTTGAGATCTGCTGGTCTCATCAGATTTCTCAGAGAGTTCATCTACCTTCACATTATCACTCTCAATGATCTTTTTTGTTCTCTTGTTATAACATTTGAAAGCCTTACTCTTTGTAGAGTAACCAAGAAAAATACCTTCATCACACTTTGCATCAAAATTTCTAGTGTAATCATTAGGTTTAATGAAACATCTACTCCCAAATTTTTTAAAGTAACTTACAGTAGGAGTATTGCCATGCCATAATTCATAAGGTGTTTTGTTGTTACCTCTCTTGACAAGTACCTGGTTCAAAGTGTAAAAAACAGTGCTAATTGCTTCTCTCCAAAATATTTTTGGTACTTCACCTTGAATCAACATGGTTCTAGCAGCTTCAACAATTGTTCTATTCATCCTCTCTTATATCCCATTTTGTTGTGGAGTTCTAGGAGCTGACATCTGCCTCTTGATTCCTTGTTTGTCACAGAACTTCACAAATTCATCAGAATTAAATTCTCCACCCCGACCAGATCTTAAACATTTCAAATTCTTCCCAGTTTCTTTCTCGACTAAAGCTTTGAATGCTCTGAATTTATTGAATGCCTTTGAATTTTCTCTCAGAAAAGTTACCCACATCATCTTGAAAAAATCATCAGTTAAAATCATGAAATATCTATCACCAAAATAACTCTTAGTCCTCATAGGACCACAACGATCAGTATGAACCAAATCAAGGATATTTTTTGAAGAGAAAGACTTACTCTTGAAAGATACAGAAGAAATCTTGCCCATTTGACAGTCTTTACATAAAACATTATTTGTTTTAACAAGCAGGGGGAAACCTCTCACAATGCTAGACTTACTAGCCTTTATCAAATTGTCAAAATTCACATGAGAAAATCTCTTGTGCCATAACCAGCTGTCTTCAATCTTTTCCACCAAACAACTATTCACATTAGTATTCAAATGAAAAATATTACCTCTTGTCTTCTTTCCAGTAGCAATTAATTCTCCATTATTTCCAAGAATCCTGCACACTCCACTTTTAAATTCTAGAAGATAACCCTTATTATTTAATTGACCAACACTCAAAAGGTTATTCTTTAATCCATCAACCCAGAAGACATCATTTGCATTGTTTTTTCCATTTAATGAAATAGTTCCCTTACCTTTAACCATGCAGGGTGAGTTGTTACCAAATTTTACTATACCTCCATCAAATTCTTCAAGGGATAAGAACTTGTTTCTATCACCGGTCATGTGGTGTGAGCAACCACTATCTATTATCCATTCATCACTACTATCCATGTGAGACACCAATGCCTTTTCATCAGTCGGATCATCCTTCACAACAACAAACACTATCTCCTCATTGTCATCTTCTTTTGATTCTTCATCAGGGACTCCTTCGTCAACTGCAACATAACAATGTTTTTGTCCTTTTCCTTTGAACTTACAAACTTCTCTTTCTTAGCAGTGTTAGGACAGTTAGTAGCTATGTGTCCAATTTTATTGCAAGAGAAACACTTCAAGGGTAATTTACCTTTATACTTACCGGTGCCTCTAGGAAATCTTTTAGCCAATAGTGCCTCAAGTTCCATCAGATAATCTTCATTATCATCCTCACCTTTGCTACCGCCATGACTAGACCTACAATCATGATTATGACAAATATCCTTTCCTTTCCTAACAGATGTACTAGTAACAAAAGCTTTATAAGTAGTTTTAGATGGTTTTGAAATACTATTATCAAAGCTATTTAGCTCAAACGTAGTCAAATTTCCAATAAGAGAATCAACAACGACTTTATCTTTAGAGATAGATCTCAGTTCTTGAATTTTAGAAACTCTAATAGAATACCGTGGTAGGAGAGTTCTAAGAATTTTAATAACAACAATATCATCATCAATCTTACCTCCAACACTCTTAATACCACCTACAACTTCTTTAATCCTTTGACCATATTGTGCAATTTTCTCACCATCAACCATTTTCATGTCATCAAATTTGCTTCTTAAAATTTCTTCTTTTGCTCTTTGAACATGTTCATCTCCTCCATAAATCAATTCTAATTTCTTTCATACCTCAAATGCAGTTTCTTATAAATGAACATCTATATACTCAGAATCAGATAAAGTACTTACAATTGCTTCCAAGGCTTGAATGTTTTCTTGTTGCTCTTTAAGCTCATCTGGTGTCAAGGGGCTGGTAGTAGGAGAAACATACTTGTTCATCACATGATTCCAATATGGAGCACCCAATCCTTTAATGTATATCTTCATCCGGTCTTTCCATATCCAGTAGTTGTCCTTGGTAATCATCTTTCTTTAGGATCTTTCCCTCAAGCTATTAAGCTTTCTATACACAGAGGACCAATGCTCTGATACAAATTGATAATCTTAGAGGATCTGGTTAATACTAAGAGGGGGGTGAATCAATATTAACAATAATTTCAATCTTAAAACTTGAACTTATAAAACTTCTTCAAATCAAACATAAACCAGTAATAAACTCTTAACTCTTTACCATTACCGATAATCATTGATAACCAACTATTGAACCGGTTTATCAGAACAACTCATTAAGTGTTCATCAATATGCATAAAGAGAAAGTAAAACATAACAACACATAAAAACATTCACCATATGAACACCATGTTTTCACGTGGAAACCCAAATAGGGAAAAACCACGGTGGGAATTGGTACCCACAAAAATTATGCACTCTTTTGTAATGCACCCTGTTAGGAGCCTAGCCCGATTAGAAGCTTACAATGATGCCCTGTTAGGATAAAACCCTATTAGGAGTCACCCGGTTAAGGGATTTAGATGATGAGCCCTGTTAGGAGGTTTGACCTGTTAGGATCAACCTCACAAGAGGATTTAACACTCTGATATATAACTACCCGGTTAAAGGATTTACAATGTAAGGCCTGTTAGGACCTACCCGGTTAAGGGATTTTGACTGATGAAGTTGTTAGAGAAAAATAGTGAATGATCTGGGTACAACACTTAACTTCTTGCTTGATTAGATCCAATTAAGCTCCAAATCTTCTACTCTCTGGTAGATCTCATACTCTGGTTCAGCTTCACACTTTTCTCAAAACCACCAACACTCCAAACATCAACTGTACCAACATAAATAACCTTTACAACTTAGTTGGTTACAAAACCCTAAGAATTGCAACATAGATCATCACAGATCATTTACAACTCAGTACAGATCATCATTGATCATCATATGGATCATTACAATCAATTACAAATCAATTACAACCATTGAATGATCATTGCATCTTGATCTGATACAAAGTCAAACCATTAGAACACTCTGATAAGCACTTTGCATATTCTCAAGAAATTCGCTCTCCAAACGCGCCAAAACATCTTTCAAACAATTCACATGGTTTGTGCCATGTCATCACCAACATTTGAACTTGATGTAGATCACCACTAAACCAAAAATCATTATTGGTTAAGAGAATTCTTTATTGGTCCTTGAACCCTTCTTAAACCCTAGCAAAATACAATATAAATCATAAACATGATTTCCGATAACCAAAACATGATGTAGTTCCGGTCAGATACATATTACAATGATACAAGATCACATTCCAAACCACAACACGTTAATCATCACTAATCACCAGATCAAATCAAAACATTCCTTGTTTACTGGTTAAGGTCCTAATTCCTAGTTCAGTGTCTATAATACCCGTAAGGCATTTTCAGTAGACCAAAAAGACTTAGATGACAAAATATAACATAGTAAATATCATCTGCCATCAATGACAACACAAATAACTAATCAAAGTCATCCGATCATGCAATCTCAATCTCTTCATCACAAACAATCCTTTACCAGTTCAGTCACCATTCTTGATTTGCATCAGTTATGCCAATCATGTCAACATGTTTATGCAACAAAACACTGCCAAAGTGAAGAGCAAATTGAGACTTGGTGTTCATTTTGTAAATTTGTAATTTAATCAAAGAGAAGACAAGTTTGTCTTTCAAACTTTGTGTTGAGATCAATCTTGTGTATGGTATAAATGTTCTTATGTCTTTATTGTCATATTTTATTGAAAGATTAAAGTTGAGTATAGTTGTTGATGCAAAATATTGAAAATTTGTTTTTCTTACAAGTAATCTTTGTGTTGCTTAGAAAATTCAAGGATTGGAAATAGGTTGAGATAGTTGTTTAAAGTCTGTGAGATTTTACAAGCTATGTCCAAAGTTTAAATTGAGAGGGTATGAAGTAAAATCTTTGTGTTGTGTTGATTATCTTGTTAGAGTAGAAAATCTTGCAATATACCTGTAAGTCTTTGAGCTAGTAGTATATTTGTGTTTGGATTATAATTTTTGATAGGACTTAGGCATTCAAAAGAATCTGTGAGTTCTTGGTGTACACAAGGCCCATCCCCAAGTCATTTTTAGAAAAGGGAAGTAACATAAGACTTTGTTCTTTCATGGACACTTTACTTCCTAGTTAGCTTAGTTTTAATATTACTGCAAAATTGGAATTGTTTTAGTTAAAGGAATTTTTTCTAAAAAGAGAACTCGATATAATTGGTTCTAGAAAAAGATGACGAAGTTGTTTCATCTTGGAATAGTGCAAAGTTAGCAGGTAGATAGAATAGAAAGTAATTGCAGTAGAAAGGAGGAGCATTCCCTTACAATTAGGAGATATCATATCTTGCCTTTTGAGAGATATTATCTCATGTGCTATTGTGAAACTCACATTTTGTAAACCTTCATCAGTTTGTATGGATGTTAAGTAGTGGAACAACTTCCTACAGTAACCTTGAGAGGAGGGTAATGCAAATTTTTTTACAGATCATTACATTAGTTACAAAAACTTAATAGAAATAAACAAATTACCATGCATACCACAACACAACAACACAATGATTTACATGGGGAAAACCCTTTCGGGAGAAAAACCCAACACTCCAAAAGCAACTCAATATATTATTCAACAATAAATAGCATATTATAATTTACTTGCAGAGAAATCTCTTCATAGGAGTACCACTAATCAGAGATTAAGAGGTAACTCAATAGGTATAAAAATCTTACACACAACCTTTATCTCACACACCTCATATATAGGAGATACAATACAAGAAACTGCCAAACGGTATTACAAAACCATGGGATAAAACCACCCAATAAAGTAGAGAAAACCTTATCTCCATTCTAGATGCCCTATGATGTGTCAAAACACACATCAACAAGTTTTCCTCCCTTTTACAACTTATTAATGTGTCTGATTCAATTTATATTTCCTATTTTAGGAGTCCAAACTTCTGGAGGCCATAACTTGTGAACCGTTTGAAGCACTAGAAAGATCGCGAAGTACTCTATCACCTCATAAACCGCTATGTCATTTATGCCCACTTTTAGGGCATTTTGGAGCCTCTAAAGTCCTCAAAATTAAATTTAAATGTTTCATCACACACTTCAAAAACTAAAACTTCAATATCTTTAAAACTAGCTATGACCTTGCAATCAAAATTTATTGACATGCTTATCTAGCCAACCAGAAGTTTTGGGGAGTATTTCGCACCATTTCATGCTAAAATGAAAATTTACTAAAAATAGTAATCTCATGTAAATGCAAGTTTGAGACACCATTTTGCCAACATTCTCCCACTTGTCGAACACATTGCAAGAGCAAAGGGAGTATCAACACAATAACTTAATTGCTAGGGGCCATGAGGCCCATAGACTCTAAACACCATCTAAACTTCTCTGTGCTCACAACCTTAGTTAAACAATCTGCAACATTCATCAAAGTCTCTACCTTAACCAAATTCACCCTGCCATCTTCATCCATATCTATGAAAAAATAATACTTAACATCAATGGGCTTGGTTCGGGCATGAAATGTCAGGTTCTTAGCTAGGCAGATCGCACTCTAAATGTCACAATAAATTGTCACTACACCTTATTTTATTCCAATATCTTAACACAGTCTCTTAATCCAAATGGATTCTTTACAAGCATGAGTAGCTGCCATATACTCTGCTTGTGTAGTGGACAAAGCAACCACAACCTGTCGCTTACTCATCCAACTAATTACACCACCAAATAAAGTAAACACATAAGCACAGGTGGATCTTCTGCTATCAATATCACTTGCCTAGCCTGAATCCACATAACCATGAATATCAAGGGAAGTAATGTCTCCAACCAAATTACCATGATAACACAAAAAATACTCCAAAGTACCCTTCAAATATCTGAAGACTCTTTTGATTACATTCCAATGAACTCTACCAAGATTAGACATATATCTAGAAATAACTCCCACTGCTTGGGCAATATCTAGTCTAGCATATACCCATAGCATACATCAAACTTCCAACTGCACTTTGGTAAGGAATGTTTCTCATGTCTTCCATCTCTAATGGAGATGTAGGACAATCTGAAACAAATATTTTCATTCCAACTATGAAGGGAACACATAATGGTCTACAATCTTGCATGTTGAACCTCTGTAATACTGAATTCACATACTTACTCTGACCTAGCCATAACTTTCTGTTCGCTCTATCTCTTCTATTTTCCATGCCAAGAATGTATTTCGCTATACCAAGATCTTTCATTTCAAATTTAGCAGCAAGCTGAGACTTTAGTTCTGAAATCATACCTTTCCCTTTACCATTGAATAACATATCATCAACATATAATGCAATGTACAGGAAATGATCACCATCAAATTTATGATAAACACAATGATCTAATTTAGAATGCTCAAATCCTAACTCAACACATATGTATCAAATTAATGGTACCACATCCTAGGACTCTATTTGAGGCCATACAAATATTTATTCAGTTTACAGACCAAATTACTTTTACCTTTCACCACATAGTGCTCTAGTTGTGTCATATAAATATCCTCCTCCAAATCACCATTAAGGAAAGCAATTTTCACATCCATTTTCTTAACCTCTAAATCATAAGCAACAACAATAGAAAGCAAGAATATAATGGATGCCATTTTTGCAATAGGAGAAAATATCTCACCATAATCAACACCCTCAACTTGAGAGTAGCCTTTCGTAGCCAACCTTGCTTTTTACCTCTCAATTCTTCCATATAAACCAATCTTTTTCTTGAACACCCATTTACAACCAATAGGTTTCCGTCCCTTAGGCAATGGTACAAGATCTCATGTGTCATTCTTTTTTAAAGCTGTCATTTCTTCTTCCATAGAAATCTTCCAGGATTATGCATCATTCATACGTAAAGCCTCTTCTACAGATCTAGGTTCATCCATATTAGTATTCAAAGAAAAATACATCTCCAATCATCAGGTGAATACCTTTTAGGTGGTTTTCAATGTCTTGTAGACCTTCAAACAAGCTGAGATGGAGGATCTTCCTCCTCTTCTGAAGATTGAGAGCTAGATGTGCTCTCCTCAACTTCATGCCTATCAAGTGGTCTTGATTCAACTCTTTCAAGCATAGATGAGAATTGAATCACATCTTCTTGTTTAGTTTGCTGCAATGTAACAGAAGGAGACTCATTTTTTCTAAAAACAATACTTCTACTATGAATTAACTTTTGTGCAATAGGGTCCCAAAGCTTGTATCCTTTCACACCATAAATGTAACTGATGAAGATACATTTCATAGTCTTGTTCTCCAACTTTGTTGGCTTCTCCTTTGGCACATGTGCATATGCCTCACAACCAAAAAATCTAAGATGTCTCAATGAAGGCTTCTGACTTGACCATGCTTTCATAGGCATTTTATTAACAAGAGTTGATGTAGGAGACTTCTTAATTAGGTAGCAAGCAGTACAACTTCAACCCAAAACTTTTGTTCTAGACCAGCACCACTCATAATATTCCTAGCCTTCTCCATTAGTATCCTGTTCATTATTTCTACAACTCCATTCTGTTGTGGAGAATACAAATTTGTCTTCTATCTAGTAAAGCCACAATATTTACACAGTCTATCAAAATCATTAGAGAAAAATTCACCACCATTATCAATCCTCAAACATTTAATTTTCTTTCCAGTTTGCAACTCAACCATTGCTTTAAATTCTTTAAAACAACTGAAAACTTCAGATTTACTCTTTAGAAATTATACCCATGTCCTACTAAAATAATCAATAAATGAAACATAATATATGTATTTTCCAATCGAAGGAACATCTACAGGACCAAACACATCAAAATGAATAAGATCCAAAACACCACAAGATTTATGAGAACTCGATTAAAACTGCATTTGTTTTCCATAAATGCAATGCTCACAGAAATCAAAGTCAAGATTACAATCATTCAAATCTTCAACAAGTTTTTTATTTTTCAAGGTCCTTAGACCCTTTTCTCTAATGTGGCTAAGCCTCTGGTACCATAACCTAGTCTTCTCTACAAGTAGCTTTTCTTCAGAAGAAAGAGCACCCTTAGGTACCCAAAAGCCATGTCCATCTCCTAAAGGTGAAACCCTCAAATCTTCCAACAAAGTATCCACAGATTTACTTTTTATAGAAGTGCTATTACACTCCACAGTGCATGCCTCTAGCTTATACAAAGTGTCAATCCTGACACCTCTAACAATCATCGTAGCACCCTTAATCATCTTACATATTGCATCAGAAAAGAGTACTTGCAGACCCGCATCTTTCAATTTACTCATAGATAATAAATTTTGTTTTAAACTAGAGACATGAAACACACCGCTAATCCTTTTTATTCTACCATCAGGAAACCTGATTCTAACTTTACCTTGACCAACAATGTCTAGATGTGAATCATCCCCCAAGTACACCTTACCTCCATTAAATTCTTCATATTCAGAAAACCAATCTTTATTGGAAGTCATATGAAAAGATGCACCTGAGTCAATTAACCATGCATCATTACCTGCATGAGTAGCCAAAACTGCAATGAATGCATCACCATCTTCCTTCTTGGACTCAGAATTAGAATCAAACTTCTTATTTTTTATTCTTCTTTTCTTCTTTGCAGTCCTTATGGATGTGACATGAATTACCGCAATTCTAACAAATAACTTTGGACTTTCCAAGAGATTTCGATTTGGACTTATTGCGCTTCTCATTCTTCTTGCCTTTTTCCATAGGTCTTCCATGAATAGTTAGGGATTCCTTTGAACTGATGGATACCTTCCTCCATATCTCTTCACCAAGTTGGGCACCCACCACATCTTTATACTTTAAAACAATAGAAGTACTACTGATAGCCATAACAAGAGAATCCCACAAATCAGGCAAAGAACAAAGCAAGATTTGACATTTCTCCTATTCGCCCATCTTAACAACAATAGATACCAACTGAGCCACCAACATATTAAATTCTTATAAGTGGTATTCAATTCATCCACCCTCTTCCATCTTCAAGGATAATTTCTTCCTCAAGAAAATTTGATTTAATAAAGATTTGACTTGATACATCTCACCAAACTTAGTCCATAACTTCTTTTAAGTGTTCTCTTCGTGGACATTGATTAGAAAAGGGTCTACCAGAAAAAATATAATTAGAACCTTAGCTTTTTGGTCCATAACATTATATTGAGTAGCCACAGTAGGATTTGCAGGTCTTGAGACATTCACATCAATAGCATCCCACAAATCTTGATCTATTAGCAAATCTTCCATCTTCAGCTTCCACATCTCAAAATTACTTCCATTAAATTTCTCAACCTCTATTCTCCCTGACAAAATTGCCATCTAAAAATTCCTGCAACAAGAACAAAAAGTATCGTTTGCACAAGCTCCCACTCAAATCTAGATTAGTTAAAAAAATTCAACAATCCACAACTGAAACCAAAGGTGATTAGGCTCTGATACCACTTGTAAGGAAGTTAATTAGTGGAAAAACTTCCTACACTAACCTTGAGAGGAGGGTAGTACAAAAACTTTTACAAATTATTAAATTAGTTACAAAAACTTAATAGAAATAAACAAAATACCATTCATACCACAACACAACAACACAATGATTTACGTGGGGAAAACCCTTTCGGGAGAAAAACCCCACACTCCAAGAGCAACTCAATATATTATTCAAAAATTAATAATAGATTACAATATACTTGCAGAGAAATCTCTTCACAGGAGTATCACTAATCAGAGATTCAGAGGTAACTCAATAGCCATAAGACTCTTACACACAACCTCTATCTCACGCACCTCATATACATGAGATACAATACAAGAAATCGTCAAACAGTATTACAAAACCATGGGCTAAAACCACCAAATAAAGTAGAGACAATATTATCTCCATTATAGATGCCCTATGATGTGTCAAAACACACATCAACATGCGTTCCTCCTTTTTACAACTTATTTGTGTGTCTGATTCAATTTATATTTCCTATTTTAGGAGTCCAAACTTTCGGAGGCCATAACTTGTGAACCGTGTGCCCGATTGACGAATCGTTTGAAGCGCCAGAAAGCTTGCGAAGTGATATATTACCTTATAAACTACTACATAATTTAAGTCCACTTTTAAAAGAATTTAGGAGCCACCAAAGTCCTCAAAATTAAATTTAAACCTTTCATCGTGTTGGTTCCTAATAATGCCCTAGTAATTAAGACACAATTCCTTGACCGAAAGGTTCAATTATCTACATCATTTGACTACTAATTCATTAATCAGAAGCTCATTCACTTGTCAACCCAGGAACATATACTTGAAATAGGTCTGCACTATATGTGCATTAAGAAACTCATAAGGAACACTTATCTTAAGCTTGAAGCAACAAAATAAGAAATTGATGGAAATCACTGAATTCTAAGGTCGATTCTACTGAGATCAACTTAATCTACTTAATATGAAACTTATAACTTTATGCTGAAAATGAACTAACCAACTGGTAACCATAATCTTTTTTTTCCTTTGGCTGCAAGAACAATCATAGAATGGAGTTTTTGTGGCTGTAGGACAGTCAACTGATAGATTCTTACCAGTGCACATAAGCTTGCTAATGAACTCACACAGAATGAAATGAAAGTATACGAACATGGATTCTCCCCAAGTGGGCTCCTTGGATGAGCCTCTAGAATCTTAACCAAATCTAAAGACTACAAAAGCATCATAAAACACATTGATACTTTTGATAGTGAATATGATAGAACTGAAATCCTTTATTATTTCTAATTGTGAAACAAAGTACACTTGGTGCTTAAGTAAGATAAAACTGCATTACATTCTTCATCTCTAACTGGTGGAGTTATAAGAGATTCTATAACTACCTAACTACACAGTCGATCCACTCCCAACAAACTAGGAGGACAACCTTTATTAAAAATAAAAACATAGAATAATGAATCATTCTAGGACTCAGGTTCATGCACAAATATAAGCCAATGTTTCCTCTAGATTTCCTCGATAAATCAACACACATTCTGAAGCAACAACTGCATCAACTGCAACTAGGAGTTTTGTGATAGTCATCATCTGTTAGCTTGACTGGTTTAGCAATTCTACTTGATTAGGACTGTAATTCTTCGAATCAACAACAAATATCCTTTGTTGACTTGGTCTCCCCTCCAGCTGTATACACAAAAGTTAATATGCACAACATATATTCGAACAATACTACTTTCAATCAACATTTAATCAAGCATTCCCTTATCATTAAAATGGATTTAATATATCATTTATAAGGTTGTTTAATAGATATCAAAGTTCATAGGTTAAACACAAAAATGCTTCCATCTATCTCAACTGTAATGTCTGAGTCACAAAATGACATAACATAAAGTCCATATAAAATATCCAAAAAGATGACTCATCATTTCCCCCCTACCTAACTGATGCTTGTCCTCAAGAATTTGCATGTTCCTAACATACTTCATTGATAAAATCAGTTACCTATGTCTCCCCTGTAGCTAGAACAAATGGATTCCAATAAAACCCTAACTTTCTTCTATTTCTTTCCAATGGGCATCCTCAACTTCTTTGTCATATGCCTGGAGGTTCTTCCAATCTGGAACAAGATATAGTAAAAGTGGAGGGTGAAATTGTTAGGCCCAATATAGAAAGCTAATGTACTGAGAGGGGAGGGGTGAATCAGTACTCCAAAACTTTTCTCTAATAATAACCTTACTGTTATGCATAAACAGAATAGTGCAGTAACATAAAATAAAACTAAAATCAACAGATAACAATCATACATGATTCACTCCATAACACATATATTTTGGTCATGCAGATACTCTTGGTTAGAGAGAAAAACTGTGATGGGGATGACACCCACAACTTCACTACTGCAATAATAAAGAATGCTCTGTTAGAGCTACATTTATCTATTTCTGATAGCTTACCCTGTTAGGAGTATCAAGATCAGTTAGATCTACCTTACTAAAGGATTTTTACAACACTATATAAGTGTAGCACCTGGTTAAAGGATTTACAATTTATAGACTTGGTTAGAGTCTTTTACCCTGTTAAAGGTTTCTCTTACAACTTCAAAATATTACAATAAAATCATTACAAATATCTGCAACTTTACATCTAAAATGCTAAAGCAGATTCTATGTGCTCTGAATAAGATTACCTAGCTTGTAGCATACCTCGGTAACCCATAATGAAACTCGGTAAACCCTTCTATTTACTCTGTTCTTCGACTGTTCACTGATAACCTTCTTGGTGACCTCTCTGTAACAGTCTTCCTTCATGCATACACTCTGTTATCACTTATTGCATCTCATATATCTAACCCTAGAATCATGCTGTATAAATAGATCTCTTACAGTGGTGATCTGATTCATTGCTTCGATCTTACAAAATATTCTTCGAATGAATAACTAAACAAAAGATCTCATTGGTTAGATTGACCTTGTAATCATACACAATCTCATAGTGCGATTCCCAATGCAAAAACGGTTAGATGTGCCTCGATGTTGTAACACGTTTTCATGTGCATGTCCAGGTTCAATGTATCTGGTAAAAAATTTCACTTGGTGAATATCAACTCGATGAGTTAACTTTACCACTCGGTAGCCATGAAACTTTACTCGGCAAACAACTCGGTGAATACTGCATTCTATGACTGCTTTCTTCAGTAACCGACTAGACTGTTCATACCGATTTCTTTGTGTGTACCGGCTGCATGATTCGGTAATACTAACCAACTAGAATATATAGTATGACTTTAGATATGAAACTAATGGCAATTTGATAAGTAGTAACAATCTCCCCTTTTGACATTAGTTGAGATGTTTGACAAAAACTACTTACAAAGTCATAACTCAAAAACTATATACTTGACAAAATGACTATACTTGACAATATGTTCAATAGTCAATAAAATAGTATATGCAGATATAATCCCCTTATCATTATCCTATACATAACTTTGAATTTTTCATGTTCGGTTTTGTTCTATACTTGTGTGCTCTGTATATTCTGCACAGTATACTCCCCTTGTATACAATACTCAAAATTGTGTTATCAAAACTGTATTACTCTCCAAATGTAGAATGACTCCCCCTTTGCTGGGTATTACTTTCCTCTATGTAGTATCATAATATTACTCCCCCTTTTTGACAAACATTAAAAACTTAATTTCCATCTGAAGGCGGTAACTGATAAAAATAGTCTTATACTTGGTCCGGGCGTTGGTGAGGGCGACTGAGAGTGAGTCCTTGAGACTTTCCATAAGGGAGTTTTGTGCTTGAATATCAGATAAGAGTGATATCAAGCCATCAAGAGTGCTTCCCTCTTGTGTAGTTGATAAGCTTGTAGCTCGGTTGAGCTGCTCCTATACTGATGATAGATGAGGAAGAAATAATGTTTGAAGGGTCATTATATCCATCCTAATTTTATGCTCTTCATTCCTCAGTTCTAACTGTTGAGCCATGAGCTGTTGTAGCTTTTTGTAAAAATTCTGAACTGAATTAGGCTCAGTGGTCAACTTGGATGAGAGATCGGTGATCTCTTTCTCAATTGCATCAGTTTTATTTTTGATATCTTTAATAAATAAAGAAAATGTACACAATTTCTGGAATAAATAAAGAATGTGCTTGAGTTGAGGGGACAACTCAGCAATGAATTTGACAAGTTTTACCTTGCCAATAGCAATTGATTTTTGTACTTCCTCTATCATTTTTGTTGTAAGCTCTTTATCCTTGAGCTTGCTTAAGTACTCGGATGCATCAACTCCAGATGTTTCAATCTGATTAAGGAGTTCATCCAACTGAATATGGATGGCTGCATCGGTTGACACTGTTGGTGATGGTAGCATTTCTGTGAGTAGTGTCCTAACCTTCTGAAGTACTTTGTTCTTTTTCTGTATGGCCAGTTGCTTCTCCTGTTCGGCCTTTGCTTTGCACAGTTCACCAAATTCATTGAGTGCTTGCCCTTTCAATTTGGAAATGTCTACATTGGGCAACACGATCGGTTTAGATAAGTCAAATTTAAAACCATGCTTTCTCACCTTCTTCTCTTTTCCTTTGGTCTGTGGCACTAAGACAAGTGCTTGTGAGGCTTGCTGACCCTCGGTAGGTTGCTCGATAGATGCAACACTTTCATCTGTTCTTGTAGTAGTTGCAGTGTCTTTGGGTGGTTCGGTGCTAGGGGTCTCAGCTGTAATATTTGTAGTGCTTGTCTGTGCTTGAGACGTTTGATCTTTGGTTGTGTCACCTGCAGCTTCAGATTTGTTGCCTTCGGTAGCTTGCTCGGTGTCCTTGGGAGCTTCAGTTGAGACTGGTGGCTTCACCGGCAGATAAGGCTGAACTTGTTCTAAGACAGATTCACTAGAGACAAGTTTTGCATAAGTGGTGCCTTAATCATTTCCTGCTCCGGTGCTGCTTCATCCATTACATCTTCATCAATTTGTATAGTGTCAACTGGGTCTGGACCTTGCTCGGTGACATCTGGATCTTGCTCGGTGACATCAACAATTTCAATTTGAGATTGTTCACCGACATCCTTTTGTTTGAAGATCTCCTGCCACTTGGCTTTAGTCTCATTTTCCACATCAATATATAGCCCATTCATCAATTTTAAGGCTCTCTGTTTCACAAGAAATTTTGAATTGTATGTGGACAAATGCTCCTTGATTTCAGCTATGGACATGTCAGGAAATAGATGGACTAGACTTCTTTCTCTTATTTGTCTCTCCGAATCCATTGCATATTTCCATCTGTTGTCAATATGTGAGTAGAGTTCACTCGGAAGTGACTTTGCTAGTTCTAATGGTGCTAATCGAAACTTCGGAAGTGTACATATGACAACTTCTTCAATCTGTCATTTCTCATCATTATTCCTAGACTCATACTTATCATATCTGAATCCTGCAAATCCACCGTATTCTTTGAGATTGGCACAAAAGTTTTCAACACTGTGAATGTTTACCTTTTTGCTTTTCACAACCTGGAATTTGTTTGCATCATCAGACTCTGTATCACTCGACTCTTTTGCCAAAATGAGTCTCCGAGTAGATTTCTTGTAAGTCTTAGTTACCTTAGGAATGACAATAGTCTTTTCTTTCTTGCTCGATGATGCAGCTAATGCTCTGGTGTTCGGTCTCTTTGTTGGTGGAGTCAGTAGGGCCTTTGTGATGTCCTGTTTCTTTCTTTTTAGAACTTTTCCCTTTGGCAACTCTGTGTTCAATGTTATTGTAGCCTCCTGTGCTTCTGATTCTTCCTCGGTAATGGCAAGATTGCCTTTGACAGGTGTAGAGGAAGATTCTTCTCTGAATTTCTCAGATAAAGCCTTTATCATCTTTGTAGCTTTTCTTGTAGCCTTAGGAGCTAGAATGCTCATTTTTACTTTCTCCTTCACCTCTTCATAGGTTCCATACCTTAGTTCAGTTGCATGCCTTGGCAATGATAGATAGGCATCAATTTGTTGCTGTGTGATATCATAATCAATTTCATAACCCATTGGTTGCAACGATTGAGTCCTCAGTTCAACAAGATTTACATAGCAATAATCAGTGTCGACTTCAAAACATATATTGTCCTTGTATTTTTGACCAGCTGTGGTGGGATCCTGTACCTGTTGTGCATTTTCTCTTGGAATTCACTAAAGTAATCATCCATGATATCATTAAAGTTATCTCCTAACTTCTTGATGTAGTCATTGATCTGATGGGTGATAGGTCGGTGTAGCTCCCATACTACTTTACCGACTGAGGGAAAGAACTTCTCAAAATAGAAAAACATACATACAAGTAGTGAACCGAACTTTAGTGTGTTTGCCAAGTTGTTCTTCTTCGGCTTCCTTATTGTGTTCAGGTTCTCAAACAAGTTCTTTAGTAGCACTTCACATAAGTCTACTTTCATTCCCTTCTTCACTATTTTGTAGGCCAGGTCCACTGCAGCACATGGTACACTGTTTTCCCTTGTAGATTGGAAGAAATAGTAACCAATAACTCTGATTACAAATTTAAGTTCAACATCAGTGACATTATTCAATTTTAGTCCTCGGTAATCGGATTCTACTCCGTTTAGACTGATTAGTTCCTTTTGTGATATCATTTTCCGTGCACGAGCATGAACGTAGATGGGATATCCGGTGATCAGGTGAATGAATTCCTTCATGATCTTGAATGGTTGCTCTTGTAGCCACATGAAATCATCATGTACTCTGCTCAATACAAACTTAACCCATTGGGGTTTGAACACACGGGGATAGACTAGGGCTTCCGTTAATCCCTTGATTCTGATATGCTCGAATTTGATATCCAGTTTGCCATCAGTGCACAGTTCATCATATGTGTCACTAATCTCTATATGATCGAGTTCCTCAACACAACATTTGGTAAAGAATCTGACATCTTCTACCAACAAGACTCGATCTGGGATGAGTGAAAATGCAGTTTTATCATCCGGTTCTGAGGCAACTTTAGGAGTTAGGGAATATTTCAGTGAGGGCTTCTCCACATTTTGGACAACTACAGGGTCTTGGATCTTGGGCACCATGGTAGATTTTGGGTAAGATTCGACAAGTTATCCTTAGGGTTTACAAGTGAATGACTCTTCACACTCGGTAGACAATAGCAATTTGACTAGATCGGAAACTAGCTAAACAGTGTGAATAGATTGATGTAAATACCTCAAAATTCGCTCTGAATGAAGTTTGATCACTTTGATTTGCTTTGCTCTGCTTCTTGAAAACTTGGGTGAATGAAAATGACCGCGAAAACATTTTTAAGTACTCAAAAATACCTTATTGGGCTCCGTGCAAGTTAGGTCAAGATATTAAATGCACTCGGTTCACCTTTTACCGATTTACTCCAATTTTTGTTTTCACCGAGTACCCAACTTAGCTTCATTAACTGACTTGACAGGTTTCCTTTATACACCGACTTGACAGGTTTCCTATATACACCGACTTGACAGGTTTCCTGTATAGTATATAAACTGACTAATTGCATCTTAACCATGCAGATTTTGAATTTTGTACATAATAGAATAGGAACTATTATGATTCAACTTTTAAAGAATGCAGTCCCTTCATACCTTTTCTTGACTAATTTGAAATAGGTGCACCTAACTTGGTAGGTAAGGTACTTTCTTCATCAGACATAATTTCTTTCTTTTTCCAAATCATCTTGAATTTTTCTTTTATCTCTTCAGTGTCTCTTCTCGGTTGATCTCTGCAATCTCCAGTTAAATGTCCAGCTTTGTGATAATGAAAACATGCCATACCGGGATTTCTCCATGATCTCCGGTTGTTCATTCCAAATCTTATAAAACAGTTGGCACTTATATGTCCATATCTTCCACAACATTCACACTATATCCTTGTATTGTAATCCCATGGTACTGCTGCATATTGTCGGTAAGGATCTGTGTGAGTTTGGTAACCTCCAGTGTTTGCTCGGTGTGGATACTTCATGTAGTTCTTTTTCTTAAACCAACACTTCTCGGTACTATGTCCATATCTATTGCAGTTTTTACAAAACCCTTTGAATTTTGCCTTCTGATAGTTGTTAATAGACTTTGTCCTACATTGATTAGGTGTGTGACCATATTTATTACAATTATAACAATATCCATTGGACTTAGAGATATTCGGTTGCTTACCTTTTCTGATTTGGCAGATGTTGGCAGTATGACCTTGATTTCCATAGTAGTAGCAAATAGGCTTCTTCCTTTTGATGTTATTCCTTTTTCCAACTTGTTTTGATGATTCTCCTCTCTCGGTAGTATGAATTCCTTTCTCGGTAGAGTCTTTTCCTTTGTAACCGAGTCCTCCATCTTTGTAGAGTCTTCTTGTATTTAGTTGCTCATCCAGCATCTTTGATGCTTCATAACTTTTATCCAATGATTCTTTGGATTTCTTTTCTGTTTCAAGTTCACCAGTTAACCTTGATACTTCAAGTTTCAATGATTGATTTTTAGCATTCTTCAGAATTGCTTCATGATGTGCATAACCTAGTTGATCTGCCATATTTTGTTGAATACCAGTTAACCTTATGATTTCATCATCCTTATCAGATACTAGAGCTTCAAGTTGTTGTTTCTCTCTTTGTAGATCTCTTGCTTTATCCCCAGCTATCCTTAATGCATCTAGATTTTCAGTCATTTGTGTACTAAAATGTTCATGTTCTCTTTTCATTGCTTTTAGTTGATCAACCAATGCTTTGTTCTTTTCTTTCAACATTCCAATCATTTCTTCAGTCTCTTCAGATATACTGTTCTCAGATGATGTCTCGATTTGTTCTACTAGCTCTTGAGAATCCTGCAAGTCATCAGATAATCTTCTCCTTACTTTCAGAGATTTTTGCATTTGCCTCTGCATGTTTGCAATCACTTAATTTGCATTATCTAGCTCTTCTTGAAGATGCACAATCCTACGAGATTGTTTGTAGCCTTCCATTGCTAAGATCTTTCTCTTTAGGTAGTTAAACCCTTTTCCAAGATTATAGCTCTGATACCAATTATTAGGCCCAATATAGAAAGCTAATGTACTGAGAGGGGAGGGGTGAATCAGTACTCCAAAACTTTTCTCTGATAATAACCTTACTATTATGCATAAACAGAATAGTGCAGTAACATAAAATAAAACTAAAATCAACAGATAACAATCATACATGATTCACTCCATAACACATATATTTTGGTCACGCAGAAACTCTTGGTTAGAGAGAAAAAATGCGGTGGGGATGGCACCCACAACTTCACTACTGCAATAATAAAGAATGCTCGATTAGAGCTACATTTAGCTATTTCTGATAGCTTACCCTGTTAGGAGTATCAAGATCAGTTAGATCTACCTTACTAAAGGATTTTTACAACACTATATAAGTGTAGCACCTGGTTAAAGGATTTAAAATTTATAGAATTGGTTAGAGTCTTTTACCCTGTTAAAGGTTTCTCTTACAACTTCAAAATATTACAATAAAATCATTACAAATATCTGCAACTTTACATCTGAAATGCTAAAGCAGATTCTATGTGCTCTGAATAAGATTACCTAGCTTGTAGCATACCTCGGTAACCCATAATGAAACTTGGTAAACCCTTCTATTTACTTTGTTCTTCGACTGTTCACTGATAACCTTCTCGGTGACCTCTCTGTAATAGTCTTCCTTCATGCATACACTCTATTATCACTTATTGCATCTCATATATCTAACCCTAGAATCATGCTGTATAAATAGATCTCTTACAGTGGTGATCTGATTCATTGCTTCGATCTTACAAAATATTCTTCGAATGAATAACTAAACAAAATATCTCATTGGTTAGATTGACCTTGTAATCATACACAATCTCATAGTGCGATTCCCAATGCAAAAACGGTTAGATGTGCCTCGATGTTGTAACACGTTTTCATGTGCATGTCCAGGTTCAATGTATCTGGTAAAATGTTTCACTTGGTGAATATCAACTCGGTGAGTTAACTTTACCACTCGGTAGCCATGAAACTTTACTCGGTAAACAACTCGATGACTACTGCATTCTATGACTGCTTTCTTTAGTAACCGACTAGACTGTTCATACCGATTTCTCTGTGTGTACCGACTGCATGATTCAGTAATACTAACCGACTAGAATATATAGTATGACTTTAGATATGAAACTAATGGCAATTTGATAAGTAGTAACAAAAATGTGAGAGGAATTCACCTTTCCTGCAATGATCTTCCCAACTAGATGTACTTTATTTCCCTTTTCAACATTGCATGGTAGTTCTGTAGAGAGTGTGGTTCTTGCTTCTTTAACTCATCTGGCAACCCAGTCCATCATTGAGGAAGGTATCCAAACACCATGCGTGCTGAAGTCTTAGCCATTGCTTAATATTCTTTGTACAATTGTTCGCTTTTTGTCAAAACAAGGTCTCTATTCTTGTTGTCACTTAAAATCTGATTCCATTGGTACAATAGTTTGTCTAAGAAGGATGGCTCAGCTCTTACTTCTAATGGAAAAGTTAATTCTAGATCCTTGCATTGCCTAAACTATTTCCCCCAAGTATTCTAATTCTAGATGTAAGAAATGAATGCCTTGAGATTAACATCACCGATGTATAACAGAGGGTTCCAATGAGTGTCAATTGGAACTACATAATTATACAGATATAACTCACAAAGAATGTTTTTGTAATCGAAATGTGAATTCTCATATGCACATAGAAACTCTCTTGGGGTTAGTAGAGAAGAACATAAACTAGAAAACTCTCTTGATAACCGATAAGAAAGATATAGTTCTTTTAAATATAAAGAATATACTCTGTGTGGAGGCCAACATTGCACAATTTGAGGGACTAACTCCATGACCTCTCCCAAACTAGCTTTCAATTTCAGAATTTCCTCATCCTCCCTATTGATTTCATTCTGCAATTTTTCCTTCTCTTGTATCCAAGTTTCACGTTCCTCTTGGATGGTTTAGTACATTTGATACAACAATTCTAGCCACAAGAATGTTGGAGGAAATTGTAAGTGCATCCTTATTTTTTCTTGACTTGTAGAAGCCATCTACTTTGGAGCATCTGCAAGCTTATTCAAACCAATCATTCCTTCAGTTCCTACTTGACTACCATCTTGCAATGGTACATTTAGATTAACAATTAGATTTATCCCCTCTTTCTTCTCCATGCCTATATTTTGTGATGAAAAATTATGAGGAGGAGACGAAGGAGTTGGAACTTTGGACGGTGGTGTATTATAAATCATTCTTACCAATTCTCCTACAAAATTGTTGTCTGAATCAATTTTGCTTTCTATTACCACTTGTTGTGGAACCTTCTTTACTTTTGCTTTAGATTTTCCTAAATTTCGGATACTATGCCTCAAAGGCGAATCAAAGGGTTTGAAATGCACTATTTTTTCTTTGGCTACAAGAGAAACTACAGATGAGGGTTTTTCTTTCTGGACTTTAGGTTTCAGAGGACTATCATTTTCAACATTAGACACCCTTTGCATAAAGGACTATCATTTTCAACATTAGACACCCTTTGCATAAAAAATTATTCTTGCTCCTTAGATATTTCCTTCAATGGTTTTTTAACTTTTGCATATTCCTCCTTTGTAGAAGGGGGTGAGGGTGCTAGGGTTTTTGTTTTCTCTGCCTCTTTCTCATAAAAAGATTGATCATTAGGGTCTTTTGAAGAGGAGGATTCTGATATTGATTTTATCAACTTGTTCTTTCTAGAAAACCTCGGTTGAGATACAAACCCTAAATTCTAAATTCGTTCCCCTTTAAGAAAACTGTCCCATGATAACCCAAGGTTTTTTCCTACCTTTTTGTGTTTCCATAAACATCTTCTTCAACATGTGATACAAAACATTCAAAGCATTCATGTGTCTTCCATGGCAGAGATGAGAGAGAAGCTTAAAATGTACAACATGTAGAAGATATTTATGACCCTCACAGGTGAGATACTTAATAATGTATATTGCTCTAGGAACCCATTCTCTTGACAGAGATATCCTACTTGTACCTTTCTTGGTAACCACTAATAGAGGATCTCCCGAAAGTGTAAATTCAGCCCGTGCTATTCTTGCATCAAAGGTGTCTAAGCATTTTTCTCCAACTACAGATAATCCGGTTATCTCAGCTATGTGTTCTTTTGTGGCTACTAGTTTGACCCCTCGTACCATGGCTTCCCCATCTTGAAATGTGGATGCAAACTCATGGGCCACAACACTGTCAAGATTTTTGAGCTTCAGAAAGTAATCCAACCACCCACTTGCTTGAAATACTGGCAAATGGTCTGCATTTGAAAGAAGAAGTTCATGGTCTACCAATTCATGCCTGATTGATGGTCCTCCCATTCCTGCAGGCTTAATATTCTCTCAACATAGAGAGAGTTGCTTCCTTCTAAATCTTAACAAAATTTATTAACTTTATACCCCTAATCTTTACATATTATGGAGCTAATTATAATGCTTCATTTATCACACGTATCAATTGAAGACAATAGGGTGACGAGAAAGACAGTTCAAAGGAAAAACATGATTTTTAGCTCAGGATTGCTTAAGATAAATCTTTTTGCAAGGTGACTAATGTGAAAATTTGCATAATTCTACTTCGCACTTTGCAAAAAAAACACATCATCAAATAAACCCTCCCCCCAACTAGAATCTCACATGGGTCCACACATGGGAAGGGATGTCCAAACAAAAAGGTTGGAAAATAAATGATATTATGTAATGATAAGGAAGTAACTCAAATTAAATGTAATTAAGAGTAATAATTAGAAATATATGTGCAGACGTACCTAAAGTTGTGATACAAAATAAATAATAATTACCGGTGTTGATGTGATGGCCTATAAGCATGCAATGTAACAACAAATCTAAAGAATGAAAGAAAATGATGACGAATAAGAAAGTGAAAGATAGAAATGAGGTGGAATGATGATAGAAGAAAGAAGAAAGCGTTTTCATGTAGAAATGAAAATGTTATTAGGAAGTTAGAAAATAGTATCTCACTCAACACATGGCAAACTAGGAAGCCCACCAAAGTTTCCTATAAAAAATTTGAAATGTGGATTGTCCATGAATTGCTGCAAGAACTCTTGTTTAGAACTAGGACTATGATAAATATGAAACCTATGGACATTTTCCAACAACTTGAAACAGACTGGATCTATTGTGGTGAGTCGTACAATACCATTGTTAAAGACCTGAGCTACTTCATATGGTTTCATCCAACATGTTTTCAACTTCCCTTGAGTATCCTAATATTTAGAGTCATATAACAGTGCCCAATCTCCAGGGGCAAATTTATTATTTTTGATATTCTTATCATGCCATTGGTCCCTTTGCTACTAGATGAGCTCTATATGATGAAGAGATTGCTTTCTATATTCATCAAAGACATTAAGCTACATGATATGTTCTTGTTGTGCTTGAGTAATATCTGTATCCAGGTCAAGTGTTGTTCACAGAGTCTTATATTCAAATTATATTAGAAGAACAATTTTTTTTCCATAAAGAAACTCAAATGGTGTGAAGCTAGTAGTTGTCTTCCATGTGATTTTGAAAGCCCAAACTGCCTCAAGTAATCTAGATGCCCAATCCTTCTTATTCAAACCTACTTTTTTTGTGAGAATGGCCTCAATCTCCCTGTTGGTGACTTTTGCCTGGCCATTGGCTTGGGGATGGTATGGAGTTGACTTTTATGACCAATTTTATAGTCATTCATTAAGGCTGTTATTAAAGTAGAAGTAAATTGTGGCCCTTGATTTGTTACTAGCTCTCCGGGGACTCCATACCTTGTAAAAATCTCTTCATAAAGGAACTCTGCAACTTTATTATCTATAGCATGTTTTATAGCTCTAACTTCCACCCATTTGGTAACATAATTAGTGCAAACAAGGATATAAGATTTACCATTAGATGGAGGATCAATAGGACCAATAAAGTCCATTCCCCACTTATCAAAGGGACTGACAACTACCTATGTTTGCAGAGGCATCTCATCAGATTTAGTTGGTCTCCCCATATGTTGACAACAATCACACTTTATGGTATATTTGGTGACATCCTTATGAAGGGTTGGCCAATAATAATTAGTTTTGAGGATCTTTATGGCTGTCCATTTTGCAACAAAATGTCCTCCATAGGGTTCATCATGATAGACATGCATCATATCATAGGTTTCATCTTCTCTAACACATTTGCGCGTTACATGATCTGGTCCAGTATAGTATAGACATCCTGCAATCCACGAATATGGAAAACTATTTTCAACCAACAACCTTTTCTCCTTTCAGGGAAAATAGGGAGGAACTTTGCCTGAAACCAAATAATTTTCTATGTCTGCATACCATGGGGTATAAGTGTTGATAGAAAATAGGTGCTCATCCAAAAATGAATCATCAATGACAGGTTTAGAGCTAGCTGTTGTAAGCCTTGAGAGAAAATCTACTACCACATTGGCCTTTCCTAGCTTTTCCACTATTGTAATGTCAAAATCTTGTAGTAATAACAACCACCTGGATAACCTACCTTCTACCAAAGGTTTGTTCATGATATATTTGATGGTTGCATGATCAGTATGAACAAACACTGGATACCTAGTGATATAATGTTAGAATTTATTTAAGGCATAAACTACTGCTAGCACTTCCTTTTATGTCACTATGTAGTTTAACTCAGCTCCCTGCAAGTTCTTACTGATGAAATATATGAAATGTTCACTGGCTCCTTCCTTTTGACCTAAAACAAGTGCTCCAACTGGATAGTTAGAGGCATCTGTATGAACATGAAATGAAAGTTCCCAGTTGGGTCCTTGGAGAGCATGTGTTTTAGTTAAAGAATCCTTGAGTGTGGAGAATGCTGGATCACAAGATTTTGTCTAGTGGAATTCAACATCCTTTGTTAAGAGTCCATAGTGGGCCACCTATTTTGCTAAAGTCTTGGATAAATCTTCTGTAATAGCCTGCATGACCTAGGAATATTCTTACATCTTTTTTCTTTGTAGGTACTGCTAGATTTTTTATAACTTCTATTTTAGCAGGGTCCACTTTAATGCCTGATTGAGATATGTGGTGGCCTAGAACTATACCTTCTGTCATCATGATGAAACACTTCTCACTATTATGGGATAAATGTTGATGTTCACACCTTTTTAAAACCTTCTCCAAATTGGATAGGGCTTCATAAAATGTTTTTCCATAGGTTGTGAAATCGTCCATGTATATTTTCATACTATTAAGAGAAATATCAGAGAAGATATTGATGATTGGCCTTTGAAATATTGCAGGGGAATTGCACAAGCCAAAAGGAAGAGCTAAATAAGAATATGTACCCCAAGGGCATGTGAAGGTAGTTTTCTTTTGATTCTTGGGAGAAATTTTAATTTGGTTATATCCACTAATTCCATCCAAAAAGAGAAATATTGTTGCCCTTCTAGATTATCAAATAATTGGTCAATAAAAGGTAATGGGAAGTGATCCTTCTTAGTGGTTGCATTTAGTTCTCTAGTCAATACATACTCTCCACTTTCCTCCTTTCTTTGGTACATTGACCAAAGGAGATACCCATAGGATATCCGAGATATGATAGATGAAGCATGCAACTAAATTGTTTTGCAATTCTAGTTTAACAATTTCTATGAATGCAGGATTCACTCTCCTCTATGGTTGCTAGATTAGTTTGCAATCTTTGTTGATGTAAACCCTATGCATACAGAGCATATGATCCAATCCTTTCATATCATGATAGTCCCAAACAAAATCATGTTGATGGGCTTTTAGCAGTGTTGTTAGAGATTCATGTTGGGTTGTAGTCAACTTATTGTTTATATTTTGGAATTTTCCTTGAGAAACTTCTAATTGCTAAATCAGTTCTATCATTGATGCTGGACTAATAGTGGGGGTATTTACTTCATGTGGAAGTAATGTGTGCAACATGTGTGACTGGTATTGGAATTCAGGAGTAGAGGGTGATGGTAACAACATTTGCAAAGGACATGAAAAGTGATTCTCTGTTTTAGTTCCCAATTCATAATCATTGTGAATAATTTGGGATAAAATTTTATTATCATCTTGCAATTGTAAGATATAACTCCTACCAATCATCATCAATGATTGTCTAGAATTGACCTCATCAACATCATCACCCAAGTTAGACCAAATTTTTGTATCATTCTCTTCATTAGGCTTGGCTGGTGGAAAAAGAATAAGCTTCTTAGTGGTATTGTCATTTGAAATGGTCATATCTCCAGACCTACATCCTATATAGGCATTTGCAGTATCTAGCCATGGCCTTCCCAGTATAACTGGATATCCCCCCAGAGTGGATTTAGGATATAGAATCATAAAATCTACTGGATACTCCCAGGAATCTAGGGTGGCAATAAGGTCTTCAACAACTCCATCTGATGTGATTGTTGAACTATCTACTAATTGCAATACAATGGATATATTCCTTAGAGTTGTGATGTTTAAATTCTGCATCAGAATTTTGGTCATGACATTTATAGAAGCTCCCAAGTCTATAAGAGCATTTTTAACCAAAACCCCATTAATGGTTATCCCTACCACTGGACTAACATGATCAAAGTACTTAGGAATTACAACTTTCTCCAACATAATATTTGCTAATTGGCCCATGACATGAATAGTTTGGGGATCTTTTCTTTTTCTGCCTGGTATCTTTAGGCACATTTCCCTTATGTCCTTACTATAGATGGGAACATCTTTGATGGCCTGAAATAAAGGTATTTTAACAAAAACATGCTTGAGATGGTATATAAAATCAAAGGTTGGCTCCACTTCAAATTCTTTGACTGTTAGCCTATGAGAAAATGGAGGATCTAGCTCAACTGTCTGTGTTTGCTCAGGTTTCCCTATTGGAGTAGACTTGGTGGCTAGAGGGTAAACATTTTCTAATTGTTCTTCTTGTTTTGACAAAAGTTTAGTAATAATAGGTGAATGAGGGACCCTCAAGTCTTTTCCTGAGTGTAATTGCATGTTACTGATATTCACAGCATAAGCAGGGTATTGAATAGGATCATTGGCAAACACTTGTTGTGTTTTGCTATTAGGATTTGGTGCAAGTTGTGTCGGCAATTGAGTGGGTCTAGTTGCATTAGCATTTTGGTTAGCTTGAGGTAATAGGGCTTGCTGAAGAGGATGAATAGGTGGTTGCATGTAGCCAACTGATTGGTTTTGCCACTGTTGTCCTCCTCTCCATTGAGGTATTGTCTATCAATTCTCCTGAGGGGGTTGCCAATTACTTTGAGGTGACTGCATGTTTATATTTGGGTAATTTGGCCATGAAGGAGGATGGTTTCCCAATAGTTGAGCCCATAATTTGACTAATTGGAAGGATTTTGGAACTGCCAATTATTAATATTAGCATTGGGATTTTCATAAGGAAGATTTAAAGAAAGAGGATCTTGAGGCATACCTTGTCTTGGTGCCCATGGTCTTCTTTGTACCATAAAAAAGACTTGTCCATCCTCATCCTGAATTGGTCAGAATTCTCGATACTCACACTTTCTCTCAATGCTTGAAATGTTTTTTCGTCTACAATCCCTCTTCTTTTGTCTGCAGTGAGGGCAATATTATGCTAACATAGCTTCTGCTTCAACAACTTCTTATTGGCTTGAAGTGTGTCCAATTGTGTTGCCATATTGTTGATAATGTCTTCCTTGAAATTTTTCATCAGATGAGTTATCTCCATTTTGGAAACTATTGAAGATGCTTTTGTTGTTGTAGAACCAGACCTATAGTATCTACCCTTCTTGGCATAAGCCCTAGAATATTTCTGGCAAATCTTCATGATATCATCCCATTGAGCTTGAGCAATGTCTCCTCCTCCCATAAGGTCAAGTTCTTCAATACAATCCTCATTGATTCCCCTTAGAAAGATTAATTTTAGGGATTCTTCACTCAAAGTGCTATGCTTGGACTTCCTGACACTAAACAAAAACCTTTCAAGATAATCTTCTAGAGTTTCATTCTCCTTTTGTGTCATTTGGAAGATATCATCACCATGTCGATCAATTCTTTTGCAATAGTCTTTATATTTCTCCAAGAACTTTGCCTTCATCTCATCCCAAGTAGTTATTATATCCCTACCTAAACTCATAAACCATCTAAGAGCAACTTCTTTCAACATAGCAAGGAATAGCTTGAGTTTATGGGCATTAGTGGTATAATCATAAATTTTGTAGAGGATATCAAATTCAAACAAAAAGGTGTCTGGGTCTTCAGTGACCAGGCCATAGAATTTTGGAAGAGAGGAGGCTAGAATATTCTTCAGATTTGCATTATTATGCTGGTCAAGAATAGGGAGTTCAAAAGTAGGATTGGGAGGTGGAGCACCTCCACCACCAGGAGCCGCCATTTGTGGTTGATAAAGAACCAGAGGTAAAATATTTTCTTCAGGGGGGTCGTTTAATAAATCAAGGTCTCCTTATGCTAGATAAAAAATACCTCGGTTTCTATCTTCCGCAAAGGCTTCAACAAAAGGATTTATATCTAGGGGCTTGATAAGGACTTATTTCCATATTAGACCGATAGGGAAGGAATCTTCTTAGTGTATCCCTTCTTCTTCCCCTATGCATGTAGAATTCGTCTCAGTTACCAATATACCTACACAAAATGCTAGGTGATGGGTGTATGCTTCTTTTCTCAAATAATTCAAGGCGCCTCTAAATCTAGTGACATCTACTGAAGGCTTAAAAATTATAAGTCCTATATTCCAAATAAGTTCTTAGTTTGACACCATCCCCGACAATGATGCCAAAAATGTGTTAGAATCAATGAACACTGAGAGGGGGGGGTGAATCAATGTTTTGAAAATTTCAAAATTGTTGTACTTATTCTTCAACCACCGGATGCATAAGAAAGAAAGAAAAGTGCAGCAACACAAAACAAATAACCAAGCAACCATAACACCAATATTTTTACATGGAAACCCAAAAGGGCAAAACCACTGTGGGATTTGAACCCACAATATTATTCCACTACGACCATTAGAAAAACAATATTAAATAAGGGGAATGCACTTGCATTCAGACACATTTCCTAAAGTTCACTTCACAAGTTACAAAAATAGGGCAACAACCCTAGAGAAAGGCTCACTGCCTTATAAGAGATTACAAACTGATTACAATAGGTGGTGAACTAGAAAATAGCATCTGATTATGCCAAAAATCAATTTCGATTAAGTGCAAAATGATCTGTTGTGACTGATTTGCTTATCTGCACTGTTCTGCTTTGCAATTGATTATCGAATCAACCAAGATCAAGATACGCACGTGAAACTACGCTCAATCACTTCATAACAGTCTACAACACCACATGTCACCCTAAATGCATCATCCAAATCGGTCTTATATATCTGCACATATAAAAATTAATCTTCCACAAGTCGGCTTCACCAATTATCAAAATGTGAAACGTGTACCAGCAAGCCGGCTTAGATCTATTATCAAACCATATTCTAGACCCAAAATACAAGATGACACGCTTCCTATAGGACTCGCATATCGCCTCAAACAAATTTCCAATCACCAAAATCAACTTAAAGAATCTGGACACACGATACACCACCAAACATGAAGAATACTATGTAGTGTTGCTCTACCAGATACCGGATCTTCAAACAGAGATAGGAATTAACACAAGAGGGTGGATTGTCATGATAATCTGCTTCATATACTCGACCAACTAATCACTGATCACTAAAGCCAAAATTTTCTTCACCGGAAGTGAGAACAACCACAAAAATGTGCACTGAGCATCACCGGGCAAACCGATATCAGAAGACATACTCAAGACAACCGATTAACCAAAAATTCATACCAGATCAGATAAGAAGGCTGAGTTCCCATCAATGACAATGCCTAACAATCTACACACATCAGGAACCACTTGTGAGGTCCTACCCCGACTCATCCTAGCATTTCTGTTATTTTCATGTTGAGACTATTATGGATGCTTTATTTCATTGCATTATGGATTTTGAGCTTATATGATTCCATGATTTGGATAACATTGATGTATATTGATGCTTCATTTTTATGCATTAGGCATATGAAACTTTATATGATGCTAGCATAGAATTACTTTGAGATGATGTATGTCATTATTGGATTTGCAGGACTTTATTATGATGATAGAAATATGATGCATATATTATGAATGGATCAAATTTTGAGGATTATGATAATTGCTTATGGGGATTAATTGGGATATATGAGATATTGATTTATTACTGTCAGTTGTATGAGTGTTTGACGTGTATTCAAATTCATGTGTTTAATAATATATGTGGTTATTTGGAATTACTAATGTGTAAATTGAGATGCACAGGAAAATTATCCATGTGACCATGGAAATATTATGGAGAACCAAACCTAGACCTATGTACATTTGTAAAGCCAGGGGTTGTCTATTTGGAGAGAGAACACCCCGTTTGTATCATATTTTTTTTGTGAAAGTAAATGATGCATGTGTGTTAAATTGATTTTATTAATTTGTGTAAATCCAACAAGAGACAAATTCCATGTGTAATTTTGTAATGTATTTTATTGTGTCACTTGACACATGTGCTGATTAGTGTCATTGATTTTGACTTGTCTCTTGGAGGGAGTTTGTTCCTATCAAAACCCATTTCAAACATTTGAGTGTGGTCCCAAATTTTCCTTGGGTAGAGAGTCTTAGGAGTGGTCAACTCAGGTTTGACCCGAAGGTAAACTTCAGTTGGGTTTCTAAGGGGTCAAATGGACTCCTAGGGGTAGTTTAAGTGTTTCTCCTAAGGTCCATAAGGTATGCCTATGGGTTAGGGGTAATTTTAGGCATGTGACTACTCCCATGTGACTGTTTAGTCACCTCAAAAAGTGGTTTTTCCAAGGTGAGCGAAAATTCAACTTAGAAGGTTCCTCCTAGAATAAACAACCTTCCCTTTTGATGTCAGACTCTCTTCCCCATCCTCTCTTACCTTTTCTCTTTCCAGTTTTAGCAACATGTAAGAGGTTGGGAAGACCAACCAATGGGAACTCTCACTCTATCCAAGGGGTTGGGAAGAGTGAGAGAGGCCTTATTAAGCAAGGATTAGGGACTTAGGGAGTTAATCACCCACTCTCCATTGTTGGAGATTATGCAATTTTGAAGAATAGTTGTAGGATAGAATTTTGGCGAAGTGTTGGTGAAAAGATTGTGTGGATTTGGGCTGCTCATCCCCAACTAGATCTAGCAAAACCTTTGGGCAGATTAAGGTTGGTTCTTACTCTCTTTTTGTTTATGTTGCATATGTATGTTTGAAGAAAAGCTTGTATGAAAGAGTTGTTTATTTGTATTTTACCTTGTGAAAGAATATGTGATTTTTCCCCTTCATTTCTATTATGCATTTTCTTGTATTGGGAGTATCCAAGGCCTTCTACTCTTGGGAGAGTAGGATGGTCTTGAGGTGGAAGAAGTTTGACAGCCTTGGGTGAGAGGCTCTCATTAAGAGAGTGATCTCAAGGGTGTTCTTTTGTGACCCTTGCTGCATAGCCTTGTTTATGCATTTGGGGGTCATAAGGAGAGATGAAATGGCTTATATGCCTTTGGGAGGCATAAGGATGTGGGGATGGACTTGTGTTGTATTTGGTTGCCATGAGGTGGCTTGAGATGTTGCATGCTTGCAGTCTCCCCAATGGTATTTGGTCCACTTCCACCCTTGGAAAATCATCACAAGTTGTGGTGAAGTGTAGCCTTGGTTGGGGAAATTGTTTGTTGTGTGTTTATCCCTTGCTTGTTGTGATTGTATGTGTGTAACCCATCTAGTGCTTGGTTCTCCAAGCTCGGGGGTGGCTTCTAGTAAACCTAGGTTCGGAGGTGAGCACTCCATGGTCAAGCCTTATGTTTTATTTGTAGGTTGCTTGGGATGGGAAGGAAAAAGAAATATAGAAGTTGTTGGTTTTTACTTGAGTTGTAGAAAAGATTAGGAAAAGAGATAATGTATTTAAGTTGTAGCTATGTAAAGGAAAGCTAAATGTTGTATTTATTTTTCAAAAGAAAAGGAATGTATTTATTTTATATTCAAGTCCTCATTAAAAAAAAAGAGAGACTAGTTGGGTTTCATACCCATTTGTAATGTTAACTACATCCTATTCTAAATATGCTTTTAAGAAGTGCTTTATTCTATTAAATTACTTTTGCAAAATGAAATGTATATTCTTTTATTAAGTCCCTATAGTTACTAAAATGATGTTTTGATGCATTCTTGTTATATTGGAATATAAAAGTTCATTTTATCCCTTATGCATAATGGAAATAGTAAACTAGATTAACTTGTAAGTTATTAAACTAGAAATGATCTCTTAATCTTATTTATTTAATCTCAAGTGCAAATTAGAGTTTAGTAGGGATATTAATGTGGTATTCATTTTAGCAAAATAGTTTTACATGAAATTTTAACTGTAATAATGCTGCTGTAAATTAACTAAAACTGCCATCTTATTCCTTACAATATGTTCAGAAAACAAATCTAGGTAAAATAAACTAGCTCTAGAGTTATCTATGTGTTTTTTTTAATATATAGAAATACATCTATTTTAAATCTGCTAGAGTAAATATTCTGCCATAAATGCATAAAAAAAAAATATAAAAATAACCTAATGTATCCTTATCTAAATAAGGCTATCTTTAAATCTATTACAATGATATGCATATCAAGCTAGAGCTACTGTTTTCTTTTATCTAAGCCTCCATTTATTTTTCCAGAAATATGTAGACATCATGAAGTTTACCCTTATGTAAAAAAAAAAAATAGATTGTACAAATTTATGCTTATTTGATAACATTTATCTTGGTGTAAAAAAATAAAAATAAATCACAGACCTATATATATATATATATATATATATATATTTATAGTATTTCGCATTATTATAAATGCAGCCTGATATTAAAATATATATATGTTTATATATATATATATATATATATATCCTATTTTAAAACTAAAAATAAAAGAAAAATAATAATAATAATAAAATATCATTGCAGACCGATGGGGGAGGGCCAAGAAACCCTACCCTGCCGGATCGGGGCCCTCTCTTTCCCCTTGCGGGTGCCACAGTGAGTGGACGTCGCTCGCTGTGGGCTGTCCACAGTGGGCAGGGCGAAGCCTGCCACTGCGGGCGACCCCCAGTGGCGGTGACCGCCACTGTGGTAACCCACAATGGGTGGCAGCCGCCACTGTCAGTGGACGACGATCGCTCCCTATGGGGTACCACAACGGCCGCCACCTTCGGCCTTCCCCCCTTCATGTTCACTCGGCCTTCCGCCCAATGTGAGCGCTTCAACCTCTCAGCTCCTTCCTGCATGGCCGCCGCCGAACTAGGGCCGCCGCCTCCTCCCTTTCCCTGCACAAAAAAAAATACTCACACACACACACACATGCCCTTACCCAACTTTCGGGTTAGGCCAAAACACACATGGATATTATAAAAAAAATAAAGGTGTGGGATATGTAACTTAAAGTTTAGGGTTGCATATGAATTAAAAATGGATTTAGTAAATTAAGAAAAAAAGGGGGGGGGGAAACCCTATTCAAATTTTGAATAGGGTATCCCATGTATTTTTTTTTGAATACTAATAGTTACAATTGCATTATTTAAGTTAATGTATTCATATGGGTATTAATAGGTGTATATTTTAATTTTTACATATAAGAATATATTGTAGTGAACTTAGTTAAGGCATTCCCTAACTTAGGATTATAGTTATATATTACATATATGATGTATAAAAGCTTATAAGTGTGTAAAAGTATATATGTATATATATTTTAATGGGTTTAAATGGAAAACTAAATGGTTTTATTCTACTAATATGTATTAATAAGTGCTTTGCTAGTATTTCGACCTTAGGGAATTAATTATTTGGTCAACATTATGAGTTAACAAAGCAAATGCTATAAAAGGGTCATTTTAACCCCTAGGCGAATTTTAAATGCATTATATTTATCGCTCATTTAAAGTTAAGTTTTAATAGTCTAAATGCTAGTTTTGATATAACTAATCCATCGAGTAATTAAAAGATTACTTGGGATTGATAATATCTCATGTCAAGTTAATTGAGAGTTTTTGTTTAAATGAGTTTATTTATTTATTAATTGGAGAGATAATAATAACTTTTTTGGAAAATTAATATTTCGTTTTTAAATTTAGAATTTCTTTTTACCAAATTGATTTAGTTATTAGATTAGTTCAAAACATAGTTGAGACTAAACTTGTTATTGCGTTATTTTAGCAAGTTAGTTTTATTAGGTTATGTATTTCAAAAAAAAAAAAAAAAAATTATTTCGTTTGTGCCCAAAAGTTTGGGCATGACATTTTGGTATTAGAGCAAGGTTTCCAACACTAGGAACCTTTCTCCATTACGTTTCGCTTTAATTTTTTTTAATTAATTAAATTATATTTATTTTTATTATAGTTAATTTTAAATAAATTAATTTTTTTTCTCCAAATTTTTTTTATTATTTATTTCATTTTATTTTATTTTCTCATAAGGATGTCTCCAACTACGCGACAAGATCGCAAATGTGGTAGAGGCCCTAGGTGTGTACGCATGACACACGAAGAGGTTGATAGGGATGAATCGGTTCCAGAAGGGAACCCAGAGGCTCCTCCCGAACGATCGGTTGACTTGAACCGAGACATCTTGTTAGCTCTACAGAACCTGATTGGGATAGTCTAGGATAGGCTTCCAGCAGTGGATCATCATGTTGAAAACCAGAACTCAGGGAGCCATAGATCAGTAGAATGGGAATGGAGTAGGAGTCCACCTCCTAATCCCATAGAGAGTTAGACTGGGCATGAGCCAGAGTCCGTTCACCTACCAGAACCACCTCCAGTAGTAGCACTAGTGTATTATGAGAGGGCACGTCGGGATCCAAGGGATTTGATCAAAGAGGTTATGCGCCTCCAGCCACCATCTTTTGGGGGATCTACCAACGGGGTAGAAGCAGAGGCATGGCTTTTGAGCCTAGATAGGTGCTTTGCATTGCGCTCCTACGAGAGCAATCTAAAGGCACACGTAGCAGTCCACCTATTGAGAGGAACGACCTCCACATGGTGGAGACATGAGGAATATAAGTGTTGCTTAGTTGCAGATACCCTCACATGGGAGATTTTCATAGAGAGATTCAGGGAGAGGTACTTATCAGAGCACTACAGACAGTGTAGGGTGGACGAGTTCCATGACCTCCAGTAGAAGGGTCTCTCAGTGACCCAGTATGAGAGCAAGTTCTTCAAACTCTTACCATACGTGGACTACCTGAAAGACAAGAAGCTTCTCATCAATCGATTTATTAGAGGGTTGAATGTCAGCATAGGAGGACCAGTGAGGATGGCCACTCCAAGGAGCCTTTGGGTTTTCGTGGAGAAGGCCCTGATAGCAGAGGAGATTCAGGTTAGGCCACAGGACACGAGGGATCGGTTCCAGAATCGAAACCCTATACCCCAGACATACAGATTTTAGAAACCCCATTGGAAGGGTAACAACAGACACACATCAGGGTTCTCCAAACCCCCTCCTCCGTAGCAGTCATAGCAGAACCAGAGGTAGAGGCCTCCGTAGAGTCAGCTGGGCGTAAAGCCCAAGCAGTGGCAATATCAGGGTCAGAGGCAAGATCAGCGATCTTAGGTTCCTTACACACCTCCGATGAGGACTCAGCAGTCTTCCAGGGGTGGGTACAGTGGTTCTAGCAGGACAGGGGGACAATCTTTCTCTAGGCCTCAGGGCGTGCAGTTTCAAGAACATGGCACTGGCTTCACATGTGGAGCCATGGGACACATGGTGAGAGAGTGTCCTCAGGGTCAGATGGCAGGCAGTCAGAGGATGGCAGCATCAGAGCCGACAGTTGGGGATATGGGCAAGTCCCATAGGGTCTTCGTAGCGGTTGACAACCGCCAGGCAGAGCATCAGGCCACGGTTATTGAGGTTGCAGGTATGATCAGAGGTAGCAGTGTATCTATATTATTTGATTCAGGAGCTACTGACTCTTTTATATCTCCATTGGTTGTGGAGCATTGCAGGCTAGTGGCAATTAGACAAGAGGTTAGTTGGGAAGTGGAGTTAGCTTCAAGGGCTAGAGTGTCAGTGGAATCAGAGGTTAGGGAATGTCAACTTCAGATTGGTAATATCACCACTTTAGTAGACCTTAGAGTTACACCACTTGGATCATATGGCATTGTACTTGGCATGGATTGGCTTTATACCCACACAGCCAAGATGGATTGTCACCTGAAAAATATCGAGTGTGAGGATGATCATGGTTCTCCCATAGTAATCACCAAAATTCAGAGACCCGTGTCTCTTCGTATGATTTCCGCAATGCAGCTTAAGCAGAGCATGCGAAAGGGATGACAGTTATTTGCCATCACCATTAGTGATAGAGAAGAAGAAGATGAAAAGGAACCATCTATTGATGACCATCCTATCCTTAAGGGATTTTCAGACGTATTTCCTTCAGAGTTACCTGGTATGCCACCCCATAGAGAGATTGATTTTCATATAGACCTTGTGCCAGGAACCGAGCCAGTTTCAAGAGCACCATATAGGATGACCACAAATGAGCTTAATGAGCTCAAGATGCAGCTTGAGGAACTCCTAGAGAAGGGTCACATTCATCCTAGTGTATCCCCTTGGGGTACACTAGTCATCTTCGTGAAGAAGAAGGATGGATCTCTCCGATTATGCATGGATTACCGTCAGTTGAACAAAGTAACCATCAAGAACCAATATCCTTTGCCCAGGATTGACAATTTATTCGACCAACTTCAAGGTGCCAAAGTATTTTCCAAAATTGATCTGAAGTCAGGGTACCATCAGTTGAGAATAGTGGATAGCGATATCCACAAGACCGTATTTCCTCCTATATATGGCCACTATGAGTTCATCGTGGTTCCATTCAGTCTTATGAATGCCCTAGTTGTTTTCATGAGCCTCATGAATGGGGTATTCTGCACATTCCTTGACTATTTTGTGATTGTGTTCCTCGATGACATATTGATATATTCACGGAATGAGAAGGAGCATGAGGAGCACCTGAGACAGGTTTTGCAGTGTTTGAGGGATAATCAATTGTATGGTAGTTTGTCGAAGTGCACTTTTTTTAGGTCAGAGGTCAAGTACCTTGGGCATGTTATATACAGTGATGGGATCTCAATTGACCCATAAAAGATCAGAGCTATTATGGATTGGCCAGTGCCAACCAGTGTGACAGAGGTCAGGAGCTTCATGCGCTTAGCAGGTTATTATCGACATTTTGTTGAGGGATTCTCTAGATTCGCACATCCTATTACTTCTCTTCAGCGTAAAGGGAAGAAATTTGAGTGGACAGAGAAGTGCGAGAAGGCCTTTCAAAAACTTAAGAAGGCACTTACTAGCGCACCTATCCTTGTGGTGCCAGATCCCTCAACCGACTTCATGATTTGCACAGATGCTTCCCTAGAGGGTTTAGGAGCAGTCCTTATGCAGGATGGTAGGGCTATAGCTTTTGAGTCTAGGAAACTTAAGACTCATGAGCTTAATTACCCTACTCATGACCTTGAGCTTGCAGCAGTAGTGCATGCACTTGTGAGGTGGAGACACTTCCTTTTGGGTCATTATTTTGAGCTTCATTCAGACCATCGAAGCCTTCAGTACATATTCAATCAGCCGAATCTTAATGCACGTCAGAGGAGATGGATGGAATTCTTATGCAAGTATGATTTTGACATTCACTACATCAAAGGAAAGGAAAACGTAGTTGCAGATGCTTTGAGTAGGAGACATCACGAGGTATACACCATATCTATGGGCACGGATTTGAGGGATCGGATAATGCAGTAGTTGCCAGAGGATGGATGGTATTTAGAGGTTTGCCAGGTTATACGATCTCAAGAAACTCTAGAAGAGAAATATGTGGATTATTCCTTAGAGTCTGATGGGCTATTACACCATAGAGGGCGCATCTATGTACCTTCTTTTGGGGGATTGTGAGAGTTCATTATCACGGAGGCTCATAGAGCTCCTTATGCAACACATCCCAGAGTTAAGAAGATGCATGCGGACTTGAGATAGTTATATCATTGGCCAGGAATGCGGAAGCTTATTGCTGAGTTAGTAGCCCGATGCCTTGAGTGTCAGAGAGTCAAGGCGGAGCACCGACATCCAGGTGGGTTGCTCCAGTCTCATGCTATACCAGAGTGGAAGTGGGATACTATATCCATGGATTTCATCATTGGTCTTCCCATGTCATCTCGTCGCCATGATACCATCTTGGTGACAGCTGACAAGTTGACCAAAGTGGCCCACTTTTCACCAGTTCGGACTACCTTCACAGCACCAATAGTAGCACAGGTGTTCTTGCGAGACATTGTCAGACTTCATGGCATTCCACGCAAGATTATTTCTGATAGGGATTCCCTCTTCACTTCTTCCTTTTGGAAGGTATTACAGGAAGCTATGGGAACCAAGCTCAATTTCAGTACAGCCTATCATCCAGAAACGGATGGACAGATAGAGAGGGTTAATCAAGTGTTAGAGGATATGCTTCGCATGTACGTCATGGATCACCAGACCAAATGGGAAGGGTACCTCCCCTTAGTGGAGTTTGCCTATAACAATGGGCATCACACATCTTTGGTGATGCCACCCTATCAGGCATTATACGACAGACCTTGTAGGACACCGTTGAGTTGGGACCGCATAGAGGACATAGTTGCTATTGGTCCTGAGATAGTTTGGGATATGGAGCAGTAGGTGGATTTGATTAGACAACATCTTAGAGAGGCACATGATAGACAAAATAAGTATGCAGATGCGAAGAGGATAGATCGTAGCTACTTGGTTGGAGACAAAGTCTTCTTGAGAGTGCGACCGCATAAGAGTCCAATCCGTTATGGAAAGGGTTCTAAGCTCGCACCTCGATTTGTAGGACCATTTGAGATCCTTGAGAGGATAGGACCAGTTGCCTATCATTTAACATTTCCACCTAGCTTGTCGCACATCCACGATGTGTTTCATGTTTCAATTTTGATGAAATATATATATGATGAGTCTCATATCCTAGATTGGGATGCCTTGCAGGTGGAGTCAGACGGGCAGCTAGCTTTGGAGCCCATTCGCATTTTGGCACACCGGACACTGGCCCTTTGAGGTCGAGAGATGGACCAAGTTAGGGTCCAGTGGGATTGCTATGATGAGGTTACAACTTCATGGGAGGATGCAACACGTATGAGATCACAGTACCCCCACCTTTTTCATGAACTCCAGGAGGAAGTTCATGCCTAGAGGGGGAGGGTGTGAGGCCCTACCCCAACTCATCCTAGCATTTCTGTTATTTTCATATTGAGACTATTATGGATGCTTTATTTCATTGCATTATGGATTTTGAACTTATATGATTCCATGATTTGGATAACATTGATGTATATTGATGTTTCATTTTTATGCATTAGGGATATGAAACTTTATATGATGCTAGCATATAATTACTTTGAGATGATGTATGTCATTATTGGATTTGCAGGACTTTATTATGATGATAGAAATATGATGCACATATTATGAATGGATCAAATTTTGAGGATTATGATAATTGCTTATGGGGATTAATTGGGATATATGAGATATTGATTTATTACTGTCAGTTGTATGAGTGTTTGACGTGTATTCAAATTCATGTGTTTAATAATATATGTGTTTATTTGGAATTACTAATGTGTAAATTGAGATGCACGGGAAAATTATCCATGTGACCATGGAATTATTACGGAGAACCAAACCTAGACCTATGTACATTTGTAAAGCCAGGGGTTGTCTATTTGGAGAGAGAACACCCCGTTTGTATCATATATTTTTTGTGAAAGTAAATGATGCATGTGTGTTAAATTGATTTTATTAATTTGTGTAAATCCAACAAGAGACAAATTCCATGTGTAATTTTGTAATGTATTTTATTGTGTCACTTGACACATGTGCTGATTAGTGTCATTGATTTTGACTTGTCTCTTGGAGGGAGTTTGTTCCTATCAAAGCCCATTTCAAACATTTGAGTGTGGTCCCAAATTTTACTTGGGTAAAGAGTCTTGGGAGTGGTCAACTCAGGTTTGACCCGAAGGTAAACTTCAGATGGGTTTCTAAGGGGTCAAATGGACTCTTAGGGGTAGTTTAAGTGTTTCTCCTAAGGTCAATAAGGTATACCTATGGGTTAGGGGTAATTATAGGCATGTGACTACTCCCATGTGACTGTTTAGTCACCTCAAAAAGTGGTTTTTCCAAGGTGAGCGAAAATTCAACTTAGAAGGTTCCTCCTAGAATAGACAACCTTCCCTTTTGATGTCAGACTCTCTTCCCCATCCTCTCTTACCTTTTCTCTTTCCAGTTTTAGTAACATGTAAGAGGTTGGGAAGACCAACCAATGGGAACTCTCACTCTATCCAAGGGGTTGGGAAGAGTGAGAGAGGCCTTATTAAGCAAGGATTAGGGACTTAGGGAGTTAATCACCCACTCTCCATTGTTGGAGATTATGCAATTTTGAAGAATAGTTGTAGGATAGAATTTTGGCGAAGTGTTGGTGAAAAGATTGTGTGGATTTGGGCTGCTCATCCCCAACTAGATCTAGCAAAACCTTTGGGCAGATTAAGGTTGGTTCTTACTCTCTTTTTGTTTATGTTGCATATGTATGTTTGAAGAAAAGCTTGTATGAAAGAGTTGTTTATTTAAATTTTACCTTGTGAAAGAATATGTGATTTTTCCCCTTCATTTCTATTATGCATTTTCTTGTATTGGGAGTATCCAAGGCCTTCTACTCTTGGGAGAGTAGGATGGTCTTGGGGTGGAAGAAGTTTGACAACCTTGGGTGAGAGGCTCTTAAGAGAGTGATCTCAAGGGTGTTCTTTTGTGACCCTTGCTGCATAGCCTTGTTTATGCATTTGGGGGTCATAAGGAGAGATGAAATGGCTTATATGCCTTTGGGGGGCATAAGGATGTGGGGATGGACTTGTGTTGTATCTGGTTACCATGAGGTAGCTTGAGATGTTCCATGCTTGTAGTCTCCCCAATGGTATTTGGTCCACTTCCACCTTTGGAAAATCATCACAAGTTATGGTGAAGTGTAGCCTTGGTTGGGGAAATTGTTTGTTGTGTGTTTATCCCTTGCTTGTTGTGATTGTATGTGTGTAACCCATCTAGTGCTTGGTTCTCCAAGCTCGGGGGTGGCTTCTAGTAAGCCTAGGCTGGGAGGTGAGCACTCCATGGTCAAGCCTTATGTTTTATTTGTAGGTTGCTTGGGATGGGAAGGAAAAAGAAAGATAGAAGTTGCTGGTTTTTACTTGAGTTGCAGAAAAGATTAGGAAAATAGATAATGTATTTAAGTTGTAGCTATGTAAAAGAAAGCTAAATGTTGTATTTATTTTATATTCAAGTCCTCATTCAAAAAAAAGAGAGACTAGTTGGGTTTCATACCCATTTGTAATGTTAACTACATCCTATTCTAAATATGCTTTATTCTATTAAGTTACTTTTGCAAAATGAAATGTATATTCTTTTATTAAGTCCCTATAGTTACTAAAATGATGTTTTGATGCATTCTTGTTATATTGGATTATAAAAGTTCATTTTATCCCTTATGCATACTGGAAATAGTAAACTAGATTAGCTTGTAAGTTATTAAACTAGAAATGATCTCTTAATCTTATTTATTTAATCTCAAGTGCAAATTAGAGTTTAGTAGGGATATTAATGTGGTATTCATTTTAGCAAAATAGTTTTACATGAAATTTTAAATGTAATAATGCTGCTGTAAATTAACTAAAACTCCCATCTTATTCCTTACAATATATTCAAAAAATAAATATAGGTAAAATGAACTAGCTCTAGAGTTATCTATGTGTTTTTTTTAATATATAGAAATACATCTATTTTAAATCTGCTAGAGTAAATATTCTGCCATAAATGCATAAAAAAATAATATAAATATAACCTAATGTATCCTTATCTAAATAATGTTATCTTTAAATCTATTACAATGATATGCACATCAAGCTAGAGCTGTTGTTTTCTTTTATCTAAGCCTCCATTGTATTTTTCCAAAAATATGTAGACATCATGAAGTTTACCCTTATGTAAAAAAATAATAATAGATTGCACAGATTTATGCTTATTTGATAACATTTATCTTGTTGTAAAAATAAATAAATAAATCACAGACCTAGATATATATATATATACACTTTGAAATATATATATATATACACTTTGAAATGTATATATATATATCCTATTTTAAAAGTAAAAATAAAAGCAAAAAATAATAATAATAAAATATCATTGCAGACCGACGGGGGAGGGCCAAGAAACCCTACCCCGCCGGATTGGGGCCCTCTCTTTCCCCTTGCGGGCGCCACAGTGAGCGGACGCCGCTCGCTGTGGGCCATCCACAGTGGGCAGGGCGAAGCCCGCCATTGCGGGCGACCCCCAACGGTGGTGACCGCCACTGTGGTAACCCATAGTAGGCGGTAGCTGCCACTGTCAATGGACGATGGTCGCTCCCTGTTGGGTACCACAGCGGCCGCCACCTTCGGCCTTCCCCCGTGCATGTTTTCTCAGCCTTCCGTCCAACGTGAGTGCTTCGGCCTCTCCACTCCTCCCTCAACGGCCGCCGCCGAACCAGGGCTGCTGCCTCCTCCCTTTCCCTGCACAAAAAAAAATACTCACACACACACATGCCCTAACCCAACTTTCGGGTTAGGGCAAAACACGCATGGATATTATAAAAAAAATAAAGGTGTGGGATATGTAACTTAAAGTTTAGGGTTGCATATGAATTAAAAATGGATTTAGTGAATTAAAAAAAAGGGTGGGGGGGAAAACCCTATTCAAATTTTGAATAGGGTATCCCATGTATGTTTTTTTGAATACTAATAGTTACAATTGCATTATTTAAGTAAATGTATTCATATGGGTATTAATAGGTGTATATTTTAATTTTACATATAAGAATATATTGTAGTGAACTTAGTTAAGGCATTCCCTAACTTAGGATTATAGTTATATATTACATATATGATGTATAAAAGCTTATAAGTGTGTAAAAGTATATATGTATATATATATTTTAATGGGTTTAAATAGAAAACTAAAGGGTTTTATTCTACTAATATGTATTAATAAGTGCTTTGCTAGTATTTCGACCTTAGGGAATTAATTATTTGGTCAACATTATGAGTTAACAAAGCAAATGCTATAAAAGGGTCATTTTAACCCTTAGGCGAATTTTAAATGCATTATATTTATCGCTCATTTAAAGTTAAGTTTTAATCGTCTAAATGCTAGTTTTGATATAACTAATGCATCGAGTAATTAAAAGATTACTTGGGATTGATAATATCTCATGTCAAGTTAATTGAGAGCTTTTGTTTAAATGAGTTTATTTATTTATTAATTGGAGAGATAATAATAACTCTTTTTGAAAATTAATATTCCGTTTTTAAATTTAGAATTTCTTTTTACCAAATTGATTTAGTTATTAGATTAGTTCAAAACATAGTTAAGACTAAACTTGTTATTGCGTTATTTTAGCAAGTTAGTTTTATTAGGTTATGTATTTCAAAAAAAAAAAAAAAAAAATTATTCTGTTTGTGCCCAAAAGTTTGGGCATGACACCACTAATCTTCACCGGAGCATCATCAGAACATCAAATGCCAACAATCTCCCCCTTTGGCATTGTTGACAACACAGGTAAAAAAATGATAAGTATCCCAAAATCTGCAAAACACAAAAAACTAAATTATGCACACTCAATTTGATTGACTCCCCCTGAATTGCTTTCTCCATTTTTCACTTGTCTCTCTCTCCCCCCCTTTGACATCAATGACAAAGGGTGGGAATCCACCAAAACTTATGTATAAAAGAATGAATGAATTCCATTGATTACATGAACTTAAAGATGTCAGAGTGAGTCACCTTTAAGGATTTCAGATACTCGTTCCATCCTCTGAGGAAATACTCCAAAAACATTTATTAGGGCACTATACATGAATGCATGAATCTCAAGACTTTGAAGTTCGGATGACACCAGTTTACCTAAGGCACTTATTGCATCCTATTGTGCTCCCAACAAGGTATCCATCCAGAGAGTTATTAAACTCCTCAGATTTCCTACTCTGCTCAACATTTTCTCCTTGTCTTGGTTCAAGCCCTTTATTATGTCAGTATAACCCAAAATTTGTGCTTCAAGTGAACTAAGAAAAACTGATTTGGGGTGCAAACAAATGACCGATACCGACTAACTTACTCTGAAGATCTTTTATTTTCCAATCAATGTCTATAGTAAAGTTGGGCAAAGACAAACATGATTTAAAAATCTTTCCGCCTTTATCCAATGCCTCTTCTATACTCTTCATTGTAGTCTTTAGGCTCGCTCTATCTCTCTCAAATTCTTTCAATTTATTCGGTAATCTCATCTCATTAAATCTCTTATGCATATATTCATTTGTAACCTTCTCTAGTGATACAAAATTGGAGTTAACAACATTTAACATATTCTTAAGCTTTCTGGAGGGAGAAGCACCAAAATACTGACTAAAACTAGGTAAAAGCTTTTCCAAAATCTTAGTTGCAAGAAAAATGGCCTCTTTATCTTCTATGTTGGATCGGTGAAACAACTACTGATTTATATGTTGCTTGGGGGATAAACTCAATCAACGGGTGCTGGGTGGGCTACACCTTTTTATGCTCTCCGATCAATCCTTTCAACTACGAGCCAATAGAATTGCAACAAGCTTTCGAACTTAAATAGATTTTGCCTCCCGTTAAAGAACTAGCACTGGGAACTAACTTTGGTCAAAGTCGTGGGTAAATGGACTGATCTAGCCCCGAAGCTTTTGATCTACTCGAACCACTACTGATTCTAGGTCAACTATGGGTGTTTCCCGTGAACTGCCTTGCCCTGATTTGCTCCTCCTTCCGCCCTGCCTTTCCTGTACTGTTTCATATGCTCCGACTGAGATTTCAACAAGTCTTCACTTGCCTTGATCTAAGATTGAGTGACAAGTTTCAATGCTTGAAGGGGGAAAGAGTGCCCAAATCCACCAGACCATGATAAAAACATCATCTACATCAATCTCCTTACCTTTGCCGGTGATATTGATTGCAGTCATGGTTACCAGAGGTTTCTTTGTTGACTCATCACCCTTCTCCTCTGCACTCACACTCTTTTCAACTTTTGTAATCTCCTCTTCTATCATCTTTGCAATTACTTCTATCTCAGGAGGGTCCCAAGTAGCTTTACCAGAGATATCTTCTACTGGATTCTCAGAAGGTACATCTTATGCTGCTTCTTACTCAACCAGATCAACAGATGGCTGATCCTTCTGACCACCAGATTTTTTTGCATGTACTTCTGGAATGGAAGTTTCTTCAAGATTTTGTCCTTCCGAATGGGTGGCATTTTGAGATTGATTTACCTCATATCTCATCTTTAGCAAAAAGACTTTCATTATTTTCTCAGTCTCTTTTGCAACTTCATCAATTTTTCCGAGCATTATTCTATTGACCCTTCTCTTTCTCCTCAACTTTTCTTTGGCCAACTTCAATAATATTTCAACTTCATCCCTAGATATAACTAAACAAGTATTAACCAAAACATACTCATGCATTTCTTCATCTTTTCAATAAGCAGTATTTCTCTGGATATTAAGAATATCATACAATTGTATGGGTAACTCAGGTGATAATTCAATCAGAGCCTAGCTGAAGTCATTCATATATTGAACAATTGCTTCCTCAATTTCTCTTCACTCCTTATCATCCATGTTCTCATAATATATAGCAAGATTATTAAAGTTTTCATCCTTAATGATTTTATTTTTTATATCTTCTAAGGACTTAGGAGGGATGAACTCAACCTTACCAGACTCCAAAGCTTCATCAATCTCCGATTTTTGCTTCTTGGTTCCTCTAGATCTTCTGGATGGCTCACCTTGAGTCTTTGACTTTTTGGAGGGTGGAGCATCACTAGATGGATTTTTGACTGCTCAAACATAGGTAGTAGTCTTCTTAACTTTCTAGATTTCCTCCTCTAACTATGTCTCCTCCTCAACTGCCATATAATTCCTTGAAGGCTTCTCCTTTTTCCTTTTCTCAACATTGATAGATACTATTGGTTTGGGGTTAGGTGGAGGAACCATTTTCTTCATGCTAGAGACAGGTGTAGATTAACTAGGCTTAGCTTTAGATTGCTTAGAAGAGGAGGACATCGGTTTAGGTTGTGGTTTGGTCACATCCTCTTCTTTCAGTATATTCTGAGCTCTTGCCTTCTATACAAGCTCCTTTGTTAGTCCCATTTGTTCTACAACAGCCTCAACTTCCTTTCCAATCTTTCTCTTTCTTCCAACATCAGTGAATTTCTTGTGCAGACTTAAGTCCTTCTCCTTAAAAGTACCGAATATTTCTTCCTTAGGATCTACTGGCTGGCTCAATAGATCTTGAGCATATGCTTCTTGTGAAACAACAATGCCCAAACCCAAGGAAACCTAGCTAGGAGGAGCTCTTGGTATTGAATAAGTGGAAACAACTAAAGGTTGAGCTACTTAAAGGAGATTCACTCCCTAAAACTAGACCCATTCCAAATAATCAAAGGCTTGATGGCTTCTCAAGCACTTCAAATGCTTCCAGCAACAAAGATTCACTTAATATATATTAGCTTCTTTCATAATAGGAAGTGTTTGAAAACCAATCCCCTTCAAGGCAGGTTGATGGGCTACAAATCCAAAACAAATATAATGCCTAAGAAGAATTTTATAGGTCGCATTCCTAGAGATGGCATAGGAAATCCATTGAAAACAAAGGGGGCTAACCCTTGATGTTAAGTGGAAATATTATCAAGACCTTCAAATTCTTGCAAGAGACCTAAAAATCCTAGGCCACACGGTGGAAACCCTTGCGTTCTTTAGAAAAGGACCAAATAAAATCATAGAGAAGTCTCTCAAGCTTCTGATAATAATTTCTAGAAGAAGCACAACAAGAGGATAAATAAACATGGATGGCCACAAGAAATTTAGAACAAACTTGAAATTTTCCTACAAGTGAAAGCACTTTGGTGATCCAATAGGGGAGATTCTTCTCAATTTTGGTGAGGCCCATGTTCCAAGGTCGATTAGAGAAGTTTGACAGGCAAAGGGAATGCCCAAAACCTAAATATTTTCCCTTGGCCAATCAAATTCTTGTCATAGCCAAGGATCCAAGCTGACATTGGAAGAGCAAATTTGGTGGTAACATTAGGTCTCAAGCCACTAAATAGTTGAGTCAGAGGCTATGAAAAAAGTTTCGAGACACTGGAGATATCCTTTGGTATTTTTCTCCTCTTGAATAAGAGTGGGAAAAGATTTATCAACAAAGTGGTCATTAACTAGTTGATTTGATGAATCAGGCAAGGCAATGCCTCTAACCCTCCCAAAGGATATAGAGCTTGCCAAAAAGTAACCAAACCCTTCAACAATGAGAACATACAAAGAAGGAGCATGAGGGCACCACTATTGGATAAAATAGTGAAGGCCAAAAGCCTGAAATTGGTGACCATTAATGGTGATGCAGGTCGAGGCATCAACAAACAACATGTTGACTATTTGAGTAAAACTGGAATTAAACCCCAAGAAACTAAGCATAGCGAGAAGGTAAGTCCACTCAATATGGTCATATATTTTGGCAAAATCAATCTTCAAAATAATGACCTATTGTTTAGAGCATTGAGCTCATTCTATGCCTTCCCAAATAGAAATTGTGTTATCTGGAATGAATTTGGACTTAATAAAACTAGTTTTCTCAAGAAAAACTATTTGAGGAAGCATGCAGTATAAGTTTAGGACCAAAGCCTTGGAAATAATTTTGTAAGATACATTAAGCAACATGATTGGAAACTAGTTACAAATATCCTCAGGATCTCCTAGTTTAAGTATGAATTTAATATTTCATTTATTTATCAATTTTCCTAAAGATTGGTTATAAAAGGCATCAAGACATACTTTATGAAGATTGGAGCCCACACAAGGCAATAGAGATTTGTAAAACTCATGGGGAAACCCATCATATCCCACCACTTTATCATCAGTCTTAGAGCTCACAACCTCCTTAAGGTCCTCTATGGAGAGTAATTATTCGCAAAAGGAATTTTGAGCTTAGAAAGATTACACAAGACAACCTAAAAGAAATATTTAAGAGCATACTCTTACTAAAGGGGTCATGTATAGTGAAAACCTTTTTGTAACGATGAACAAAAGCTTGAAGAAGTCTAGGAGCTTAGATAGCATTGCCTAGAACTCCTTGATTATTTTGATGCCTAGGTAGAAATGACATGTACAAAGAGAAAGAAAAAACTCTTTAGATGCATAGTCATAAACCTTAAGCCAATGCATTTTATCCTTAATTTGAGCACCTCTTGCAACATAAATTTATGTAATTTTCTTTTGCTGATGAATCTGAGCCACATGAACTTACAAGGTGGGAGAGAATGGGTCCAGTGCAAGATTTTTAGTGGCATGGCAAATATTTGAGGTGGTGACCTCATATGACCGACAATAAAAAATGCTTGATTGACAACCACAAATTGGAGGAAGTGCAACGTGCATTAGATGACATGATTCAACCAAGAAATCCAACCAAATTGTTGAGTCGGATAACACTCAAGATTTACTACATTTTAAATGTTTGCCAATATGGGCAGATGAATTAGAAAGTGTTCAAGAAAAAATGAGATTTGGATAGGCCTGCCTTGTCCACTTGCTAATTAATACTCAACTTGAAGGGAAAGTGGTCTAACAAGGTGACCTTGGGAAGAGGCATAACTTTTAAGGCATGATAGGAGGCAAATTAGAAGAAAGATTGCATTCTAATTATTGGATGATCAAGCCATTTAAGAAATTTGTTATTTCCTACCTTGAAATTACTCCATTGGTAGCATCGTAAATTGTCACTGGGTCAATTTACACCTCATGTTTGTGCCCCTACATTAGTGTGTCCCTTCCTCATCTCCTATCTAGGTCCATTTTGTGCTCAAAATCTAGTGTTGATGCCATGTACACCCACTAATAGATTCCCTAGAGGGGTGTCCTTCTCCCTGAGGCTTAATTGGGATCCCTTGCTAACAAGGACTAGGGAACCCATGCCCTGGTCCCTCTTAGCTAGACCCTAATTTGGAATGGGCAAGGGTCCTATCTCTCTAGCATGAATTAAACTTTGTGGCTCCGCATAACCATTTGAGGCCGACCTAATCAGTAAATGACCTATATACCCCTATATAAAGATGTTTGATCAACCTAATTTCATCCAAGAATCATAAGTTTACATATCCTAGCACTCTTGCATCCGTGAAGTGTTCATTATCAAGCATTTTCAGAGATCTTCAAGGTTGCATATTCTTCATTCAACCATTGTGGAGCAAAATTACATCATTCATATGCAAAAATGTGTGTGATTAGGATTTTGTAATGTTCATGCCATTTCATACAACATATGTGATTACATTCCAGAAGAAAAGAATCATCATCAACAATTGCAAATTTGAGGTATATATTTCCATGATTTATTTTAGTATTTGTATTTATTCATTCAAGGTGAATTCTTAAACTGGGATTTGACTTAGGAAAATCCCTATTCCCAAAAATTTCCCCTTTCTCTACTATGTGCAAGAATAGGTACAGAGCTGTAACTATTAGGATCAACATTATTTACAGAGACGAACAAATTCCCTTTAAATGGAAAAAAGTGCAGAGGAATAGAGTGACCGACACTTCGGTCCTAACAATTTAGGTCAACTTTTTGGGGACAGATCTGAACATTCACATATTGTTCAAATCCAAGTTTGTGGCTTCGTTCAACAACTGTAGCTCATTATTTATGCATAATTACTTCAATTTCAACACATTTACCCTAATTTCAACATTTTCACAATTCAACTTAAAAAGATAGAATCAAATTATAACTAGTGAATCTAATCATAATTCTCAACCATATATTTGTTGATTTGAGGCTAGATCTATTGGATTCACCCCTCTTTAATGTAATTGGTCCTTAAGCAAAATTAGTAGTTTTACTACATCCAAGTGATGGAAACCCTAATTTTCACCACATTACATTTTGGTGAACCTGACATCTCACACCCTTATTTCTGATTTATGCTCTTAGATCAGATTGTTTATACATTTTCAAATTAAAATCTACATTTACAAGTTTAATTTTCAATTGAATTACATAATTTTAGAGGTTCAAATCACACAAACCCTAATTTATAATTCTAAAATTGAACTTGTGAGTTGCCTAATTTGGATTAATTATCTCTGATCAAATTTGGGAACTTTTTTAGTTTTCAATTTTTCATTCATAGATCTTGTTTTAATCAAACTATGCAAATTTAGAGGTTAAATTCACAAAAACCTAATTTATTTTGGTTAATTTGATTTGTGGGTTGCATAATTTTTCAAATTTATTTCCATATCTGATTGTACACATTCATAATGACACTTAATAGATCTAATTTATTTTTTGTTTCACATATGATTACATTGATTTTTACTTATATTTATTATAATCATGTGTTGGAAAATGGTTTCTTTCACTTCGCATTGCTTCTTTTCATTCATAACACTTCAGCGTTTGCATTTTTAGAATTTCCAAATTACTTCCTATCAATAAATTAAATCTCAAAGATTTTATCCATGATATATATTGTTTTATGGTGATATTTTTTAGGAAAAAATATTATATATGTAGATCACATCAAAGCTTTTGTAGATCCCAATTGTAGAGATGCTAACGGAAAACATAATATGTGTACCTCTCCTACGATATCTAATGTGAATGAAGAAAGAACTAATACTCCTATCAATGATCTCTTTAATGGAGGGCAAACCTTGAAGCACAACTTGGCACCATCTTCTTCTCATATAGATACCCTAGCGCAAGGGGGGCAAGATAAAAAAATTGGTGTTTCAATCTCTCTAGAACCCCCTTACTCTCCTAGAGCCTATCTATAATGCCCTGCCAGAAACTCCAAAGGAATAACCACACAACTAAGCTACTAAGGGAGAATTTTTTTTTAAAAAATTTTAATTCACATAAAGTGCTTTACTTACTACATTGCACGTTTATTACACAAGCAGAAGTCTAAACAAGAATTCCTAAAAGGTTACCAATGAAGAATTATTCAAAAGGTTAAATTCCATAATAAAGGTTAATCCAATTATCCATCAATTACTTATTGAACATAATAAACCATACTCACATAACAGATTTCATCATTTAAAGATTGAAAGTATTACAATATATATTACTCTTCAAGAAAGCATTTGCACAAATAATAAGGATAACTGATAAAATAACATCCAATAACTTAAGATTACATTATTCATCAAATACATGGCTTCCAATAATACATATTAAATTACATCTTTACCAAATACCAAGGTTACATAATCCACTGATACAAATGACCACGTAGGTCTCAAATACAGAAATCTCCAACATGAGAAGATACAAGAAGCACTAACCACAAAAATATCTACGAATCCAATCCTCTCATGAAGGCACGAACATAAACATCCGATGGGAAGTGGCACTACCACCCGACCATGTGATCCCAAAATGGAATCACCCCAGTGTGCTAGGAGATAGCAAAAGACCCTCAAGCAAGCATAAGAAAAACATGGTCGACAATACAAGTGTGACTCCACAATACTCCTAGTGAACTCAACATCACAAAACACTAGTGACCCTAAAGAGAGAATGTCATCGCATAGCTTTTGATGGTTACCCTAGGTAGGCCTTCATAGGTCCCGACCCCAAACTTGGGTTATCCTAGTCCTGAACCTCTGGTTCCATCCAAGTCTCATGCGGACCCTACCAACCTTTCATGAAGACAAGGTGGTCAGTTTGTCATTCCAGGCCTTCCCACTACATCTTGAGTCTATACGAGCACTCAACCATGCACGGGGTACAATATCTTATTTAATGTTAAGAACTACCCACCCCCTAATCAATTATTAGGTTATCACTTATTATCTCACTTTCAAGGGGTTATCCAGTCAACCACTTCGAGCGTGACCCCTACTCGAAAGCCACTCTCCCATAGGACACTATACAAACACAGTATCTCTATGAGAACCCTATGGCGATACTGACATCCATAAAACCACTACAAAAATACAAGTGATGAAAACATAGTCGTACTAACCCTTTGTTGACCATAAGGAACAAGCACAATATGGTTTAAAACGACAAGGTCATAAGGACAACACCTGATCAAGAGGTACAACGAACACTACAATAGAACGACTAAACATTAACAAGAATTGCAATGAAATAAGTCCCTTGCTAAGAAATGCCAAATTAACTAAGACCATACTCAAACAATCTTTTAAAATTAATAACATCATATATACTTGCAATTCAACATTTAAAATTTAATAAAACACAACCACATTGATTAAAAGAAATTCAAGTCGTCATTAATCTAAGAAGGCTAGAAATTAACTAATCACAAGTAGCCAATTTTCCCCCTTTCAATTTTGAACAAGCAAAAAAAATCATAATAACTTAATGTATAAAACATACCATATTAAATAATACATTTTCCACAAAAGCATCATTTAATTTATTTTTCCCAAATAATGCAATTTCTAATAATATTTAAAAAATCACATTAAATATCGATGCACTCTATAATCCTAAACATACATACCAAGAGAGATATAAAATAGATTATGGAAAGCACACAAAAATGAAGGAAAGACACAAAACCCTCCAAGATGCCCTCCACCATGCTCATAGTTGCTCCTCCCTTGTTTCTCTCCTCTCCAAGTTCCACATGAGTGTAGCCCTCAGCTTTTTGCACTATTATGGATATCTTATGGAGATTAAGATTATGAAAAATGAAGATAAAAGATTATGCAAATGCAAACAAGCTAAATATGAGAAAATACCTAATTAATCTATGTTAATTTTAGCCAAAATAACAAAGAAAAATGCATCTAAATGCTCTCTCAAATTTACTATAAGTTTGATGCATAAATATTTCTAGATTTTGGATCCTTTTGGAGAAGGAAATGAGCTCTATTTATAGAAAAAAAGGAGCAATGGATGGTTGAGATTGAGAAATTTCAACAAGGGTTGGGATTGATGGGTTTATGATCCATGTGAAGGCTTTCAACCCAATCCCAGGATGATAAATATCAACATGAGATTGCTTGAGAGGAGAGGGAAGAAGCATTAAATGCTTGAGATGACTTGAAGGTTACCTTGGGAGGTAAGGTTAGGCTTGAGTTGAATAATGAATAATTCATTTATCCAATGGACAAACTCTTGTGCAAGAGTTAGTGGGGATAACAATGGTCAAAGCAATGAATGCTTGAAGAGACCCATGAGTTAAATGGGGGTTGAGTTAGAGGTAAAGTCTCTGACCATGTGGGTGAGTTGAAGTTATGTAAGAGCCATAAATGGTTATGTAAGAACCATTAATGGTTTGGAAGACTTTAGGGGTTAGCTTGTTGGAGAATGGAACTTTTAATGCTTTTCAAAGACTTTGAGGCTTTGAGAAGTCACTTCAAGTTGCTTAGGAATGTGACAATAATTAGAGAGGGTGATTAGGCTAATTGGGAATGGTTTAGAAGAATCTAGAATGAGTTTAGGATGCAAGTCGGTTTGGTGGGTGAGAGAAAATAAGATTTTAATTAAAATAAAATTCATTTATTTCAACTAAATAGGTGCAACTTGCATTTGTAGGAGAATGCAAGTCGGGGTAGTTTAGGGATTTTAAATAAATATTTTATTTATTTATTTAATATGAAGAAAGGGGTTAAATTAAATAAATATGCTTTATTCATTTAATTAATTGTTAGAGTGTGGTTTAATGAATTAATTTACATAAATTGAATAATTTATTTAGTTAATAGAAGAAGAGGTTGATAATAAATTAATAAATATTAATTTAATTAACTCATTATTGATGGTTAAATAATCAAATAAATACTAAATATTCATTTAATTAAGTGGATAGATTTATGTGACTACAAATATATATATAATAATATACATATATGTATATAAATATATATTTGTCGAATATATAAATACTTATATGCACGCATTATATTATGTATATATATCACATCAAAAAAATTAACTTAAATAAAAGATAAAGCTTATTTACTGACAATAATAATAAAGAAAAATTTACATTTAAAATTTTATATATATATGTGTGTGTGTGTGTGTGTGTGTGTGTGTGTGTACACACACACATATACATATATGTATTTGTATTTATACATATATATACATATATATACATATACAAATACATATATGTATACATATATATTGTAATCAAATAAATCTGTCCATTTAATTAAATGAATATTTGTTATTTATTTAATTAAAAACTCACTAACCATCAGTTAATTAAATTAACATTTAATTAATTCATCTTCAAACATTCTCCTATTAATTAAATAAATTATTCAATTTATTTTAATTAATTCATTATACCAAATTCACAATCAATTAAATGAATAAATATTATTTATTTAAATTAATCCCCTTTCTTCTTTTAAATAAATTAAATAAAATATTTATTTAAATCATTTATTCCCCCCCACTTGCATTTTCCTACAAATGCAAGTTGCAACCACAAGTTGAAATAAATTAATTTTATTTTAATTAAAATCCTATTTTCCCTCACCCACCAAACCCACTTGCAATCATAACCCCCTTCTAGAACTTACCTAATCCTAACCAATTAACCTAATCCATCCCCTATTTATTGTCACATTCCTAAGCAACTTGGAGTCACTTCTCAAAGACTTCAAAGTCTTTGAAAAGCATTAAATGCTTTGTGTGTTCAACAAATTAACCTCTAAAGTCTTCCAAACCACTTATGGCTCTTACATGATCATTTATGGTTAACCCCTAACTCAACCCTCATGTGACTCATGTGTCTCCTCAAGCATTTATTGCTTTCACCATGGTTATCTCTTTTACCTTTGCACAAGAGTTTATCCATTGGATAAAAGCTTTATTCTTTGAATAAAGAATTCATTCACTCAACCCAACCTTGACCTTAACTCCCAAGTTAACTCTCAGGTCATGTCAAACATTTAATGCTTATTCCCTCTCCTCTCAACCCCTCTCATGTCGACACTTGTCATCCTGGGATTAGGTTGAAAGCCCTCACATGGATCTTAAACCATTCAATCCTAACCCTTGTTGAGATTACTCAATCTCAACCATCCATTGCTCCATTTTCCCTATAAATAGAGCTCATTTCTTCATAATCCAGATCCTGAAAACTTGTATGCATCTAAGTTATAGAGAATTTTAGAGAGCATTTTAGCATAATAAATCATATTCACTCTTTTGGCTTAAAATCAACACTAGCTAATTAGATAATCTCTCATTTTTAGCTTTTGTTCACACTTGCATGACATTTTAGATTAATCATCTTTTTATCTTGAACCTCCATAAGGCATCCATAATGCAAAAAGGTGCTGAGAGCTACTAATTTGGAACTTGGAGAGGAGAGGAACAAGGGAGGAGGAGCTACGAGCATGGTAGAAGACATTTGGAGATGTCTTCTTGCATTTATATTCATAGTTAAATGATTTACTTTGTTTTTAGTGTCTCTCTTGGTATGCCTGCTTAGACTAGTTTTTGGTTGATTAACACTAACTCTTCTTTGTTTCTTGTATTTTTGTGTGTTATACGGCCACAAGTTTTAGTCTAACCTTGCCCCATTTTGCAGAGCATCATTTGGTGAACTCGACGTGAATCCAACAACTTTTTTTTTTAACAAACTAACTTTTTGACTGTTTAGCTTGACACACAGGTCGTGCTTTGGCGCTTTTGTTCGCGCTTTGGCACTTTTGTTCGCGCTTTGGCACTTTTGTTCGCGCTTTAGCGCTATTGCAATTTGATATTTTAGCACTATTGTTCTTACAATGGCGCTATTGTCTCAAATTTAGTGCTATTGCCCATATTATAGCACTTTTCCTTATTAACTAGTGCTTTTGTCTATATTTTAGTGCACTTGTATTGGCTGTTTAAATATTTTAGTTTAGCTCATTTGTCTATACTTTAGCGCGTTTGTGTTGAGTAGCGCATTTGTTGTCACATAGAGTAGCGCTATTGTAAAAGAACATTGTAAAAGAAAGGCCTTGTAACCGATAACATTATTTTTTAGGCTTTTGGAAGCCCACCATGTTTTCGGTTTTTTCTAACTGTTTGTTTCGTGTGCAGGTTTTAAACTAACCCCTTTTTGTTACTTAACAATCAAAAGCACTTCTTTTGGTGCTTTAAAATCAACAAAACAATTTTATTTCTTGCAAGTTAAGATTCAAATTTCATTTTGGTGCTTAAAATCAAGAAAACAACTTTATTTCTTGCAAGTTAGGATTCATTTTCTTTTGGTGCTTAAAATCAACAACACAAAAATTTGATTTCCTTGCATCAAAATCCAGAATTAAAAATTCACAATCAACACTTCAATTTTTGTGCAAGTAAAAAGAACAATCAACTTGTCTCATTGTTGCAAAATGATTTTACTTCATGCAAACGTGTTTTTCATTAAGTTGACCAGGATTTCAAATTCTAGTTTACTCAAACATATTGCCTTTGAAGTTAAAAAGAACATCATGGTTGTGGAGCAACATCTCCAATTAGATAGAACATCATTGCAATGACAAATTAAAAAGAACAAGTGTATTTTGCGTTTGGCACACTTGTGCAAAAGAGTTGGTCGAGTGGTCCTACTTCTAACACACACTATCCTCTCCCTTGGCTTTCGTGGTCCTAGGTGCAAGAGAAAAGTGTTAGTAACACTCAAGTTTTCTCTTTTTAAGAGAGGCCTGCCAAGAGACACATCACTCTTGGGAACGACCTCACGTGATAAATCCTTCGAGCCGCTATAAAAATCAAGTGAGAGCGAAAGTTGTAGCCTTGGGTATAGCTGTTCCTACAGTGTAACTTGCTGAAAGGACAAATGGGCCCCACCACAAGTTACATGGCTCTTAAGTGAGTCAATGCAGAATGAACTTATGTCCAAAAACATCAAAAATTACTAAACACTTTTAAGTAGTAGCCCACCCATTCTATTGATTGAGGATATTTGTGATAAATTCAGTGCAAGAGCATAAATGGTTTTGCTCCCAAGATACTCACCATACATATTTCCTTGAGTAGAAACAAGCTTTTTGAAAGGTTACTTGTAGCCTGATAAAAGTGGTGACTCCCCATCATAGGGATCATCTATTTTTTATGCTCACGCAAGACTTAGTATATCACATCCTTACCTACCACGGTGGGATTCATAAGGTATGTAGTACCAAAGTCGAAGAAATATCAAGATGTGGGCTGAAATTATCGCAACTGGCCATTTGACCTTAGGGATAAAAAGTGTTTGAAGTATTTTCGTTTTTGAGTCAAGACCAGTGCAAATTGAGCCGACTTCCAGCTTTGGAAACACCTAAAATACATTTGAAGGAAAGGGTCATAAAAGGTTCAAAAGATTGGGTTGATCTAGACCCATACTTACTTGTGCCTTTTGAGGCAACATTCTTGTGTTTGTGTGCTTGCTTTGTTTTCTTGTCAAAGAAACATCATAAACCCCAAATCAGAAACAAGTATTCATCCAACACCAACATTTTCAAAAAAAAAAAACACAAAAGATCAAAAACAAAGAGCAATAATCAAAGTACAAACTATATGACCATTCTTCACATCTTGAGAAAAAAGAATCTTCATCAACACATCAACTTGAAGAAAAGACCATTAAGCTCAAAGGCTTTTATAAAAAGAAGGAAATTCTTCTATCTTAATAGACAAATCTTTGTCTCTCATAGAACCTTCTTACGTCACATGTGTCTTTACCTTCAAGGAAAATCAAACGAATTTGATCAAGAATCATTAAACCGCAGAGCTTTTACTCAATACAGAGCTTTGAGTTATCATCAAAATAAGGGAGGCAAGATCAATTCTGCTTCCTTTCCAGATATTTGTATCACATATAACATAGCTCGGGAAGAATCACAAAACCCTAAACAAGAAGAGGAAGAATTTGTTCCTTTTGTAACATAAAGTTTCTATTGAAGTTAAACATCTCATCCATTATCACATTCACATCTCATCAAATCCATTCCAAATCTCAAAACATCAAGAGGTTTTTGTCCTAAGTTCTATTTCAATATTTCTTGAATCAAACACAACATATCACTTTTAGAGTGTCTCTACATCTAGGATAAACTCATCCTAAGAGACATTTCTACACAAGTTAAAACTAGTTTCTAAGTGTATCCTCTCATTAATAGGTAGTTGAGTCTGTAATACATCTTAGATTCCTCTACACCTTATCACGTCAAACTTTGTCAATCCAACACAACAAGCAATTCAAGAAAGAACTTTGGTAACATCTACCTTTAGTGCTAGGGATCCGTATGCAAAGCACTTCACCAAACATCAATCTTTCATTTCATCACCATCTCATTGTCATTTTCATTAAACTTCAACAAAAACTTGTAAACAAAATGGTTCATACAAGATCCAGGTCTAGACAACAAGAAATTGAAGAGGAAGAGGAGGAAAATCTTAATGAATTCCAAGAAGCCCTTGGAGGAAATGCAAATGATGAAAATCCAAGTACTCCTACTCTTGCAGCAATATAAAGGGCACAACACAACCCTCTCTTTAATAGACTTTTTGACGAAATACTCAGGAGCAATGCTAATGCTCACTTTTTAAGACTTGCTCAAGAGGGGGCTAAACTACCCTCTGACTTTGACATTGCACAACTAAGACAAGCATCAGAATGCCAAAGTTGTAATAAGGATGAAAGAGGTCGAGATCACATCAGATATAACCTTCATCAAGGTAATCCCCCACCTCCTCCTTCTCCAAATGATATAGACATGTTGCGGCAACAAGTCAAAAATCTTGCCCAACAACTTCATAGTGGTGTAAAAACCAATCAATTTTCACTCAATGACATTTGTCCCTATCCCTTTGATAGGAATCTTCATATGCCACCTTTTTCGCGAGGGTTTGAAACACCCAAGTTTGAAAAGTATAGAGGAAAAGGAGATCCTCATGATCATATTAGAGAATTCCATTCAGCTTGCCTCGAAGTGGCATACGAGGATACATACCTAATGCAACTTTTTCCCCAAAGCTTGGGAGGGAAAACCACATCATGGTTTTCCCAATTACCCGGTGGCATTAGGACATTTGAAGAACTCATCCAGAAGTTCCTAGCACATTACTCACACAATATTGAATGTGATATCACCATGGCTGATCTATGTAACACTAAACAAAAACCAGGTGAGCTATTTTTAGTCTTTCTGCAACGGTGGCGTTAAATGTCTAGCAGACGTTCTCTTCAATTACCTGAACAAGAACTAGTGGAAATTTTTATTTCCAACTTAAATGACGAAATGGAATTTCACCTAGATGTAAAAGATACATACACTTTCAATGACATCATCACCAAAGGCTTAAAATGTGAGCAAGCTCTCATCAAAAAAGGGCTTATCAAGATATATAATGAGCCAAAGGATGGCCCTCACCCACGCTTCAACAGTGACAAGCCTAACTTCTGGAACAAAAACAAAAACGTCGTCAACGATGGGGTTGTGGATGTAAGAACTATCAAAAGTGCACAACCTGTGGTTCGATTTGCAAGATAGAACCCCCCACCCAAGAATAACACAGTTGCTCCTCCAAATCAAGCTAGAACACATCTCAAGAGGAACCCAGACAATGTCAACAAAATATTATAACAAAATGAACATACACTCCCTTAGGGGAACCCATCGAAACATTGTTACATCAGTTGGTTTCTCAAAATCTAGTGACCTTGCCCAAAACATCAAATTATGAGCCTCAAGTCAAACCTTCATGGTGGAGGGATACTGAACATTGCGTTTTCCACCAAGGGAAAGGACATAAGACAAGAAATTGTCACAGATTGAAAGATCTTATTCAGGATCTTATTGACCGAGGTGAAATCAAAATCGAAGGACATGACCCAAAGACAACAAACAATGATCATCTCATGTTTAAAAATCCACTTCCATCACAAGATCAAAGGGTTCCTTCCACTTCAAGGAGAAACACAGACACTACTGATTATACGCAAGCCGCGTATAATTACACTATGAATCACCTATATGATGCTAGTGAACAGATTGCAACTATTACCATCAAAAATCCCAGCTCCGCTTGCAATGTTGTTACACGTCGCGGCAAGATCACTATAAAAGTAGCTCCACAAGGCACCCCATCCATCCCAAAGCAGTATAACCTTGTGGAACAATTAAACAAAACACCCGCACTGATATCTATCTTAGAGCTATTACACCTATCTCCATCCCATAAAACAATCTTGGATCAAGCTCTCCAAGAGGCGTCAGTCTGTGCAAACCTAAATATAGATTAGTTCCAAGCTATGGTTGGAAATCTAAGGTCATCACCTTGTCTCACTTTCTCTGAAAGTGACAACTCATCCTTCCAGCAACCTCATAACACCTCACTCCACATTGAAGGGTTTATCAACCAACATAGGATCAAGCGAGTCTTGATCGATAATGGAGCAAGCTTGAATATCTATACACTACAATTGGTCACAACATTGGGATATGTGATTGAAACAGTGGATCCCCACAAGAAGATAACAATCAAATCCTATGATGATGCAGAGCGTCCATCCAAAGGGGTAGTTATGCTACCGATCCGAGTGGGCCCAGTGGTGAAGCACATCGTCTGTCAAGTTCTGGACCTTCCTCTGCCATATAATTTATTGTTAGGAAGACCTTAGATACACGCCATGCAAGTTGTTCCATCCACCTTCCATCAGTGTATCAAGTTCCTGCATAATGGGGTGGAAATTACAATCCTGGGTGATGCAAATCCCTTTGCATATTGTCACAATATCAATCATCAACCAGAGATTATCATTCCCAACAATAGAGAAGCCATCTCCTCCACATCATACGTAAGTCCAGCCTCTCTTTCCAGTTCAAACACCACTATACCCAAGCAAGAGAAGCTCAAGATGAAAATAGAAGAGGAAGGTCTCGGGGAATACAATCTCAGCCAACTCTTTTATGTTGGACAAATGGCCACTTCTCCTAGAACACATGGCAAACCTCAACGGTTACTTCAAACTCCACTAGTCAAACCAGCATGTACTTTGATGCCCTTCATCCTTGGAAAGAGTCAAGAAGAAGAGACCAGAGATGAAGACTTAGTAGAATGGATCTGTAAAGATCCCACCACCACCGACATTTTGCAAGCTAAGCTTCCCACAGATCAATATGGCAAAGGTATTCTTATTATGCAAAGAATGGGTTATGATGGTCAGAGTGCTCTAGGACCTTGCAAGTAAGGACAACATGAACCACTGCAGCCAGAATTAAAACCCAAAGATAACACTGGCCTAGGCTTTCAAAAGGATATTCTTCATAAGCTCAGATTCAAAGGGAAACCCAACAAACCACTATATCAACCTATTATGAAGAGGTTACCTTTTATTATAAAAGCAACATCAAAGACAATAGCAATTGCCCCATTGAGGCTAAAACTCCCAGCAAAACCATATACAACACCCATCATCCCACTAATCAAACCAACGACCCCATCAGTAGCAACAATAACATCAATAGTACCATTAGCAGCAACAACTGTATCAGAACCCACAACAGTATCAACAACACTGGCAATTCCAATAGAAGCAACAGAGTCAACACTATCGATACTCCCCGTATCGTTTTCATTGATCCCCATAATCCTTCCTGCAACACAATTCATTTCACCTACAAAGGTACATCAACCGATCACACTTGCAGTATTTAACTCAAAGGATATCTCCGTATGGTACAGTAATCGGCTACTGGAAAGTGACTCAGAGACTGACTCACATGAGTGGGAATTTGATTCAATACAACTTAATACTTTAGATGAGGAAGACACATCACCACCTCCACCCCGCAAAGACATCCATATTTACAGAGAAGTACAGATAAAGACCTCTTGGGTTCCTGAGCTGGAAAATTCTTCCACAGACCCTACATCACATCCTACGCCTGATTCTGATAGGGAGTACCATCAATGACCTTCACCACAACATCTTAACCCTCACTGACACATCTAACAAACTTAACCTAATCGATGAGGTAATGCCCATTATCCATCCTGAACTCATCGAATGGAACCAACCTAATCTCCCATGTCTTGACCATTTCCAAAATGATGAGGCGATCATTGACTTTTTGGAGCTACGGGATAACATACCAATCGGGGATCACAAAGCTAGATTCGCCATTGAACTTAAGAGCACAACATACTTTGGGGCAGATGCCAAACCTTTTAGCTATAAAAATATAACAATAAAACATGGATCTTCCAGTGAAAACCACACTGTGGCACTGTTTGGTCCCACAAAAGTAAGAAGAAAGAGCGTATCCAATGGTGAAAACATCTCTGAGGCGCCTGAGGATGAAAGGTTTGACATTCTCCCCTCTAGTACACAACAAGAATGATCAATAATTCTTATTGAGGAAACCAAAGAATACAACGTGGGGACTCCTGAAACTCCTCACCACATACACCTGGCATCTCTTTTAACTCCAGAGGAACAACCTAAGTTTATAGAGTTCTTCCAGAACTGTCAAATCAACTTTGCATGGTCATATGTAGACATGCCTGGGCTTGATCCTGATTTAGTCATGCATCACCTCACGGTAGCAGAGGAAGCCAAACCTGTCAAGCAAAAACTTCGCAAGATGCATCCTCAGATTGCAGTACTAGTCAAAGCAGAACTTAAGAAACTCCTGGATGTTGGTTTTATTCGACCAATTGATTATGCAAATTGGATATCCAATATTGTACCTGTCGGCAAACCAAATGGGGGCATTTGTATCTGTATTGACTTCAGAGATCTGAACAAAGCATGTCCTAAAGATGACTTCCCCCTACCAAACATCGACATAATAGTGGACCTAACACCAAGACATGCCATGCTTTCACTCATGGATGGTTTCTCTGGATACAATCAGACAAAGATCGCACCAGAGGATCAACATAAGACGGCCTTCACATGTCCATGGGGAACATACTGCTGGAATGTAATGCCTTTTGGTCTAAAGAATGCAGGCACGACCTATCAACGAGCAATGACCACCATCTTCCATGACATGATGCATAATATAATGGAAGATTATGTTGACGACTTACTAGCAAAATCACTCACAAGAGAAAGCCATCTAGAAATATTAGAGAAAATCTTTGATAGACTAGAACAATATCATGTTCGACTCAACCCAAAGAAATGTGTCTTTGGAGTAACCTCAGGGAAGCTTCTAGGATACATTGTCTCAAGCAAAGGTATTGAGGTCGATCCTGCAAAGGTCAAAGCAATCATGGACATGCCACCTCCCAAGAATATAAGTCAACTAAGGACATTACAAGGATGACTTCAATCCATCCAAAGATTCATTGCACAACTAGAAGATAAATGTCACCCCTTTACACAGCTACTACATAAGAACATCCACTTTCAATGGGATACCAGATGCCAGCAAGCATTCCAGATGCTTAAAGATTATCTCATGAATACACCATTGTCGATCCCCCCAGATCTGAGTAGACCTCTATTACTCTATATATCAGCAACAAGTACAATATTAGGTGTACTATTGGCACAACACAATGCAGAAGGGAAAGAGTATGCTATTTACTACATCTCTCGCACACTGGTTGGCTATGAACTCAATTACACACCCATTGAGCGAGCTTTACTAGAAGTAATCTTGGTAACCACTAAATTGAGGCACTATCTGTTGACACATAAAGTACAACTAATTGCAAAAATTGATCCACTCAAATACTTACTCAGCAAAGAAGCATTGACAGGTTGCTTGGCCAAATGGGTGATGATTCTCAGTGAATTTGACATTGAGTATGTGGACAATAAGGCTATTAAGGGTCAAGTTATTACAAATCAGTTGGCCGATGCTCCCCTCATTGGCGATCATCCTCTCATTTCCAATTTTTGAGATGAAGAGATATTCATGATCACAGCAACACAACCATGGAAACTATACTTTGATGGTTCATACACTAGGCATGGCTCGGGGGCAGGCATTTTGTTTATCACACCTCAAGGTGATAGCATCCTGAAGTCTTACAGGCTCACATTTCCATGTACAAACAACATAGCTGAATATGAGGCCTTGATCACAGGACTCGGGCTAGCCATACAATGGAAGTTACAAGAACTACAAGTATATGGCGACTCCCAACTGGTCATTCGACAAGCAACAGATGAATATCAGGCCAATGATGACAAACTCATGCCGTACAAACAAATGGTGGACAAATTAAAAACATCATTCACTACTATCACCTTTGAGCAGATACCCAGAGATCAGAATCGACCTGCTGACGCTATGGCTACCATCGCATCTCTTCTAGATCTTCCACAGGATTCAACACACTGCGAGTTCTTGGTAGAACAACTTTGGATTCTCGCTTATGATATCCCTGAATCTGAGATGATATGTTGCCTTATCTATTCTGAATCCCCATGGTACAGTGAGTTCTACACCTACCTCCACGATCACACCCTTCCTCCTAACCAATCAAATAACCAACATAAAACCTTCATTCGCCAAACCGCTCGATATACCATTATTGCTGACACCCTATACCGACGCAACCTTGATGGTACTCTCCTTCGATGTTTGGAATAGGATGAGATAACAAAGGCCTTGGAAGCGGTACATGAAGGAATTTGTGGAACTCATGCAAGAGGTCCATCACTAGCCAAGAAACTCCTACACATTGGATACTATTGGCCATCCATGGAAAAAGACTTCTACTAATTTGTTATAAAGTGTAAGAAATGCCAAGTTCATGGAGACCTGATACATGCACCAGCATAGGAATTGCAACCAATCACAACACCATGGCCTTTTTGTCAATGGGGCCTTGACCTTGTGGGTAAAATCCATCCATCTTCATCCAACAGCCACAAATTCATTATTACCGCCACCGAATACTTCACAAAGTGGATTGAAGCCGTTCCACTTACCTGTCACCCGGCAAGTAGATCGCCTCATTCATCCTTAATTACATCATCTGTCGGTATGGTGTACCCATGTCTATCATCACAGATAACAGTCTTCCTTTCAAAAATCAGGATGTTCGTGAGCTTTGTGAGAAATTTCACATCTAACACTAAATTTCCACTCCCTATTACCCACAAGGCAATGGTCAAGTCGAAGCATCAAACAAGAACATATTAAGAATCCTCAAGAAGACAGTCAATGATGCTGACCGTGATTGGCATGTTCAATTGAATCTAGCACTATGGGCATATCGAACTAGCATTCGAACCCCTATAGGCGCAACTCCCTACTCACTAGTCTATGGCGCAAAAGCTATCCTACCTATCGAGGTCAAGATACCATCTCTACGGGTTTCCTTGCACAATCTCATCGATGATGAAGCATACAGAGTATCCCATCTCCAAGACTTAGAGCTACTTGATGAGAAACGACAAGCTTCATACAACCACCTCAAAGCCTATCAGCAGCGCATGAGCAGAAGCTATAATCATCGAGTTAGACCTCGCACATTCGAGGTAGGTGATCTTGTTCTTTGAAAGAATCCTTGTAACCAACCAAACAAAGAACATTAGGGAAAGTTTGTATCAAACTGGTTGGGTCCATATGTTATCACTACTGTATTTGGGTTCGGGGTATATCAGTTGGCTACTTCAGAAGGAGAACCACTAGCAGATCCAATCAACAGCATGCACCTCAAAAGGTTTTATACATAAAGCTACATAGAGCATCAGGCTCCCCAACATACTAGCAAAAACACCAAAAACATTCAGATAAATGTCCTGAAGAAAATACACAAACAAAAAAAATAGTAAAGAAAAATCATGCATCCAAACGGTGAACAACCACTCCGGTGGCACCTTGGGTAAGTGCGATGGTGAAAACCTGGCAAATAGGCACCACTCGTAAAGGCTATGGCTCCATTGTCTTTCAGACTTGTTGCGATCACATTCATTTCATCCATTCATCCATCCATCCAAACCATGGCTTGTTATTGATCTGCAATCCAAGATAGTGCTTCACGCGTCTTGCATCCCGCTTTTTCATAAGTCATGTCTAAACTGGGGGCAATGCCCTTAATCTAGTTGATGGAAGAGGATTCTACATTATTTTGTGACTCATTGAGTTCTTCATTCAAAACCATCTCACAAAAATTCAAAAAACATTCGGAAAATTGTCTCACAAAAAATCCAAAAAACATTCAAAACAATCGTCAAAATACCACAAACATTGGAAAACTATCTCACAAAATCCAAAAACATTTAAAAAAACATCAAAATCAATCAAAAACATTGCAATCGCCTTGTACATACGAATTCAAGCAGCCACCACACAAACATTGTGAAATACTCAAACGATGACCACTTATCACATCAACCCAACAATCAACATCATCACACCAACTATCTTAACAAGGATGCATCCTTCCTTACCAAAAACAAAGACAAGATGACATTTTCTTTGACAAGAAAATTCTGTTAAAGCTATCAAATACTTGGTTGATTTGTAGGTTATTCATTCATTTATATATTAGGTTCCTACGCTACTTCGGGATATCCGTAGGTGATTAGAGTAGCCGAGATGGTTCCTACAACATTGTTTGTATGTATTCTGCAAATTATTCTGATGAAGTACTGGGGCATGTCCTAATGGTATCTACGTGGGAAGTTCACTAAGTTACATGATCATATGCGAAATACAGTCATAGATCACTACGGCTTGTTGACTACAGCGTATACCTCGACCATATGAGCATGAACCATTATCGAATGTCCATATTCTTTATTCTTTATTCTTTATATATGTTGTTTGCTTATAGGTACAATGCTCCATCTTCGGTTCCTACTGCCTCATCCAAGCTCGATAAAGGTTTATCTCTTATTACGGTATGAAATTGTCTCGGGATATGATTGACAAAAAGATCAAGGAGGACGTTTCAAGTCATGCATGAAAGGAGATAATCTTTGTCTGTTCTGCAAGCAATACTCAGGTCAACTTGATCCATTATATCAAGTTGCTTGTATTAACTTTCTATATCAAAATCCATGTAAGGAATACTCAGGTCATCTTGAATCATTATGTCAAGTTGCTTGTATTTTCTTACAACATTTTTAAAGCTCAATGATGAAAATAAAGCACTATGGATCGTCATTTCATCTCATATGTTTATATTGCATTTCGTTGCATATCGCCCATCCATTTACTCATTCATTATTCATATACATGGTTTTGTATACAAGTGTGAACAAAGTTAATATGAGCAGTTATGTGAAAATTGAGTTGGTCTTGGATACAATCACGATAGAGTACTCTGATACATCATCAGTGCATCATGAAAAGTCTGAACAACCTTGCATTCATCTATCATGATCATATCTTCATCATTACATTTAGTTGCATTTGCATCGAGTGCATTTTATATCATTTAGTTGCATAAAACTGCATTTAGTTCATTATCATTTATTGGCGTTAGTCTGATTATATCATTTCATCATTGCATAATCATGACATTTTAGGTTCATTTATATATTGCCCTTTGTTTCATTAACTATCATTATTAGCCATTACTAGGCATTCATTTAGTGTCAGTTACCAATCATCATTTATCATTATTTAAACACGTGTACCCTGCATTTGTTTAGATTTCCATCGTTGCATAAATTTATTTATCTATCCATTAGTTAAGTGCATTCATTTATCCATTTAGTATATTATTATACTCATTCATTTCATTTCATTTAGGATTCACTACAATGCATTAAGGTGCAATTATTCGTTACCCATAAGTTGCATTATCATTTCACTTCATCATATTTTTCGCCATTTAGAATCATAACCAAAACAATTTGTTTCTGCATAGGTTCATAGTTACCCATATTGCATTCATTTAGAAATTGTCATTTAAACATTTGTACTTTACATTTGTTTATCCATATTGCACTCATCTAACAGACATCTAGATGCATTTACATATATAAATCATTCATTTTAGCGCATTAAATCATAACACCATTACATCCAATTGTCTCATTGTCTCATCAAACATAAAAATCCAAAGTACCATCATCATCATCATTTCATTATGCATACATAACCATCATGGCATTACATACATAAGACATTACATCACCAAACACATCATGAACACATATATCAACCCGCATCCACATGTTAGCATCCCATTCATAAACAAACATGCATATAGACATCATGTAAGAATAAATCATAATAAAAACATGCATATAGGAATCATCTCATAAAAACACATACATATAGAAAGTACAAGTATCCATCTAAGCATAAATCATAAAATCATCATCCTGCATAAGCATCCATACATGTCATCAAAATTCATATCAGCACAAAATATGGGATCTCCTCATATATATAACCAAAAATATACATGTATCAGAGTATAATGAAGTCCAAAAAAATTGGCTACCAAGAGCCATCCAAGACATAGTCCAAAAATAAAAATATAAAAACATGCATACAAAATGCTCTCTTAGATGCCGCTCTGACCAGATGCTGCACCACCATCACCATCTTCTCCCCCACTAGTCCCTGCACCACCTAATCTATCTCTCCGTGGAGGACCCATCACACCCCCACTGCCCTGCATCCTCTGAGACCACTCTGATCTCGCTCGCCGCATCTGTGAATAGCTAAGTACTTGCTGATTAGCTGGCACCACCTGCTCATATAACCCTCACCAATAATCTATCTCCTCCTATGCTTGTTGCATCTCCCGCATCGCATCCCCAGTAGGCCCCTGTGCTCCTACTCCTGCTCCCACCCGTACTCTCTCCTGCAACACCGCAAATATCTCCACGGCCTCATCCCTCTCCCACAACACCACCGTCAACTGCGTCTGCAAGACTAATATCATATGGTCCCATAGATCTCCACCTATAGCTCCCTCCCCTGCATCCATAGGTGCCTCTCCAGTGGCTCCCTCTCCAGTCGCTCCCTCCCCTATATCCATAGGTGCATGTCCCTAACCTGCATCCCTGCCACCTAATCTCATGCCTCCCTACATCAAAGGTCCCTGAGATAGCCGCAATGGCTGCCCACCTCTCCCTCTCTGCTGTAATCGTGCACCACCCCCACCTCCACCTCTGAATCCACCACCTCGTCTGAACCCACCACCCCCTCCTCCTCCTCCTCCATCACCACCTCCTCCATCCCTGCCACCACCATCCTCACCACCACTATCCCCTCTCCCCCATCCACCTACTACTCTGTGCCCTCCTCTCCTCCTCCGTCTTTGTCCCCTATCCTCCTCAAAATCTAGAATCGGCTCTGCTAGATCTGATATCCAAGGAATTGGATGTGCCGTAATATATTGTGTATACTCCTTTGACACCCCACCATCTACTACCCCTGACCTCATCTGCCATGGTCTCGCCTATAAGGTGTGGAACTCTACCAATGCTTGATCATATGGTAGCACTGGCTCCCATAGGTACCTCTCTCAGACTACCCGTGCATACTCTCCCGAACCACTAGGCAATCCCTGCCTCCACCCAAACTATCTCAACACCCTGCCAGGCAACTATCTCTCCACATTGTAGGTTGTCCTACCAATGAGGTAACGTGTCATGAACACAAATGGAAATGCCTCCGCATCATCCTCCCATGGCTCACACTCAATATATGGCCTCTAGATCACTGTATCCAAATCATCTAGTGCCCGCTGCCACCGCTCTAACTTGCCTAGGTGGGGTTGACTCATCATACCTCCATACATGTATACATATGGTTGGTCCACTGCTCAGAATCTCAGACTGACTGGTCGAATAACTGGTAAGTGCTCCCACACCCAAATATGTAGCAGAGTGATCCCCATTCCCAGTGAGCCTCTCCCTCGGTATGCTACCTCATGTAGATCCCGATATAAGTGCGACAACATGCACGGTCCCCATGCAAACCGGGTCCCCTCTGTAATCATCTGCTCGATCACCTGACCCCAACCAATGGCAAGTCCATGCGATCATCGATCTGGACACAACAATCCCCCAACAATCCCTGATAGCATAGTTGGTAATGGCTCATATAAGGCTGCTATGTTCTTCCAGGCTATCGAGCCATCATCAATGAAGACATCCTCCTCAAAAAATGTCTGCACTGCTAATGTCCCCCATGCTCAGTCATAGCTCACTAGCTCTCCTCGAATAGGAATGTGCAGGATGCGCCATACATCCTCCAATGTCACTGTCATCTCCCCCTGCGCCAAGTGAAACGTACATGTCTCACTATGCCATCGCTCGGCCAATGCTATGATCAACCCACAATTCGTCTAAATCATGGGCATATACATAACGTCATACAAGCCTGTCGCTGCAATACAATCCACCTCGGCCTCTGTAAAATGATCACGCAACACCTGTGTGGTGGGATGCCTCTCGCGCATCTGTAAGACCCATAGATCCTCCTACACACGTGCATCAACCATCATCATCAGTTGTTTTGCTTCAAACTTTCTTAAGTTTAAACCTAGACTATCAACATATACTTTGATCAAGTATCTTTGGGTCTCAACAGGTAAGCAATCATGGCACATCTAGACTTCAACAGGCATTTATCCTAATGACCTAAGTCTCATCAGGGTTGCTATGGTTCAAAGCAACTCTCACTTCACATCTCCATCCATCCATCATTGGCATCAGGAGATCCTTTTTCAAAAACATTGGGGCATCTATCTTCCTACACATAAGCGCTATTCTGCACACAACAACGCTAATATGCTTGCAAATGTGCTAAATCAACTATGCAATAGTGCTACATTGAATATACCATAGCACTACTTCACAACAATAGCGCTCAATCAACTACTCAATAGCGCTACACAAACAACAATGCTAAAGCAACTATACTATAGCGACAGACTTGACAAAAGCGCTAAAACCACTATGCAATAGCGCTATAGCAGCACAATAGCACTAATTTAGTTGACAACAGCGCCAAAACACAGTTTTAGCGCTATTGTGCTGACTCAACTTGGACTAAGCAAAAAACATATAAAAAAATGCATAAAAATCAAAAATTCAAATTCACATACCGCTGGTTCGTAGTTGTCTGGCCGTTGGAATCGTCAGACTCTCTCTAATTGGTGCTCTGCTATGGGAACTGACATCCTAACTACTGCTTGCTCTTCCAAAGAGGCCACTCCCAGAGCTCAATTTTCACTATGGACGCGAATGCAAATGAGCTTGTTTTCACCCCTTCCTCCCCATATATACCCTTTGCCGTAACCCTAATTTTCCCCCACTCACCACCGTGGTCCCCGTGAACTTCCTAAGCCTCCCATTTCTTCATTTTATCTTCGATTTCTTCTATTTTTCACCAGCATTGCTAAAATCTTCTCTTCTACCACCCTACCATTTTTCATTCTTTTTCAAGAGATCGCCTGATTTTTTGAAATTTGTCGGCCCATCTCTCGAGGGGCCATACCACCCACTAAATTAATACTTTATGGGGAATTTCTTCATTTTGATGATTTATAGCTTCAGTCGGATAAAATTAAATGTTAAATTGGCCTTAAGGCCTTCAACATTTAATTATATATATCATTATGTTATTTATTATTATTATTGTTAAATTGATTAGATAATAATAATTAATACTATATATTTTGGTTATGTTCATCGATCTATTAAATCTTGTATTTAGATATATATCGATTACCATAAATAATATTAAATACATGATTAATGAAAACACCGATTAAATATTGGGTTGCATATAATATATCAGGTTGCATATATTATCGGGTTGCAAATGATAATCGGGTGGCAACATAATGAAGATCACCGATAGTTATCGGTGTGTTAGTCTACACCGATAGTTTTCAGTTGTTAAGGCTAACACACCGATAACTATCGGCTGTTAGCATTAAGACAACACCGATAGAGATTGGTTGTAATACTACTTACACCGCTTGGCATACACCGATTATATCGGGTGTAAAAGGAGAGAATGCTATGTTGTTTGGAAGGATATACAAATTAGTTCGTGGCCTGCAGAAGCATATCCGTGTGGAATAAAATCCTTCATTTGTTGTATAATTCATAGAGTTATTTGTTGTTCATATAGACACTACATAAGTATATAGTTTGCTGTCATAATTGGGGAAATCAAACTTATATATGTTGTGCATGATCATCAGCAAATTCATATAACTAAATTTAGCAGTCTAGGAGAATCTAGCATCTAAAAGAGGAATTAATATCCTCATCATATTAATATTTTGCTTTAGATTTATAATATCAAAGATAAATTTTAATTCTGATCCATGAATTTAACATGGTATCAGAGCCAGGTTTCCTTCTATAAAGCCTAACCACCTGAAGGAAGATCCGATTAAGATCAGATTGATATCTCCTTGAAAGTTGGTATATTAAAATGACGAATGGAATCAGATTCGAAGACAGACTTGAAGGTGTCTCAAACTTAAACTACAAGCGTTCCTTGCTGAAGTCGGAAATTCAGACGTATGTTCAAAAAAATATGTTCTCAAGATACCTTGTGATTGAGAGGGAGCTTACTAATAAAGATTGAGCACTTCTGAGGTAAAAATTGCAAATATTGATTATTATTATTAATACTAATAATTATTTTATGGGCCCTGTGTAAATCATAAGGAAGTGACGACTTCCAAATGATTTCCACTTGTATTTTTGAGATTATTGGAAGGTGACGATCTTACAATAACTCAAGATTGTGGATAGAATCGTCGATTGAGGCAATCCACGTAAGAGCTTGTGGATAGAATCCCCGACTAAGGTAATCCACGTGAGATCTCATGGATAGAATCGTCGACTGAGGCAATCCACACACGAGCTCATGGATAGAATCGTCGACTAAGGCAATCCACGTGAGAGCTCATGGATAGAATTGCCGACTGAGGCAATCCACACAAGAGCTCATGGATAGAATCACCGACTGAGGCAATCCACGTGAGAGCTCATGGATAGAATCGTTGACTGAGGCAATCCACACAAGAGCTCATGGATAGAATCGTCGACTAAGGCAATCCACGTGAGAGCTCATGGATAGAATCACTGACTGAGGCAATCCACACAAGAGCTTGTGGATAGAATTGCCGATTGAGGCAATCCACACAAGAGATTATGGAGAGAATCGCCAACAGAGGCAATCCACTCAAGAGTTTGTGAATAGAATTGCCGATAGAGGCAATTCACATCTTGAAACTATGGTCCCAAGATAAGAATTATATGATTTATGAATATTGCTCCCAATACCTTTTATCCTCCCTAGCTAAGAGGGAGTGTTGATGATTTATAGCTTCAATCGGATAAAATTAAATGTTAAATTGGCCTTAAGGCCTTCAACATTTAATTATATATATCATTATGTTAATTATTATTATTATTAAATTGATTAGATAATAATAATTAATACTATATATTTTGGTTATGTTCACCGATCTATTAAATCTTGTATTTAGATATATATCGATTAACATAAATAACATTAAATAAATGATTAATGAAAACACCAATTAAATATTGGGTTGCATATAATATATCGGGCTGCATATATTATCGAGTTGCATATGCTAACCGGGTGGCAACATAACGAAGATCACCGATAGTTATCAGTTTGTTAGTCTACACCGATAGTTATCGGTTGTTAAGGCTAACACACCGATAACTATCGGTTGTTAGCATTAAGCCAACACCGATAGATATCGGTTGTAATACTACTTACATCGCTTGGCATACACCAATTATATCGGGTGTAAAAGGAGAGAATACTATGTTGTTTGGAAGGATATACAAATTAGTTCGTGGCTTGCAGAAGCATATTCGTGTGGAATCAGATCCTTCACTTGCTGTATAATTCATAGAGTTATTTGATGTTCATATAGACACTACATAAGTATATAGTTTGCTGTCATAATTGGGGAAGCCAAACTTATATATGGTGTGCATGATCATCAGCGAATTCATATAAATAAATTTAGCAGTCTAGGAGAATCTAGCGTCTAAAAGAGGAATTAATATCCTCATCATATTAATATTTTGCTTCAGATTTATAATATCAAAGATAAATTTTAATTCTGATCCATAAAATTAACACTTCACACCTATTTTTCTTTTTTTGAAACAACGCGATAAACCACACCGTCTCAAAGAGGGGCAAATGTAGTCACATAAATTTGTCCAATTTAATTAAATAAATATTTTCTATTTATTTAATTAAAAACCCACTAACCATCAGTTAATTAAATTAACATTTAATTAATTCATCTTCAAACATTCTCCTATTAATTAAATAAATTATTCAATTTATTTTAATTCATTCATTATACCAAATTCACAATCAATTAAATGAATAATATTATTTATTTAAATTAATCATCTTTCCTCTTTTAAATAAATTAAATAAAACATTTATTTAAATCATTTACTCCCCCCCACTTGCATTTTCCTACAAATGCAAGTTGCAACCACAAGTTGAAATAAATTAATTTTATTTTAATTAAAATCCTATTTTCCCTCACCCACCAAACCCACTTGCAATCATAACCCCCTTCTAGAACTTACCTAATCCATCCCCTATTTATTGTCACATTCCTAAGCAACTTGGAGTCACTTCTCAAAGACTTCAAAGTCTTTGAAAAGCATTAAATGCTTTGTGTGTTCAACAAATTAACCTCTAAAGTCTTCCAAACAACTTATGGCTCTTACATGATCATTTATGGTTAACCCCTAACTCAACCCTCATGTGACTCATGTGTCTTCTCAAGCATTTATTGCTTTGACCATGGTTATCTCTTTTACCTTTGCACAAGAGTTTATCCATCGGATAAAAACTTTATTCTTTGAATAAAGAACTCATTCACTCAACCCAACCTTGACCTTAACTCCCAAGTTAACTCTCAGGTCATGTCAAGCATTTAATGCTTATTCCCTCTCCTCTCAACCCCTCTCATGTCGACACTTGTCATCCTGGGATTGGGTTGAAAGCCCTCACATGGATCTTAAACCATTCAATCCTAACCCTTGTTGAGATTACTCAATCTCAACCATCCATTGCTCCATTTTCCCTATAAATAGAGTTCATTTCTTCATAATCCAGATCCTGAAAACTTGTATGCATCTAAGTTATAGAGAATTCTAGAGATCATTTTAGCATAATCAATCATATTCACTCTTTTGGCTTAAAATCAACACTAGCTAATTAGATAATCTCTCATTTTTATCTTTTGTTCACACTTGCATGACATTTTAGATTAATCATCTTTTTATCTTGAACCTCCATAAGGCATCCATAGTGAAAAAATCTGCTGAGAGCGACACTAATTTGGAACTTGGAGAGGAGATGAACAAGGGAGGAGGAGCTACGAGCATGGTATAAAACATTTGGAGATGTCTTCTTGCATTTATATTCATAGTTAAATGCTTTACTTTGTTTTTAGTGTCTCTCTTGGTATGCCTGCTTAGACTAGTTTTTGGTTGATTAACACTAACTCTTCTTTATTTCTTGTGTTTTTGTGTGTTATACGACCACAGGTTTTTGTCTAACTTTGCCCCATTTTGTAGAGCATCATATATTATATTATATTATATTATATTATATTATATTATATCATATAAAAAAAAACCAAATAACAGAATTGGGCGAAATGTTTTATATATTTTCCAACGCTGCTAAGAACACAGCGAAATACGTTATTGCAAGTGGTTTTAATGGAACGCCGACTGCATATATTTTGCAGTGGTAGACCACTACCAATGCTAGCGGCTGCTACCATGTGGTAGTAGTGGCTACCAATGGTAGCGCTACTACTAATGGTAGCAGTGACTACCATCCCATGTGGTGGAGAGATGGGTCCCCTACCACGTGGGCCAATAAAAATACATATTTTTTTAATTTTTTATTTTAAATTTTGTTTTTAATAAAACATTTTACTGACAAAACTTCCTGCATTTAATATGCACTCTATAAAAACAGAGGAAACAGAAAGAAAAATAAAATTGAAAGAAAAATTCATAATTAAAATTTATGTTTACAATTAGATACCAATAAGACCCAAATCAAATTATATTGGGCAAAATCCATAACAAATTTAACCAAAATAGAGAGGATTTAACCCAATTTTCCATTGTTCTTGCACAAATGAAAAAAAAAAAAGAACACACATAGGGAAAGCCAATTTGTAAAAAATTTGCCAGCATAACTTTTTGTTTTTAAACAATTTGAAAATCTCAACAAACAGAAACAAATCTATTATTTCCCAAACTAGAAATGAAGAGATTTAATCACAAATTTTACAACTTGAAAGAACACACAGAAAACTAATTTTTTCTGGTTCTACAAACCAATTTCTTCAAAATTAATAAATTATGTTGGGAAGAGATAAACTCAAACACAAAACACTCTATTCCCACAACTCAAACTAAATTTAAAATTTCCAAAAGAATTCCATGAATTCCCAAACACACACGGAGGAAGATTTTAAAAATTTTCAATTTTTTTTGCAACAGAAAAGAAAGAATAAAATCTACCCAACCTTAAATGCACTCTTAGAAGAAATTTGGCAACCTTAAATGCACTCCTGGAAGAAATTTGGAGATGAGCTTCAACCTGCACCAAATCTTCAACCCAAAAATCCAATTTCCAATTTTGTTCTCAAAACTTGGCTTCCAAAATTCTTCATTCTTTCTCTTTCCCGTGAACTCTCAAGCAATATATGAAAATATTTTTACCTAAACTTTTAGGTTAAAAGTTTTGTTCAACCAATAGAAAATTTTCCCAAAAAGGTAAAATCAAATCTCCTCCAAAAGGTAAATGGAGATATTTTCTTTTTCTCATTTCTTTTTCCATAAAATGAAAATAACTCAACATATAAATTAAGAATTCTAAAATCATACTTTTAACTTTATTTCCTTTCTCAAATTAATACAATTACTTTCCTTACAAGATAACATGCACTTAAGTCATTTAAATTTAATAATTCAATTTATTTAACTAAATCATTAATAACAAAGGCATATTAATTTAATTAAATACACCAACATGAAATAACAAAAGCATATTAATTAAATTTAAATATACCAATAATAAATAATACTATTCATTCAAATTAACTTTTTCTAGCTAGCAGGAGGCATGCAAAATGAGAAATAACCACCAGACGACTCATAAAATGAAAATGCCAAAGGGCCAAGACTCGCATACCGGTCAAACGGAAAATGACGACCAACTGACAACACTCACATGAGTGTAACTGTGGGTCAATTTAGGGTCTAACAACTATCTCCTCCACTCCCATCAGACAAATAAGGTATGCTCAGACCTATGAAACCAGGTGGAGTCGATACCCCGTACCTACCCGGCACTAGTACCTGCAATATCCTGCATCAAAGAACCACACGTGCAAATAGACATATATATAAAAAACATGGCACACACACTAATGGAGGAGAATCGTGATGTTCCTGTCTCACCAAAGTGAGTGAAGGAAAATCATCCCCTCACACCTCATACACTTACAAACATGAAACATGAATATAACGCATTGCATGCATAAAGTAAATATCTCAGTCCATGACAGTAATCCAATCAAAATAACATTAAATATCCATAAGGAAATACTACATGAAACATATACTGCAAATCAAATAAAGCATATCACCATACTGCATAATGTCTAAGCAAAATATTATAATAATGTTTCCACTGAAAAAGTCAACAGAAGTCAAACATGAGTCTAAAAGTTTGATCGAGAGAGGGGTACTACGCTATCTTAACCATCAAAACATTTGTAGAGAATAAGATGTTATGCATTTCATTCATGATCTATCTCCCTACATAGCATTAAGTAAAGATGAGGTCTTAGATGAAGGATCTTCCTTCCCAACCTATCAAAGAGGATATGCATGATGATAGAAAGGAAAATCTCTCTACACAAGAAATTTCTTCTTTATCCACATTTCCCTTTGCTCCTTATAAATACACTTACAATACAATTTTTAAAGAGATTCATTATAAATATTCCTCCTTCTTCTCAATTAAGAAATTCTTATATGAGTAGCTATAACATAACATCAAAATAGGCTTTTAGAGGACAAGGACTTGGAAAATTTAAACAGGGAATTAGAGTCCCTATAAACCCTCCTACACAAATTGCTACTGAAGGAATAGGAAATTATCATGATTCACCTATGGATGATCTCCTAAGAATTCAAAACTTTAAGGATTATATTGCAAGACATAAGACTTATTGTCCATCTAAAGGTGCTTGTTTCTCAAATACTCCTTTTTGTTCACATCATCAAAATCATAACTATCATGCTAATGTCCATATTTTCAAAAACGTATGCAAGAACTAGTTGATAATGGAACTATTAAAATCACAGATGACAATTCATCTTCTAACAATCATTGTCCTACATCTCAAGAGACAAGACTTAATCCCATTGATGACCAAGAGAAATTAGCTACTAGAACCTTTTCGAGATTGAAGTATGATAAGAATGTTGTTTGTATTTTCATTGAAATTAATCACAATTCTAAGCATAAGGAAGGCAATGAACATTTTCTTTTTCATCGTAATTATTCTCTTTTTCTTGGAAAGTGTAAAGCATTTAAAACATTTGTTCAAGAATAATATGATAGGGTTCGCATAGCTCTTACAATTGATCTTGCACTCTTATTTGGTGAAGAGGTAGTGCCTTAGCACTCCATTCACCCTTCATGTTGCTCCTCACCCTATGACACAAGTAGTTAACTTCATTGGGGCTCTTTTTCATAAGAGGTGATGTTTTTTTTCAATAACAAACATCTTGGGGCAGCAACATAATTCATTCTTTCCTTTATGCTTGGGGAGCAAGAATCTTATCCTATTTCTTCTCCCTATCTAAGGTTTCACTATTCCATTTAGGGGTTACATTTTTCATACTTTGATGTCCTTTCTTGCATAGAATGGTATGTCTCTTATGATTTATCTCTTCTTAGGGTAGTTTGTGATCCTTCTTCTACTTCTCTCTTTCTCTTTGAAGATTATCTCTTCTTTAGAGTTGCATTTTACATATATTAATGTCTTTTCTTGCATTGAATATTCCTTCATGTGAGTACATTGTGCATTTTCTTACGTCTAATCTCTCCTTAGAGGTTGTGTAATTCTTCTCATTGTCCCTACACTTGGGGGGCATTGATCTTTCTTGTCTTGTCTAAGGATCCACTTTTTCTATGTTGAGTAGTGTTTGCTGATGATTTGACGTTATTCCTGGTGTGAAGTTGTTTTTTTATCAAGGATTATGTCTTATGAAAGAGGTGTGTATCCTTGATTACAACCTCTTTTACACTTGGCAATGTATATCTATTATAAACTCACCCCTCACATTGGGTCAAAAATGTGTCATCCTTCATCAAGAATCCCTTTCACCTAGAAATAGGGGGAAGGTATGCATTCATGTTCTCCTTCCCTTATTTTGGTAGAATATGTAATGTTTGTTCAAAATCTCCTATTGGAGGTAGATGTCTTTTGAGAAAATATCTCTTCTCCTCCAAGGATCCTCTTTACACTTGTTGCAAGATATCTCTTTTTAAACTACATTATCCTTTCTTATAAGAGTATCGCCTCTTTAGCTTTGATTTATGAACATTGTTACCTAAAGGATATCTCCTTGGTGTTGAAGGTGGGTATCCTTGTTCCTAGCTTCTTTAAGACATCAACATAGGGCTATGTTGACATCTTAAGGGGGCATACATATCACCTTCTTTGTACTATATTGTACTATATTATTGCATGTCTTAAAAGGGGTGTTCATTTTCAAAACCAAAGAAAACAAACTCTTACACAAGATGCTTCATGCTCGAAACCAAATGCAACATTTATATGTCTTAAACGGGGTGCACATTCTTGAAACCAGAGAAAATGAACTCTTACCTGGGATGTCATCGATACTAGTGATATATTTGTCTTACATGGGGTTACACATTATCAAAACCAAAGAAAACAAACTCTTATACGAGATGTTCCTGAAACCAGATGCTCCTTTTGGAAAGCTTTCATTATATGTCTTACATAGGTTTTTTCATGAGCGAAACTAGAGAAAAAAAACTGCTATACACGATGCTTAACACTTGAAACCAAACATCACTTGCACACATGCACTAGGATGAGTGAAACTAGCAAAACACAACTAGATTATTCCTACTCTCCTCCCCAACATGGATCACCTATAAAAACACATCTATAATGTGTATCCATGTCCTCTCTCCTCCCCAACATGGATCACCTAGAAAAACAATTCTAGAATGTGTATCCATGCTCTTTCCTTTCTTCTCTTGAGAGCATAGCTTTGTTATTTGTAGTTCATGGTGATGTGTGCTCTTGCTATTTATTGTGATCACTTGTGTTCCTAATATGACATTTTGAAGGATGATATTAGTGGTTTAGACATTTTGATATCGAGGTCTCTTTGGCCAATTAACTTGAGGCCCTTTTTTGGTTTTAGCTTTTGTGTTGTGTGTCTTTCATCTTTTTCCTTTTTACCTTTGTTTGTCTTCATTTGCCTTTTTTTTGTCTTGTTTTGTGTGCCCTTACATGCATTTGAGTAAGTTAAGATCCTAGTATTGGGGGCTTGGTTCCTCAAAATTAGTGATGTCTTATACTCCTTGTGATTGTGCTCCTTGTTCCTCTCTTTCATCTCTTTCATCTACTTTACTACGAGTATTTGCATAAGCTCATACTCTCGTTAAAGTAGGGGCTAAATGTAGCATTATAAATTTTCATTGGGCCAATTTACACCTCATGTTTGTACCCCTACTTTAGCGTGTCCCCTCATCATCTCTGATGTAGGTCCATTTTGTGCCAAAAATCCAGTTTTGATGCAATGTACACCCATTGATGGATTCCCTAGAGGGGTGTCCTTCTCCCTAAGGCCTAATGGGGCCCCTTGCTGAGAAGGACCAAGGCGCCCATGCCCTAGTCCTAGACCAAAGCGTCCAACACCCTAGTCCCTCTTAGTTGGGCCCTATTTTGAAATGGGGCAAGGCTCCTATCTCTCCAATGGGGAATTCAACTTTGTGGCTCCACATAATCATTGGAGGTCGGCCTAATCGGTAAATGACCTATATACCCCTATATAAAGAAGTTTGATCAACCTAATTTCATCCAAGCATCATAAGTTGACATATCCTAGCACTCTTGCATCAGTGAAGTGTTCATTATGTAGTACCCTTGCCCTAATCAGATTCTAATTTCGGTTTGACCTTGGTTAGTTTATCATGTTATAATGTTATAATCAGATGTTTTGATTATTGTGTGTACTGGTTAATGTGGTTTTCACATCAATTTGTATGTAAGCTTATTAGCTCTCCTGATTCGTGTTATTAATCTCGTGCTAACACTTTTATTAAATATATATATGTATGCATGTGTGATTCATGGTTGCAGGAGATTGCAGGTACAATACCGCATGAGTGCGAGGTTCGCCTCCACCTGGATTCGCAGGTTTAAGTGTTCCTCATTGGCCCTTAGATTTTGGATTAGGTGATCATAAGACCCTTGTTTGACCATAGTCATTCTCAAGTGAGTGTCGTCAATCGTCGTCGGTATTCCCTTTGGGTGGGTATGTAGGTTGTTTGTTTGCTTGGCCTTCTTGGGTTGCGTGTTTTGTGTGTGGTTAAATTGAGTAATTAATCCTTAATATTTAATTTGATATAATGTGTGTTTACGCATTAGAAATTAAGGGACTAAATTAAATAGGTTCCCTTTATGCAATTAATCGTTAATTAGAATTGCTCAATCCAAATTGGTAGCAAGTTTGATTAAATGGTTAATTTTAAATTGATTGTTTTTATTTTGTTTATGCTTTTGGAAGGGAAGGATTTAAATTTATTTGAAAAAGAATTAATTTAATCTCTTTGCCCTTTTAAAAATAGAAAGGTTGATTTTAATTATCTAAAGAAAATCAATTTTAATTAGAAAAGCAAGTTAATATATATTTGATAAAGTGTGAAAGATTAATTTGGGGATTTTATTTTAATTAAAAATATTTTAGCCTCATTAATATTTTGGAATATAAAGGTTAATTTTGTTAAAATTGAGAAAATTAGAAATTAAATGAGGAAGAGGCATTTTGATTTTTCTAAATTAGAAATAAATTGTGTAAAAGTATTTTTATTTTAAAAATGAGTTTTTTGGTCAAAAACTTTGCATTTTAACCTAAGGTTGGAAAAATATTTTTTGGGGGAGAAATGATTTTTGGAAAAATATGGCCGAGAGACATTTTGGAAAAGGTTTCTGGAGAAATTTTGGGGGAAAATATTTTTGTAGAGGGATTTCTTGAGCTATAGGTTGGGCTCTTCATCAAATCTTGCCAGGAATGCTAAATAAGGTAGGTTTCTGGTTCAACTCTTTGATTTCTTTGTTTAATCAAGATTGTTTGGTTTTTGGAAGAAATCTGGTTGTGTTGTTGAAAAATTTCATTTATTTGGGGAAAATGAAAGAGTTATAGTTTAATCTCCAATTCAAACCCTCTTTGTTTCTTTTCCAAACCCCAGATTACATTTTTTTTTGTTGTTCTAATTGGTTTTCAAAATCAAAAAAATTGGATTGGTTGTTTACATTAAAAATTTGTTAAAATTCCAAATAAATGCTTTCAAATTCAGGTTTTAATATGAGAAATCTATTTGTGCTTGGTTAAATGGAGATGGAGAATGATTTCCCTGGTGTTTTCTGAGTTATCTTGTTGATTTGAGGATTTGTCTTCTCTTTAAAAAAATAATAATAAATAAAATAAATCATAGAAACCTATATGATTATGGTAAATCCTTTCTTTTCTTTTTTCATAAATTTCTCAGAAAATTCTGAGTTTGAGGCAACCAAAAGTTGGGGGTTATCATTTTATATATAAAATAAAATTAAACAATAAACAAATTAATAGCAGAAACTTTTTTTAACGGAGGGGGTTGTCGGGGAGACCATGGCCCTCGACCCATGGTTGGGGAGAGTCATGGCTTCCCCAAACCATGGGAGGGGTCATGGCTGAGGAGACCAGGTCATGGTCCCCACAACAGCCATCCCTTTGAAAGGGAAGCCCAGGTGGGGAACCACGTGGGTGGCTATCTTTCCTTTTAAAAAACAAAAAAAATAATAAAATATAAAATATGAATGGATTTATAATTATATTTTATTTAAAAGTTTTTTTTATATATTATTTTTTTATTTAAAGAAAGGGAGTTTTAATGATAAATTTTATTTATTAAATTATTAATTAATGTATATATATAATTAATGAGTAATTAATATATATATGTTAATTAATGTTTAATTTGCATTATATATATATATATACATGCAAGGAAGTATCTTATTTGGGAAAAAGATAAAATAATATTTTATTTGGAAAATTTTGAAAATAAAATATATTTATCATTTGGTAAATTTTACATAATATATTATTCAAGAGTATATTATTTGAGAAATTAAATGATAATAGGTTATCTAGAAATTTTAGAAATGAAATAATATATTATTTGAGTAATTGGAAAATGGAATATTATATCATTGGGTATTTTGGAAGTTTAAATAATGTATTATTTGGTAATATTGGGAATTAAATAATGTGTTATTTGGAAATATTGGGAATTAAATAATGTATTGTTTGGAAATTTGGCAAATAAATGATATTTTCATTTAGTAAAATAAATTGTTTAATTTATATTTTTCTCTGTATTGGAAAATAGGCAAAATTGTACTATTGCAACTGTGGTAATGAATTTACCTTGTAATGGTAAGTTTTTTGTTATTATATTTTGAAAACTTAGATCCTTTAGAAAACTGGATCGATTGTTGTGTGTAAACAATAGAAAAGAAGTTTGTCTTTTCCAATCTATGCCTATGCATGTTTAATTTATGTATTCATATTTGCTTATGAAATGGCAAGTCCTTGATTGTGATGGTTGGTTATTGTCATTTGTTGATTTGGGTACCTGCTTATGTCCTCGATCTTGAGTACTTACTATTTTCATGTGATGGTTTGTATCTGGTCATGTCCTTTATGTGGGTGTTGAATGTTGGTTTGTGGTTGACCATAGCTGGTCAGGTCTCTAGTTAGAGTACCGTCAGTTAGTGCACCTCGTATGAAGTCTTGTTTGACCAAGTGGGAATTCCTACTATGTTGAACTCTGTTTGCTTGACCTTGTGTATTCCTTGTTTTAGGAGTTGTTGGTTTATGGTCTAGTGTCATATGGGAAAGTGGCTTTCGATTAGGGGTCGCGCCCAAAGTGGTTGATGGGTAACCTATTGAAAGTGTGTCTAAATAAGTGATAACCTAATAGCATATTAGAGAGTTAGTTAATGAATCACTAAGTAAGTTAATTGTGTCTCACGTATGGGATGAGTGCTAGTATAGGCTCGACATGCAGTGAGAAGGCCTGAAATGGCAAACCATCAACCTGGTCTTCACAAAAGATTGTGTTGGGTCCACATAAGGCTTGGATGGGCTGGAGGTTCAGATTAGGTTGCTAGGGTAACCCAGTGGATGGGGTTGGAACCTATGAAGACCTGCCATGGTAACCATACCAGGTTATGTGATAACACTTGTCCCTTATGTTCGCTAGTGTGTTGTTTTGTTGTCTTGATAGGAGCATTGTTGAGGTGTCGTCCTGATGTTTATGCCCTCATGAGAACCTAATATCATGTTAGACCTTGGGTTGCAAAGATTTAGTTTCGTTGATGCTCCAGTTGATCTTTTGTAATTACTTCTTATTATGTTCAGTTGGATCCTTTCCTATTCAGGGATCATTCATGTATTTATTTGATTGATGTGGTCGTATGTATTATTGGTTATGTTCGCCTTGATGGCAGGATTGTAAATGATGTGAACCTTATATATTCTTCCCTATTAATTATCAAAGGGGTCTTGCAGTTGAGCAGACCCGGAGATGTAGCCCACTAGGGGTGACCTCCAAGATCATTTCGGTGTTATGTGGTGTTTTACATTCTTATGTTCCTCTTTATTTTAGCATATTGGATGGCATTATGTTAGAATGTTTAACGTGGATTAGATGAAGTTAATCTTAAATGCAAGTATGTAGTCATCTTATTAAATGCAGTAATTTGGATCATGAAAGAATGTAGATTAGAATAATGGAATATATTTAGTTGATGATTATGAAATTAAGTATGCATGAAAAGTATTCATTAGTTTATGATGAAATTTAAGTACATTATGAAATTAGATGCATGACTTAAGTTTTAATGAAAGTTTGAACGTAATGTATGGCTAAAATTTATTGGATGAACCTTAACCATGTTATCTATACTTTTAACCTCAATGGATGAACCTTATCACATTATCTATATTTGTAACTTACCGAAATAAATTATCCTTTGTTTAAGTATTATCATGTCATTAAGTAATCAACTTAATTGGATTAATTAGCATGAGTTGAGTTAAGTGTTGAATTAAGTAATCACGTTGGGAAACTCTTTAGGTGTTATTTGAGTCTTCCGTTGTATATTCTGAACTTATGATATCTCGTTGTATCATTGTGTTGTGTTTAATTTCAAAAAAAAAATATTTGCACTCTATTCTTGTGTTTTGTCTTAATCCCTTTGGGGTTTCCTGTCAGGACATTACACATTATCAAGCATTTTCAAAGATCTTCAAGGTTGCATATTCTGCATTCAATCATTATGGAGCAAAATTACATCATTCATATGCAAGCATGTGTGTGTGATTAGGGTTTTGTCATTTTCATGCCATTTCATATAACATATGTAATTATAGTCAAGAAGTAAAGCATCATTATCATCATATGCAAATTTGAGGTATAACTTTCCATCATTTATTTCAATATTTGCATTTGTTCATTCAAGGTTAATTCCTAAATTGGGGTTTGACTTAGGCAAACCCCTATTCTCAACAATTTCCCCTTTCTCTACTTTTTGTAGGAATAGGTACGAAGTTATAATTTTTAGGATCAACATTATTCACATAGACGAACAAATTCCCCTTTGCACGGCAAATAGTATGGAGGACCATAGCGACCAGTACTCCAATCCTGATAATTTAGGTTGACCTTTTGGGAACAGATCTAAACATTCACATATTACTTAGATCTGGGTTCGTGGCTCTATTCGACAATTGTAGCTCACTATTTATGCACAATTACTTCAATTTCAACACATTTACCCTAATTTCAACATTTTCACAATGAAACTTAAAAAGAGGGGATCATATTCTAACCAATGAATCTAATAAAAATTTATAGTCCTATCTTTGTTGATTTGAGGCTAGATATACTGGATTCACCCCTCTTTAATGTAAGTGGCCCCTAAGTAAATTTAGTGGTTTTACTACATCCAAGTGGTGGAAACCCTAACTTTCACCACATTACAACATGCATGACAAATTATCTAAAAGTGACGATGGTGTTAGGTTCAAAAAGGCCCAATTTATTTTGTATGTTAAATCATGCCTCCTGCTCACTACTTGCCCAAAAAACAAGGCAAGTTACAATCTATATTAGAAGCCACCTCAACTGTATTAAATTCATCACACAAAACCCAAGTGGTCATTGGGCATTGAATCTATAATCTGCCACCAAAGAGTAGATCTCTCCATGACACGATTGAGAGTATAAACATTAATGATCCCAAAGGAATGATTTTGATAATCATGAGAATGCAAATAAAACATTGAGTTGAATTTGACCCATAATCAACTACACAATATTTCCACCATGGCATAATCAAGGTGACAACACCTCCACAACCAACCTCATGATTGGAGGCAAAAACCAAACTAGTTGGCCAAATAACATGAAAATAGCAATTTTAACTTCCTAAAGATATAACACATTGATACTAGAATAAATTTGATGAGTATCATGCACAAGACTTTAGACATTGCATGAAATGAAATTCATGAATGGAAATATTGCATATCATCCCCTTCCTCCAAAGAGGAGTAACAATTCTACAAGAATTTTGAAGCTATTTGAAAATTTGGCATTTCACTCGGTCACTATTCTAAAACATACTTGCCATACTCTGAGTACTAAAATGGGTTGCAGGAAGGGCACAAACTAGATATCTAAGAAGAGAGAATTGATGTTGGCCAAGGCATTTTCATAAATTTTGGTCGAACAAGAGCCTCATGGGTAGTGAGATGAGCCATCTCTTTCCCCTTTGGAGAAGGTTCTAAACTAGTTTGTTGAGGTTGCATAGCAATAGGCTCCTATGGTTTACTTTGCACACTACCAGATGGGGTATTTATTCTCTTGTGAGTCAATATAGTCCATTTTTTCTCTATTTTCCAAGGTTCAAAAACTCATAGAGGGTCAAAGACCCACTAGGGAGCCTTAACCCTAGGAGTTACTAGTGAACAATCCTTGATTTTATGCTTCGATGATTGACATTGAAAACAAGTGTTGGAAAGATTAGATAGAGAACTCACTAGGTATGATGAAGGCTACCAATCTAAATATCAATTTATTCCCTAAGATCCTAGGATAAATCTACCTTCGCACAAACCCAATTTTGGGAGATCTTGATAAAAGAAGACTAGATCAACATAAATGACCTTCCCTATAGAAGAAGTAATGGTAGCAAGAAAATGCCAACAAGGCAAAGGGAGACTAGGAAACTCAAAGTTTCTTATCATCTAAGATTGAGAAGTCTCAAGTCCAAGCCCGAAAGACAAAAAGAGACCAAACATATCAATGGCTATCATGAAAATAACTTGGACATGACTAGCTTTATAAAAATAAAAAACAAAAAAAACCTTTAGTGAGGATTTATACACCCTCAAGGTAGACACCATAAGGGGCTCAGGGTTTGGCAACCCAATCCCATAGCCTACTTTCAGGGGGAGACCTCCCAATAAAATAGCCAATAAGAGTATGTTGTTATAACCATTGTCATGCATAATCAAATTTGGAGTGGGTAAAACCACATTTGTGAGGGTTTCAAAAGGTATACCTTATAAAAGACTTTCAACACAAATTTATGGGGACACTTGTTCGAAGGAGCCAAATCATCAACACTCACCAAACCATTATGACTAGCACAAATTGCTGGGTTAAAACTAGGTGGGGCCATTAAAAAACTAAGTATAAATAATATTGCATTAAATGTGATATGATACAAGGGTAGAAAAGAGTGAAAATGAGTTATTTAGGCTAAGGGTGATGGTGACATAGAGAAAAAACTATAGGAAACCAAGGTATGAAGGGAAAGAGTTCTCAAATGAGTGACAAGGATGATGGAAAAGGTAAAATAAAATGAAAAGGGATGTGATGGTGATGGTAAATGAATAGAAGGGGGTAAAGGGGGGTATTAGAAAGTAGGTATGAATATTAGAAGCAAAAATTATGGGATTTATGCACCAAAACAAATCAAAATCTACATAAATTTATGCCAAAAACATTAAATTCATTACCAAAATGGATGGATTGGTGATAACTTTTATTGTGAGGCTCCTATAAGTTGTTTCTAACTTTTTGTTGATAGACAATTCATTATAGAAATATAATAGACACTAACATGGTCTTGTTCTTTCAATAAAATTTTTACTACAATAGCTCTCAAGTGAAAACTTTGTATTTTTTATGTTAAAAGGAGGGATCAGAGGGCCTAGTATTCATATGTTAAAAGGTGGGATTGTGGGCCTATTTTATAGAATTTTAGTAGTAATTTAGGTTTTTCACACCCGTTTACCTAAACATCACAATTAAATTTAATTACCATCAAATATTAAGGGACTTATATGTAAGGCCTAATTTGTAGCCCAAACACTTGAGTTGAAGGATTGATCCCTAAGCCTAAGGAGGCCAACATTTAAGTGCTAATCAAAGAAATTAATTCCCATCTAAAGGGAGTGCTTAAAAATCAAGATTAACGATGAGTTTTGGCTTTTTAAAGATCAAATAGGCTTAGGAATTAGGATATCATTAATTAATTTTTTTTATCTTGGTGATAGAAGGTTTTAAAAGAGGGTTAAAAGGACACAAGGAAGGGGACAAATATGATATAAATATAAAGGGGAAGAGAATTGATTTAAATGGAAGACACTAGGTAAGAGGGACAAATAATGATATAAGAAAATATTAAGACATGAATAGGCAAAGAAATAAGAGGTCAATACATGGTAAAAAATATGAATAACAAAGGGGGCTAAAATTAGTTCAAAATGCAATAAGTAGAATTATAAACTACATTTTTATATTAAATTTTCGAATTGTAAATGTAAAAAATGAATTGGTAGATAATGAATCTAATATTGGGGTGTGTGCAAGATCATGGGGTCCCAGTTAAGCCCTTAAGTGGTAATAGAAATTCAAGAAAATCAAACTTAGGAAACTTGGCATAAAAATTTGAATAAGTTATTAACATCATTTGAAAAATATGTAAGAAAAGACTTTGTAGAAAAATGAATCTAGTTTCTAAGCCACTAGTTGTTTTTTGGAAAAACCTAAATTTATTTGGTGAAAAATTGAAATTTCAATACAATTGGACTAAAATTTTAGGGAAAAAATAAAAAGCAAACTGTGTATGTCTGTGGAACCTAAGATAATTTTTTTTTTCTCAAACTTTCAATATAAGTAAAGGACACATGCCCGGACGTGCCACATTTTTTTTGTAATTTTTTGGCCAATAAATAATTAATTATAATTTTTTTATTAAAACTTTTTAAAAATTAAAAAAAAAACGTGCATGTCTGCAAACCATAACTTGGTCAAAAATCAATGAAATTCTTTTTATTTTTATCCTATAGTAGACAAAGCACAAAATGTGCAACATTTTTTGGATTCGAAAAATGTTTAACCACTTTAAAGTTATAAATGGTTTTCAATCAACCTATCAATCAAGACTTTAGACATAATGTATGTAAAAAATCAATAATAATTATTTATTAAATTCAAAATAAAGAAAAATTTATATTGGTGGAAATCTATCAATTTTCTTAAAATAACCATTTTCATTTCATCAATTTCAGGTAAAAAAAATTCATCAACCATATGGGCGAAATTTGAAAAACCAAAGAAAACTTCTAAACATATTTTTTGTGTTGACTTTCTAGGTTTGGCACGTCCAAGCCAAATCCTGAAGCAAACCCGAGGGAAAAGTGGAGAGAAATAAATTATGTTAGAAAAAATGGATATATATTAATAAATCATTGTTGTGATGTCATGTTTTCCAAAATGGATATCCATTATGGAAACAAAAACAGATGTCCATTTGGAAAAGTTTAGAAAAACATTTATTAAAATGGGCATAACTTTTTTGTTTTTTATCGAATTCTTGATTTTTTATAGGCATTGGAAAGGTGATTTAGAGCTCCACACAATGGAAGTTATTTTTTTCTATATTATATATTAAAAATAATTATTAATTTAAATTCATCCTTCATTCTTGAAACATCAAAAGCCCACAACTTTTGCATATGAATTCCCTCTTTCATGATTTTTTTGTAACACTCATCTCAAAATACTTGAAACATTAAATGGGTAATTAATATTAAAAAAATTAGGCATTTTACTAAGGAGTGTAATAAGTTTTGGTAAACCATGTTATCTCTCTTTGTTCCTTTCTCTACCTCTCCCTCCCACAATTTAAACCTATCAATCCACCTATATATTGCTCCCTCCCTCTCTTTTTGTCCATATTTATGCATCTCTCTCTAGACCCATATCTCTAACTCTCATTGAATCCCCCATTCCTTATCTCTCTCAATCTCTACACTTATATTCTACCTCTTCATCACTCCCTCCTCTATCTCACTCTCTCTCCCCTAAGATCTAGATTTTTCTCTCTACGTCTCCCTCCCATCCCTAGCAATAAAATTTAGAGGGGAAAGGGAGAGGGGAAAAGGGAGGTATCAAAAAAAGGGAGAGGGGGAGAGAGGGTAATTTGGGAGAAGAGAGAATGAGATATTGTTGGATTTAATTAGGTGGTAGGAGGAGATGGCACGAGGGGCAAGTATCAGAAAAGGGAGAGAGGGAGAGAGGGGGGAGGTTAGAGAGAGAGGATGATAGGGATGAAGAGAGAATGGAGAGAGAGAGAGAGAGAGAGAGAGAGAGAGAGAGAGAGAGAGAGAGAGAGAGATGGGAATAATTATGGGTTAGGAGGAGAGGAGGAGAGGGGGAGAGGGGGAAGTATCAACAAAGAGAGAGGAGATATGGGGGAGTAGTGGATAAAGGAGATGGAAGTATCTATAAAGGCAAAGGGGGAAAGAGGTGAGAGAAAGAGAGGGTGATTGGGGGGAATAAATAATGAGAAAAGTTGGGGGTAATTAGTGGATAGGAGGAGAGAGAGAGGGGAAATTATAAACAAAGAGAGAGAGGGAGAGATATGGAGAGAGGTGAAGAGAGAGACAAAGATAGGGTAATTAAGGCAGGAGAGGGAATTATCAATAAAGGGATAGAGAGAGAGGGGAGGTAATTATGGGGCTCTCTCCCCATCTCTCCCCTTTCTTCCTTTATTAATACTTCCCCCTCCCCTCAACTCTCTCTCTCTCTCTCTCTCTCTCTCTCTCTCTCTCTCTCTCTCTCTCTCTCTCTCTCTCTCTCCTTTGTTGATACTTTCTCCTCTCCCCCTCTCCTTCTACCCCCTAATTACCCCAACTCTCTCTCTCATTTTCTCCTCCTCCCAATTACCCTCTATCTCTATAACCTCTCTCCCCCTCTCCCTTTATCGATACTTTCACATATCCCCTCTCCTCTTACTCCCCAATTATCCCCAACTCACTCCCTCTCCCTCTCATTCTCTCTTCCACCTAATTATCCTCTCTTTCTCTAACCTCTCTTCATATCTCCCTTTGTTGATACTTCCCTCTACCCATGTCTTCTCTCTCTCTCTCTCTCTCTCTCTCTCTCTCTCTCTCTCTCTCTCTCTCTCTCTCTCTCTCTCTCTCTCTCTCTCTCTCTCTCTCTCTCTCTCTCCCTAGCAACAAAATTCATAGGGGAAAGATAATCCACACACCTCATCAAGAACTAAGATCCAAATATAGCTAACACAAAAACATCTAAATTAGGAAGATAATCAAGCTCCATTACCAATAGGGAGAGAGATCTATATAGATGAAAATAGAGATAGAGAGAGAGATACAAATAAATATATGAAAGGGATATAGAGAGGTAGAAGAGATAATATATAGACGGAGAGAATAAGAGAGGGAGAGATAAAGATGCATAAATACATTCAGATACAAATAAGGAGAGATATAAGGGTGAAGAGACATGGATATATAAAGAGGGAGAGATAGATGAAGAAATATAGAGAGATAGGCATACCTATAAAAGAGAGAGACGCAAATATATATATAGCTATTAATGTCTATGAGGAGAGAGGGAGAAAGACTGAAATACAAGGATGGATAGAAAAAGGGAGACATATATAGATATGGAAAAGGAGAGAGAGGGAGATAGAGATAGAAATGAAGATAAAAGGAGAGGAATACGAATAGATATAGAGAAAGAGAGAGGTAAAGATAGAGATAAATATATAGAGAGATAGGGAGGTACAAATAGAGAGGGGTACATATTGTGAGATATAAAAAAGGAAGAGATAAAGATATATAAAGGAAGAGAATATGGATATAGAGAGAGATGTAGATAGTTTGATAGAGTGATAAAGATAGAAATAGATATTATAGATAGGGATGGAGAGAGATGGAGAGAGAAAGAGGGAGAGATAGAGAGATATATAGGGGGTATAGAGAAGGATGGAGGGAGAGAGAAAGAGATGTATGGAGAGGGAGTAAAAAGAGATAAAGGTGGAGAAAGGGAGAGATACATAGAGAGGGCAATTAACGAAGAGAGGGAGAGGTAGATTAATTATGCAAAGAGAAAGAGATATATTGATAGAGGGGGATATAGAAAGAGAGATGGATAGGGAAAGACATAGAGATGTTAAGATGGAGTTAGAGATAGACATGGATAGAAAGTTATAGAGAGAGTAGGAGAAATGGAGGGAGAGATAGAGTGAATAAGAGAGATACTGAAATAATGAGATATAGATAGACATGAAGATATATATAGGGAGATAGAGATATTGGGGACAAGAGTGGGAAAGAAAGGAGGTGGTAGAGACAAGTATTAAATATACCTATAGGTAGAGGAAGGTAGATTGGAGAGATAATAGAGAGAAGAGATATTATTAGAGAGATATAAAAATAGGGAGTGATTGGCATAGAGTGGGAGGGGGGGAGATAGGAATACAAAGAAGGAGATATATGTAGGTCTAGATGGGATGAGAAAAAGAGTGAGATAAGTAGATAAGGAAGAGATAGATGAAAGATATATATAGAAGTAGAGTAAGGGAAAGGGAGAGAGATGGATTTGAAAGGAAGATATAAGGAGAGGGTGAGAGAGTGAGATATACCTAAGTAAATAGAGAGAAGGATATAGATGTATAGAAGGAATTTTTTCTCATTAGTATGAAAAACAAAAAATGTTTCATTATTTACTACTTTTTAGATGTTTTAATTCTTTTGGGAGCAAATAATGGGAAAAAAAAGACTTTGTATGCAAAATTTGTGAGTATTTAAAGTTTTAAAAATGAAGGATTAACTTCAATGATTAAAATAAATTTTTGTTGTATAACTTAATAAAATTAACTTATCCATTTGATATTTCTTTGAATTACCTTTCCAACACCTATAAAAAATCAAAAAATTGATAAGAAACACAAAGGTTATGCCCATTTTACTAAAGTATGTTTTTTAGGCTAAGCAAAACGAATATCCATTTTGGAAAACATAACATCACAACAATGATGTTAGGAAACAGGTATCCATTACTAATAGTTTTCTATTTAAGTTTGGTATTAACAAACCAAATTCAAATTTTGCCCAACCCATACAAAAATTCAAAGTGGAATTTGGCATGTTTGGCAAAGTTTAAAAAATGTTTTTTTCCCATTGCCACTTTCTGAACCCCCACGATCCTAAACACACCCATTGAATGAAATGTATTGATAACTATTTTTAAAAATTACAAGTAAATGTCAACATTGGAAAAATTAGAGGTTACTTTTTAAAGGATTGATAGGTAGTATATCGATATATTTGTGCCTTTTTGTTATAGTTTGACTACTTATTATTAACTCTCCATTCTATGTGATGTTAGTGTGTAGTCCTTTGATACATGTATGAGATGTATGTCATCTATACTTCATGTGGTTGTATTTTCTTTGGTATAAAATATGAGATATTAGATATAGGTAAATCATACTCCATTTAGTATTTTTAAAATGAATGAAAATCAAAGTACTAATATTAAAAAATAAAATAATAAAGGAATTCATATCCAAGAGAAACAAATAGAGGAAGAGGAAAATCCCTGACATAATAATGGTGATATGTGTAGTGACTATTGGGGTAAATTGGATTTTATGCCTTGTGGTATATGAAAGTATAAGATTTATTTAGAAATTTTCACATCCATCCACATTTATGGATCTTGGATTGTATGGTCATTCCCTAGACATAAGATTAAAAGAGAGCATGCAAAATCAACTTTTATGTGTAAGGAATATTTAGAGAATAATACTTCTACTATTAATTCATCTTCTTCATGTATAACACTAGATAGTTTATATGGTGTTGGATATACATTAATACAAAATGTTGGATATAAAGGTAAATCATTTGGATGAAATGAGTGATATTCTTGAGCTGCTTGAGATATAGATTGATAAAGGACATTTGGGCATTGGATATGTGTCAAATAATATCAAGAAATAGTTAAAAGAGAACAAATATTAAAAATAAGGAATAAAATAACTATATTTATATGAATTTAAGATTTAGAGATATATTTTTCACACATATATACAAATAAGTTATAACATGTTCTATAACAACTAACTTGATTTATTTACAACTAATTATGGGTACCTACTTATGCTTTAACAATTCAACTTATGGTAGTGATTCCATTATGACTTACAATGTTTATTAATTTATTAGAATATGAGTGTGCATTGCATGTCTTTAGAGTTCTATTATATGCATACACACATGAACATATAATAATTAAAAAACATAAAATCATATAGACATACAACAATACATGGCATGTAAAACTATAGGAAATACCATTGTATCATAAATATGTAATATGCAAAAATGAACTCATACAATCATCCAAATGTCTGATATCAATTAACTAGGGGTGGTGCTATTAGTGATCCCTCTCCCATAGTAGTTGTGTCTATATATAGTAACCCAAGGGTATGCTTTGGTCCAAGGATAGCATTCTTCCATGTAGAGAGAAGTGTCTTTCAATATAAATATTTAGGTGATATCAATTAAATTGAATAAAATATAACCTACTACCTCCCTAATAATAGTTGGGTTATTATTGGGATTAAATGCATGCCTATAATTCCTAATCAACTTATTCCTCATGGGTAGTCTAGTCCTAATAGTGTGTGAATAAATCTTAAATCTTCAAACCTCTCTATGCTACTTGGAATTTGTTGCTTTCAATATTTTCATTTGGTAGGAATCATCATTTCCATGATATCATATATAAGTGGGGACATGACCTCCATAACCTTCACCTATGATAAATTTAGTTGTAGGAAGCCTCTCTCTGTATACAATCCATATCTTTCCACCTATATTTTATCTCTCTCTACCAACTGTTTATTTTAATTCTTACGTACATCTCAATACACTTGGTTTTGGTCACCATATACACTATCTAAGCTTGACTAACTTGATCAAAAAGTATAGCTAATCAGCTAGCTTTCTCACAATCATGACCAACCTACTTAATCAATATTATGGGTATGGCTCATTTTTGACACTCTCTAATAATAAATATAAGACCCATCTTCCATTTTACCTATTTTTAATGACATAAGTAGAACTTTTCATATATACATGATATTATCATATCTCAAAGTAACCAATTCAAATCCTATTCATCACATATTGTAGAGGGGAAAAAGTGAGCCACTCCGACATGCGAGTGAACACCACTTGGGGTCTCACCATTCAACCTCCACTCAGGATGTGGTACAAAGTATAAGACTTTTAGGTACCACTTAGATGACATTGAATGTGTCACAAAGGTCCTCTGACATGACTCAATGATGCTTTGCCTGAGAACACACGTATGGGTCAAAGATGACAACATGGTGCATTGACGTTCTATATGGACAGTCATGGAGTCCATACAGAGAATGGATTGTGATAGAAATGAGCCTAAATAAAAAAAATCAAGTGAAAGAAATGTGGAAAAGTAAATGAAATTATCTATGAAATAGTGAAAACAAAAAGGAAAGAGATGAAATCTTACAACCGGTCCATGCTTGAAGTCTCCAGCTAGCTCCTTGAATCTACTCAACAACCTACACACAAGGCGAACAGAGATGAAATTTTATGGTTGTGTTTTAGAGGCCTTCCATAGTCAGACTCTCATTTTGTTGTTTCCACCTCCACGGACAGCCAAGATAGATAGATACAATAATAGTGTAAATGGTAGATAAAAGATACAACATTAATAATAGATAATATGCTATGGAGATAACAAAAAAGAGGAAGAAGAAGACTCCCCTTCCACACTCAAAGCAAGAAGTTTGTTGGATGGAGAAGAAGAAGAAGAAGTTGGTCTTCCTTAAAGCATGACAATGGTAGCAATGTGTGGGAGCCAAGTCAATAGCAAAAAAGAGCTTCCAAAATGAACATGAACAAACATAAATCCAATAAGAGAGTTCGAGAAGAAGCTAGAGAGAGAAAATGAGTAACCAGAGAGGTAAAATAAACTCCAAGAGGAAAGATAAGCATGTTGGGAAAAAAATGGATGTTGGCGCATACACACAGAGGTGTTACAAGCATCTTCCAAGCATGGGCATAACACTCAAATGACCACCTTCAAACAATTAGATTTGCAGGAAGCTAGCGTAACACACATACATCTCCATGATGTGCTAGTGTCTACAAGTCAAACAGTCAAAATGGTAAGAAAAAGACAATGTAGAGGCTAATAGGACAAGTGCGAGGTAAAGTAGAGGCACTTATGTAGCATAGAATTACATGAGGTGTAATTTATGACACTACACATACTAGGATCATGAAATAGTGTATCATCATTTTATGTGTCTTTCCATAATGGATCCACCTTTAGTGGTTCCTCTTCCTCCCCTATGAGAGTCTCTTCCTCTCTACCTTCCATAACCTTGGGTAGCTAATCTACAACTTTACCCTACTCTTCAACCTCTCCCAATTCTCCATCATCTAACACATATAGTAGCATAAGGCATTCCCTTTTCTTGCATTCTATGTATAGATATGAGGTCCTCACATTGTCAATGTTAATAAAATCTAAATTACTTTAACCACCTTGTCATCATCTACATGGAAATATGTCACAAACATCCATAAACTTTTATTTTTATTGCTTACTAAAGAGTTGAGTATTTTGGATCATGTGATATTGTAACTTAAACTATTGGAGGTTTTTCTCTAAATGAGGGTCATCTCTTATTGCCAACATAAATGCCCATGATTCTCAAACCTAAAAGGTTGTCGTCTATCATAAAATTTCATTGTTGATAATGATCATGGTTTAGTAACACATATTTTCTCATAATGGAGTGTTGTGTCTCACACACATTATCATCTGTCACCAGTAAACATTTGGATTTCATGATATATAATTATGTTAACATGCAAAAATTTCAAGAGTATATCATTTGGGTGCTCTATATATCAAACCTTATTAATCATACCATAAGAAATAAAGAAAGCTTTATTATTTTGTAACATGCCAAAATGAAAATAAAACTAATAATCTACTTATGCCCCTTATATGCATTCCCCACTATGGTATCTACAAGTGGAAACGCACTCCACGAATGTCTAATCCCTTTTATATAATAAAAGTACAATTCTCTATCCCCCTATTGGGTCAAATTTCTATCAACCATCACTTGCTTACTCTCAAATGATTATCTAAATAGGATCCACGCATCCGCTAAGGTCATTATGATCTAATTGATGGGTAGATGAAATTTGTTGGTGTTTGAGTCTCATTTCTTAGTTGATATGGTGAGCATACACATATCATACGTAAAAGTCAAATTATTTATCTTTTATTTGAATATACTTGTATTGAGCAACTATAACTCCTAGTTCATGGGATCCCCAATAATAACCCTTTGACTAATGGTCATGTGACTACTCACATATCTCAAACTTATCCTACAAACATAATATAAGTGCCCCATTAGTACCTCATTGCAATGTAAAAATGTTAATAATCAACAAAATCTAAGAAATGGAAAAGTCAAAATATTATAATTTATTTTCATATAGACTATTTCATATTTGCATGTCACCTCCATGGACATCAAGCATATCCAAAGACCATTTTAATACAAGTTAGGTTAAATTTATAGAAATGGATTTATTTATGAACTGGATCATTTTCATAGAATTGAAATGACCTAAAAAATATTACCTATCCTAATTTTGCAAAATTTTGAATGTTTTTTCAAAATATATTTTTTTTTTAAATAAAAAATTTTAACTAACCCTCTTTGGGATGTCCTTGATGGTGATATGTGCTCATATTTATTCATATGATTGATGACATGGACCCTCTATAGTGTACCATGATAGATTTATTACGCTTTCTATTTCAAGTGTGATGATAGAAATGAAATGTTCTTTAATACTTTTTACTTCCAATATATAGCAAGGGAATATTCTCTTTTTATTATATACATCCTTTTACCATTTTTTTCCTAATTTCTTGTGTGTGATTCATGATGTGCTATCATAATAATTTGCCTTATTAACCATGACATTCAACTTTACACATGTTAACAAAAAAATTCTTGAGCATTTTTTGAAACAATATATTTATAGGACAATATATAAATATACTTTATATTTTCTTGTATATTTGAACTTGAATAGTATATTAGCAAATGTTAATCAACTTGAAAGTTTTAAAAAATAATTATATAGCTTAAATTACAAGGTACAAATATTGGGGAGATACATTTTTTAATGGATTTATAGTTTTTACATAATCAAAGTTTCGGTCAATTTTAGTTCCAAATTTAACAAGCTTGTCTTTTGAGATGGATTGTAGTTTTAATGGGTTTACAACGACAATGTTTTATAGTTTTATAGTTATAGTGGGCATATTATATGATTCCTTATCCTTGTCCTATTGATGTCTAACCTATAAGCCCTAATTGTTATGTATTATGCTATCATAGTTTGTGTTACATGCTTCCATCTTACATGAATCATGTGTGCACTTACATGATCTATCTATTTTTATTTATTTCTTCACCTCTCTATGGAGATCTCCATCGGGAAATTTCATTACCTTATATTATGTACTTAGATGCTTACATCTTGATATCTTATTGATTACTTGTCACATATTGTTATTTATGACACGAGTTGTTTATATGTATTGTTCATTATATGATTATATTTTTTACATTATTTTTTTCTTCTCTCCTCTAAGTTATCAATCCCTTGTATAAAATTAGTTGGTGGAGGAATGTATATCATTTATGTGTGTTCCTCAATGTTTATGATTATAGTGGCATGTTGTGTACCATATAAAACTTCATGTTCTTTGTAACCTTCATGTCATTAGAATTTTATGTTATTTTATGATCCTCGTGTCACTTTACAATTTCATGCCATTTATGGTGGCTCATTTGCAACCCAAATTCTTATCATTCATCTATATTTTCCTTTTTTCTTTTTATTCACCGATAGTAGTTGAGTAATCATTGATTATATTTATTTCAAATAATTGTTTTTTATTACTCATTATAACCTTTTATACTTGTATAGGTTTCCAAATGGAACACTCATTATAGAGAGTATGCATTTAATTATTAGATCCTTATTTGTACCATTTTTTAAGTGTGAATATTCTTTCATATTTATTGTTTGTTTTACTTTAATGTATGTCTTTATAATAGCTCACATACAAGTTAAAGTGGAGGAAAATGTAATGGTGAAAAGCTCATGCTTTGTAATTTTACCCTTTATTTTGTAATCACCTTAATTATTTATCTTGAGTGCAAATACTAGCACATGTGGCATATATTTTGTGTAAATTTTGGATAATCACTTGAGCTTTTATTGATTTTAATCTCACGCATCCCAAGACTTTGGACCTAACATATGATTTACATATCTACCATCTTAGGTCAATTTCATGAAGACAAAAATTAACCTCATTAAAATATACACTCATGGATTTGACTCTTGAACTTGTTAGAGGCTAAAAAAATAATATATTGTAAGTGGTTTCCCCCAAGTTTTCTTTTCCAAAGTGTTTGTGAGGGGTTTTCTTTTTCTTGTTACTGTTTTTCCTTTTGTTTAATTTTTTTTCCTTGGCCAAAATTGCACATGTGTTTTGTAGGCCCTTTACTAAGGTTTCAAAATCTCCATTGGGGTCCAACAAGGTTTTCACAACCTTCTTAGCATCTGATACATTTTCTAAAACTTCCTTTTATCTTTTCACCTTTTTTGGCTAAGTATTTGAGGTTTGGCATTTTACTGAGGTTTAGAATCCTTTGTTGAAAGCTAATGAGATTTTCACAATATTGTCAAAATCTGAAATAAATTATCAAACTTCTTTATTTTTCTAGTTTGTGTTCTTTGTGTCAGCGATTAGGGGAGGTTTCAAAATAAGTGTGGGTTCCCAAAAAGGTTCTCACAACCTTGTCAAATACCAAAACCCTTCTTAACCTCTTTATTCTTGAAGCAAAGGGGAAGTTTCAATATACAGGTATTGATGTTAGGGGCTTAGTGAAGTTTCTTAGGGCTTAATTAAATTTTGATATAAGCTAATTTTAAGCATATTTTATATTTATGAAGTTTCGCATAACCTTGTCAAGCTCTAACATGGTTCTCCAAACCTTGTTGATGAAAGGAAACTTGCAACCATGCAAATGATAATTTCCACATAACCCATTTGAGAAATCAAGAATTTAAACACTTAAAATTCATATGCAAATAATATACAACATACCCATCAAAGATAACATGACATATACCTTGGGGAAACCCTCATGAGGGAAAAACCTAGCCTCTACAAGCATCTATCATCCATGGATTATCAGCAATGCAATATTACAAATACAACCATGAAAGCTTTCAAAACCCCAACCATCAACAAGCACTCTATGTGAACAAGCATGTAACCACACATCCCATGCCATGCTTTCAACCTTTACAAATACTAACCTGGTTTTCCCAAACAAATATCCTTGTGGTTTCTTTTATAGACACAAGTTCCAACAAAACCACCAAGTATTATTACATCAAAACCATGTGCTAAAACAATGTGACTAAAACCATGGGCTACCAACTCATTGACCCTATGTCTAATAGTGGGTACTTTATTAATTTACTTCCCGAGTAATATTAAATAAATACAATATAATATCCTAATGTTACAATACAACTCATCAAGTGGACCTAAGAATATTCCTAAAGAATCTCTACTCGTTACACACCCATGTGCAACTCAAATAATAAATAACATATAACAATTATAAATATTATTATGCAAAGTGTACAACATCTATTTTCTTGACATACATTCTATAAGGGGCAATAAGTAACCACAAACATGAACAAAGGAACAATCCATCTAGTCAAATATACAATCATGGAATCCAAGTGCTCCATGTGCTCCATCAAGATACCTGCAACAAGAAATAAAATGACCACCATCTCATACATGAATTCTCTCACCCTCCACCATGCCACTACCACTACACATAGGAGATCGTCCAAAGAGAAATCCACATGTTATGTCACAACAAAATATAAGACCTACCTCAACTAATATCCCAAACACAAACACTCAATACAAAGGTATCAAATGAGTCAGTACCAATAACCATAGCTAAAATAATACCCACAAAAAGTGCTAACACATCCAAATATCCATACTTCCAAGGTATACATAACATATCAAGTGAATATTCAACCCCTTTTATCGATGGAGGGAACAACGCAGCTAGAGGGAAATTTGAATTCTATGAATGGAGGGAACATCGTGGCTCGTTCCTTTGGTTCTGCAGCCTCTGCAGCTCAAGGACAACCGGTGGGATCTATGGTGGATGATGATGATGGTCGATAGGATGGGGACCCATGGTATCGAGACCCTCCTCCTGACCATAAAAATAATGAAGATTCTTCAAAATCGGGTCCCGAGATCTTTAACGCTGACTTGGAAAAGACGACAGAGGTGAAGGCTCTCAAACCCTGGAACCATCTTTTTGCAAACAAACCCACTGGTAAATCGTCCTTTCCCTTTGTGGAAGACATTTCTGATAGAAAAATAGGCAAATTTTCTATTGCAATTTCAAATGTGGTTATAGATCATAGTATATCTCTAATGGCTTTCTCTCTAGTGGGAAAATTTGTTGGACCAAGACCCAATATTGAGGATGTTAGGTCTTTTGTTAAGAAAAAATGGAGGCTAAAAGGATAGGTTGATGTTTCTGCCCTGTCAAGGGTTTTTTTTGTTTTCTCCTTCTCTTGTGGGGAAGATTTGGAAATGACCTTGAGTGGAGGACCATTGATGTTTGGGAAATCTTCATTATCCTTAAGGAAATGGTCTCCAAATATGGAACTCAATGACTCTTTTTTTGAATCTGCTCCAGTCCAGGTGAGGTTGTCTAGTTTGCCTCTTGAATTCTGGTTGGAGGATATTTTCTCAGGTATTGCTAACTCCTTCGGAGAGCTTGTAGCTATAGATCCTATGACAGCAGCATGAAAGAGACTAGTGTATGCGAGGATTTGTGTCAATATTTCTCAGAATAAGGATCTTCCCAGCTCTATTGAAATAAACTCCAAATTTGGGATGTGGGAACAAACCATAGATTTTGAGTCCCTCCCCTTTGTGTGCTTCTCTTGTAAGAAAGTAGGACATTGAGCTAAGGCTTGCCCAAGTAACCCCAAAAATGTTCAGAAGCCTAACAATCATGTTAAACAGATATGGAAAGAGAAGACTAACAAAAAGGAGGACAATAGAGCGAAAGGAGGAAGTGGACTTCCTAGTAACCTAAAAGATATAACAAAAGATGACTGAGAAAGCAAGTCCTTTCAAGGTTACTCTTCAGAAGGAAGATAAAAAGATTGAAGATAATGGATTTGAAGTTTTACAAAATCGGGAGGAAGAGAATGTAACCATAGAAGAAATTCTTGAAGAGAGTGAGATTGATGAGATTAATGAATCCCAATATGAGGCCCTACAAGTTTCAGAAATGAAAAGTAATAAAGCTTGTCCAAATGACTTTGAAGGTCCAGAAATTATTGTTGAAAAAAAGAACAAGTTCAGATCGCCTTAGGTTAACCTTAACTCTCTATTTCAGAGTGTTGGAACTGAGTCGCCCACCTCCTCTCAGAGAGTTGGAGAACCATGGAATAATAAGCAATATGCTCATAAAGATGAAGATGATGAAGAGATAATAGGGGTGGGAAAAAAGAAAAATAAGAAGACGGGCTGCTCTAATGGGGTTAAAACTAGGACTAGATCTAAGGCGGATATTGGTCTTTCCAAATCCCCGCAAGGATGTAAAACCATGAAGTGGTACAAGGACTAGGAGAGAAAACAAAACATAGCTGATGGAAGGCAGCAAACCATTCAGGAATCCTGCTCCCAGGTTTCCAATGAAGGTAATATCCTAGAACATTCGAGGCCTAAATGGTCTCCATAAACAAGATGTTTTATGGAATCTTATTAGAGATCATAAGTCGGATATCATCTTGGTTCAGGAAACCAAAATGAGTAAGGAAAAATTTGAAAATTTAAAATTCTTCAAACAGGGAGGAGTTTGTGGTAGTAGCTCGAATGGGGCGTCAGGTGGGGTGGCTATATTCTAGAACAAGAAAACTATTGATGGAGATCTGATTGATGAAGATGGTAATATTATCTCTATGAAAGTAAAATGTATTTCTGAAAGAAAGGAATGGGTGGTTACCAACATTTATGCCCCAAATTCTAAAGCTGCTAGGAGTAATTTTTGGGACAAAATCCAACAGAAAAGAGGTTTTTTCTCTCAGGATAGCTGGCTATTGATGGGAGATTTCAATACCCCGTTGCAAGGAATTGACAAATTTATAGGAACTCAAGCTCAACTGGATAGCAAGACTGGCCTGATGGACTTCATCAATGTCAATGCCTTGATTGATGTTGATACTACTGGAGCTTCCTACACTTGGTGTAATCAAAGGGATGGAGGAGACCTCATTCAGGTAAGGCTTGATAGATCCCTTATCACTCATGACTGGATCCTTAAGCATAGATGTTCTTTGTCTATTATTAATAGAATTGGTTCAGATCATTATCCTATTTCTTTTGTTGTTGAGTTTGTTAAGAGCAATCGATGCTTTCCTTTTCGGTTTGAGAAAATGTGGATTTCACACCCCTCTTTGGAAAATTCCATTGCCAATTGGTGGAATATTAATGTGGATGGATCTGCCATGTACAAAGTTGCTAAAAAACTAAGAAATATCAAAGATAACATCAAGATCTGGAATAAGAAGGTTTTTGGAGATATTTTTTAATCCAAAAAAAGGCTGAAGGAGGAATTAGAACAGATTCAAAACTCTATTCAGAAAGATGGTTATAATAAGTTTTGCAAGGCTAAGGAAGATGAGATTCTAGCCAAACTTCACAACACTATATCCAGGGAAGAAATCTACTGGAGACGAAGATATGGGGCTATTTGGTTGGAAGTTGGGGATAGAAACACTAAATTCTTTCACATGACTTCTATGAAACATAAAGCTGCCAACAAAATATCTAGATTAACTATTGATGACAAAATCCTTCTTAAAGATGATGACATTGGGGATGAAGCTATTAGGTTCTTCTCTAACCTCCTCACTGGTAGTAAGGATATTGGCATTACTAAGCAACAAGACCTGGTTGATAACATTCCCAAGATTATTGAACCTCACCAAAATAAGACATTATCTGCTATCCCTACTACTGATGAAATTTAAAAAGTTGTTTTTTCTTTTGAAGGGGATAAGGCTTCGGGCCCGAATGGTTTTCCCATGTTTTTCTTTCAGGAATATTGGCATATTGTTGGGAAAGATACGGTCAATGTTGTCAAATAATTCTTTGGGTCTAGAAGAATCCTTAAGGAAATCAATTCTACTTTTATTGCTCTAATTCCTAAGGTGGCTGGGGTTGACTCTATGGGAAAGTTTAGGCCAATAAGTCTTTGTAATTCCTTTTACAAGATCATTTCAAAAGTCGTGACTTCTAGACTATTTGTTGTTCTCCCCTTTGTCATCTCTGAGGAGAAAAAAGGATTTGTCCCTGGTAGGCAGATTTTGGATTCTATTATTCTTGTGCATGAGCATATACATTCTCTTAATGCTGCTAACAAAGAAGGGTTCTTGATAAAATTGGATCTGGCAAAAGCCTATGATAGAGTGGAATGGCAGGTTCTTTTCAGGGTTATGGAGGCCTTTGGATTTGATGAGAAGGTAATTAAAGTTACAAGAGAACTGATATCTAACCCAAATTTTTCTATTCTTATTAATGGGTCTTCATCTAGATTTTTTAAATCTTCTAGGGGACTCAGGCAAGGAGACCCTATTTCTCCTATTCTTTTTACAATCTTGGTGGAGAGTATGAGCAGACTGATTCAAAAATTGAAAGTGAATAAAACCATCAAAGGATTACAACCCTCCTCTGCTAATGTGTCTTGTACTCACCAACAGTTTGTTGATGACACAATTTTAATGGGATATTCTTCTATTGGTGAGGCTACTACTTTCAAAGGTGCTCTCAGCTCTTATTCTTTGGCTACTAGTCAACAAGTTAATTGGGAGAAGTCTACTATTTATTTCATAAATACCTCTATTATGAGGCAGCAAAGAATTGCTAAAATCATCGGTTGTAAGGTGGAGATGCTCCCCTCTACTTATTTGGGTCTCCCTCTGGGTTTGGTTCCCCCAAACTCCTTCTGGAACTTGTTAATTGACAAACTCAACAAGAAATTGGCAGGTTGGAAAGGATCTATGCTATCTCAAGTTGGTAAGCTTCAGCTTCTTCAAGCTACTCTTCAGAATCTTTTTGTTTATGCTCTTAGCTTGTTTAGTATACTGGCTAAATTTGTTGAAGCTTTAGAGAGGATTCAAAAAAGATTTCTTTGGTCAAGGGTAGAAGACAAGAAAAGGATAGCCTTGGTTTCCTAGGACAAAGTTTGTAATCCTAAGTGCAAGGGGGGTTTAGGTATTAAAGTTCTTAAAACTTTTAACAAAGCCTTGCTTGCTAAACAGATATGGAGGGCTTATGGAATTAAGAAATATTGGAGTTGGGTGTGGTTTGATAAATATATTCATAACCAACCACTTCATTCTCTTCTCTACTTTGAAGATATCCCTACTGGGTCTTTCATATGGAATAGTATAATCAAGTCGATAAAAGTTGCTAAAGCTGGAGCTGGATGGGTCCTTGGCAAAGGTGACAAAATTAGGCTCTGGGAGGATGTTTGGATTAAAGATGAACCTCTCTTTAATTGGGATTGTAACCAATTCATTAATGATTGCAAAAGAAAGTATGGGTCTATGGTTTGTAATTACTGGAAGGAGAATAAATGGGTGAGGCTTGATGCTATTTATGTTGGTTTTTCGTTGCTCCGGCAGGATCTGTTTTCCTTTTCTATTAGTAAAGACTCTGATGATGTGTTTCTTTGGAAGAGAAATCCCAAGGGTAACTTCATTGTTGCCTCTTCTTATAAAAAAACTATTACTCAGGTCAGCAACCCAATATGGACTAAAATCTAGAATAGATTCCTCATTCCTAAAGTTAACATGTTTTTTTGGCTTGCATCTCACAACAAGATTCTCACCATTGATAACTTGGCTCATAGAGGTTTCATGTTTCCTAACAGGTGTGAGTTATGTCAGAAAGAGGCAAAATCTGTGGATCATTTCTTTATCCATTGCTCCTTTACCTGGGAAATCTGGAGTAAATTTTGGATGCAATGGAAAGTTGAATGGGTATGCATAACAGTCTCAAGGAAGTCATTTGGCAATGGATCTTCCCCACCAAATTCCCTCTCATCAAAATCCTCTGGTCCTTTTTCCTTCCTATGACCTGCTGGTACATCTAGAAGGAGAGAAATAATAGAATTTTTAGGGAGGCTCAGTGTACGTCTCAGGTGGTTTTTGAAAAGATCTGCAGGGCAATTAAAGAAAACATAAACACTCTTCATAGAAACAACAAGCAGGGGAGTTATCTTAATATGAATGATGATGAGAAAAGTATCCTCACTGAATGGAATTTGATTCACAAGATTTGCAAATATGACATTAATATTAGGAGAGAAAATGTTGTTTGGAGATTTCCCTTTCATGATTGGGTTAAGGTGAATTTTGATGGTGCAGCCAAAGGAAATCTTGGGAAGTCAGGAGGGGGAGGAGTCATCAGAAATACTCATGGTGTTTGTATTGCTGCAATTGCCTCTCCCTTTGGAGTTCAAAACAATCATGTTGTTGAAGCTTAGGCAATATTAAAATGCCTCCAGCTTGCTCAGAGTTTTAACTTTAAAAATATATGGCTGGAAGGGGACTTTAAAAAATATTATTCAAGCTATCAAAGGCACTAGTTCCCCCTCTTGGAACATTTACAATATCATTGAGAGTGCCAAAAAATTATTAGATGCCTATGATAGTGTTCTCATTTCCCATACTCTAAGGGAAGATAACAAGGTTGCTAACTTATTAGCTAATGAGGGGGTTTATTTAGAGGAGGACACTAAATATATCAGAGAAGTCTATTGTAAGAAGGATATCTGGGCGCAATTATTATTTGATTGAGTCCATGGTACAAGTTAAGTTTATCATTACTTTTCTAGGTCCAGATATCAAAGACAGATATTGGATTTATGTGAAGTGTCAGTTGATGATCATTTTTAGGCATTGTGATTATGATAACTGGTGTAATGGGGCTAATCATATTAAGTGTTGGTTCATTGTGAATGTTATAAAAGACCTTTTCAAAAACAAGGAAATTACCCTATTTTTTGAGCCTAGCATTTTGTTCCAGAGTCTGAGCTTAAGTCTCAGTGTTCAGCATTTGAGTATCTTGTGCTTTGTTGAAGGCTTCAACCTGAATTACAATATGGGAGGCAATCTTAATCGAAATGAGCCCTCGGGTTGTGATAATTGGAAAAGTGAACAAAAAATTTGGCGGAGGCTGCACAGACATGGTTTCAAAGACTACATGGAAAAATTGCATGGTAGTAAAAAGTTGGTGTCTCATGGTTTCACCAAGGGATGGAGCAATAACAAAGTCACACTGTTCGGGTAGACTTGGAAGCTGGATGAAGATTTGGTGGCGGAGGTTACAGGTTTACAGAAGGAAGGTACCAAATTTTATAGAGATTGAAAGTTCTCGGTGGAAGCCTTCAAGAACTTCCCTAAAAGTGATGAAGAGAGGGTTCGGCTCACCAAGAAGGAAAATGTATCTTACTATCTCTCTCATTAGGTAAAATCCTTCTAGCAGAAGATGTTAAGGGTTTTAATGGAATACTTAACAGTTGATGGTAGGTTTATGAAGGTTTATAATTATCATTTTTCTATTCTAAACCATTTCCGCCATGGTTTTAAGATCTCTCTACCTTTTTATTTAGCTTCTTCCCTGAATCAAAGCTTAGCTGAAAATGCCAAAAAATCCAAATCCTATCCCATAGGTCACCAAGGTCTCATTCTGCTTATTTATGAGCATTTGAAGAATAAAGCTAGGGTTAATAGGGAAGATCCTTTGGTGGCAAATGCCCACATTTCAGATGGTCATGATGATTCTGAGTCTGACAAAGATTCATCTAACATTACACTTCATAAGAAAGGGAGGGTTGGTGATGGAGATAAAGATGACACGTATGTGAATACTGGTTCAAAGGAGGAACAGGGGAAGGTGGTTGATGATGAAGTGAAGAGTGAGAAGAAAGAGGTTGTGGGAGAGGAGGAGAAGGTGTAGAGAAAAGAGTATGTTGAAGAGCTAGATTCAAACCCTATTGTCTCGGATAGCAGGAATGAAGCTCAACATACTACGGAGGAAGTTAACCCTAGGTCTATGAGCTCTACTCAGGGTATGGAAATGACGGATTCCATTTTGAACGCTGCCAGAAATAGCACTCTGGAATTTTTCAATTTCCAGAAATGGGTAATTGAAAATATCTCCAGTATTCAAAATAAACAGAGAGATTTAGATTATAAGATTCGGAATTTGATTAAGGATACCAATATAGGTAAAGAGGATGCGAAGGTGGACACCAGTGAGGCAGATGACGAAAAAGAAATGCAAGATTCGTCGGAAAAAGAAATGATCAAGGGAGACTTGAAGCATCTTGAAGATGTGATCAAAACCATCAAAGATAAGGGAGAGGTTGATAATGAAATTATTATCAACCGGATTACTAAAACCAAGAAGGCCTTGAAGAAATTTATGAAACGTAGCCTTGAGGTTTTGAAGGTCTCATCTCAAAATATGAATGCCTTGGTTGATTGTTTGGAGAAGAACCGGCAGAACAAAGAGATGGTGTTCATTGATGATGTGCCAACCACCAACTCTGCTCCTCAACCTTCCAGATGAAGAACAAGGTAGACTACCAGCGATCTGGAGATCAAGACTAAAGACACCCATCAAAAGTAGGATAACAAAGACCTGAGAGAAGCTACTAAGGTTGTGATGATGTTGGTTAAGGACGTGGAAGAGTCTATAAAGTTTTTATCTGAAATGTAATATTGGTCTTTGGTTGCCAGTCTCTCGTTGGCTTTTTGTTGTCCTTTTCCTTAGTTGTTGTTTTCTCTGCTAGTCTTTTGCAACTTTCCTTTCTATGTCTTGTTCTCTCTAGTTTCTTTCATGCTTTTCTTCTCGTTATGTAACCGGGTTTCGAGTCCCTTAAAACCTAATTTTCCTTAATAAAAAACATATCAAGTGAATATCATATCATCAACATATACAACCTGTAACATGCAACCATAAGCTCCATGTGCAATACATGTCACATACACACCTAGAAACTCCCTTTGCATAGGTAATATCAAATCTAAAATGAATCCACTAATAACATTATATAGAAAGTGCAATCATAATCATGTGGTATCAAGGAACATCCATAATAATATGTATAACATGTAAAACAATAACTAGCAAGTATAACTCTCACCACAAGTGTCCAATGCTCTCCCATGTTCTCCACACCCAACAAAAGAAAAGAGATAAAGGAACCTCCATGACATCTTCCACATGACAACACATGAACACAAACTAGTGATTACATAGCTCCAACCAACCTCAAATTCAATGCATTGTGAAACCAAATATCAAAGCTTGTATTCTTTCACACCATAATTGACTCAATGAAGATACATTTCATAGCCTTGTTCTCCAACTTTGCTTTCTTCTCCTTGTCACATGTGCATGTGCCTCACAACCATGGGGGCTTAACTTAGTGAACCTGGGTTATATCACTTGCGTTCATGGCATACTAAATAATCCCCCTATTTTTAAAAAATATTTTCCTTAACTCCTTTTTATCCACCCCCTCCCAATACATAGCCTAAATTAAAAGCCCCCCTATTTGCACAAAATATTGCATTTTTTCATAGCCCAAATTAAAACCCCCCCTATTTTCACTGATGGGCAATATATTGCACCCTCATTTTTGGGATATTAAACCCCCCAATATGAATGCATGTGATATGATATTGCCTATTTAGTGAAGCCCCCATGCTCACAACCCAACACTCTAAGATATCATAGTGAAGGCTTATGACCTAACCCCACCTACATAGATTTATGTATGTGACATGTTAGGTAATAAGTAGTGGAAACATCTTCAAACCAAAACCTTTTTTCTAGACTATCACCACTAAGAATAATCATAGCCTTCTTCGTCAGTGTCATTTTCATTCTTTCTACAAATCCATTCTACTATGGAGAATACAAAGTTGTCTTTTATCTTAGAATGACACAACCTTTAAATAATTTATTAAAATTGTTAGAGAAAATTTCACCACCATTGTTAGTTTCTTTCCAATTTACAACTCAACCATTGTTTTAAAATGTTTAGACTGACTAAAAACTTCATATTTACTATTTAAAAATATACTCATGTACTTCTACTATAATCATGAATAAATGAAACATAATATGTTGATTTTTTTATGGAACATTTACAAGACCAAACACATCAAATTGAATAAGATCCAACACACCACAAGATTAATGAGAACTCAAATAAAATTAAATGTGTTTTTTTTTACCATGAATGAAAAGCTCACATAAATCAAAATCAAGATTACAATCAATCAACCTTTCAATAAGGGTTTTATTTTTCTAGGTGCTTAGAACCTTTTCTCTAATGTGGCCAAGTCTCTATTTTTGTAATATAGTCTTTTCTATAGGTAATTTTAATTCAAACATAATAGCACCCTTGGGTACTCAGAAACCATGATCATCCACTGAAGTTAAAACCCTCACCTCTTCCAATGAAGTAGCCATAAACTTTATTTTCACATCATTACTATTGCACTTAATAGTGCATGCATCAAGCTTATATAATGTGCCAAATCTGACACCTCTACAATCACTATAACACCTTTGGCCATCTTTCCTCCTAGAACAAAAAATACTGCATACATAATCACATATATAGTTTCCTCATAAATAATAAATATTATCTTAATCTAGGGATATAAAACATATCATCAATCTTGATTATTATATTATTAAGAACTTTGATTCTAGCTTTACTATGGTCAACAATATTTAAATAAGAATCATCACCAAGTGCACCTTACCTCCAACAAATGCTTCATATTCCAAAAACCAATCTCTACTAGAGGTCATATGGTAAAATGCACCTAAGTCAACTAACCATGTATCATTACCTACACAAGTGGCCAAAGCTACAATGAATGCATCACCATCTTCCTTTTAGGACTTAGAATCAAATTCAATTTTTTTCTTTTTATTATTCTTTCCTTCTTTGTAGTCCTTATAGAAGTGTCTAGTCGTACCATAATTCTAGCAAATAGCTTCACACTTTTTAATAGATTTGAATCTCCCCTTGGACTTGGATTTATCATGCTTCTCGTTTGTTTTTAAATTTTTCCTTAATTTTTATAAAAATATTAGGGCCTCCCAGACACTAAAATAATCTTTCCTTCTCATCTCTTCAAATAGTAAAATACTCACATCTTCAACTTTCAAGATACCAAAAATACTCCCAATGGCCATAACAAAGTAATCTCACAATTCAAGCTAAGAACAATGTAAGACCTAAAATCTCTTCCTCATTCATTTTTATACCAATTGATACCAATTGAGTCACCAATATATTAATTTTTTCCAGTTGGTGTGCAATTAATCCACCCTCTTGTATTCTCAAGGAATATAATTTCTTTCTCAATAAAATATTGTTCACTAAAATTTTGTCTTGATATATCTTAGCAAGTTTCTTCTATAGTTTATGTGCAAAGGTCCCTTCATGGACATTGATTAAAACATTTTTTTCCAAGCACAATTTGATTGGACCCTTGGCTTAATGGTTCATGACATCATATTATGCATGTTGTAAAATTAGTGTCTAAACCTTACAATTATAACTAGTTAATATATCAATGATGGGGGGTTGCAAGGGGGGTACTCGCTTGTGGGGTTTGAGGGGTATGAACCCCATAATGAGGGGTCCAAGGATCATATGCCTTGGTGGGGGTTTGAAGGTAGTGCCCTCAAAAGCCACATTTTATATATGCATTTACATTATAAATCTAGACCATTCAGCATTAGGTCACAAATCTAAAGGTAGATATTGTATTGGATTGTTTTTCCATAAAAGAAAAGACTATTTTATGAGGGCATGTTATATTATGGATGTGTATTATTGTATTGTGTGAAAGTTTAATAGTTGTTGAGTTGCCTTTGGATCTTTTTTTGGTGATACTCCTATAAAACTCTACAAGCATATTGTAATCTTATTAATTTTTTAATAATATATTGGGTGGATTTTAGAGTGTGGTTTTCCTTTTAAAAGGGTTTTTCCTATATAAATCATGTTGTTGTACGAATGATATAAATGTTTAATTTATGTAATTGTTGTAAAAGATCTTTTTTTTTTGCATAATCCTCCTCTAAAGATTAGTGTAGGAAGTTGTTCTACTACCTTATCTTCCTTATAAATCAACCAAAGTAGCATCTACATTCATTAAAACATTCGCATCAATATCATCTCGTAGAAATAAATCAACTAATATATCCTTCATCTTCAAGTTCCATATGTCAAAATTATCACAAGAAAATTTCTCTTCCTTTATTCTCCTTGATGAAATTTTTAGCTAAAATTTCTTGAAATAAGATCACAAAGTATCTTTCATACAATGTGTTGCTCAAAACTAGATTAGTTAGAATACCCCAACAACCCATAACTAAACTAAAGGTAGTCAAGCTTTGATACCACTTGTAAGGAAGCTAAAGTACTGGAACAACTTCCTACACTAATCTTTAAAGGATTTTTATGTTAAAAAAAATTAGATCTTTATAATAGTTATAGAATTTAGAACAAAAGTAAACCTAAATCAATTCATACCACCTCAATGATTTAAGTGGGGAAAACCTGTTTGAGAGAAAAGCCCCACTCAAAAAGTTTCCCAATAAGTGTTGTAGACATTTTCAATATTTTTTGACCTAGATACATGTGGATGACCTGAGGGATGGTGAAATTTAGGACATGTATGTAATAGTTCATATGAATTAACCAATTAAAAGCTTGTCAAAATTGATGTATGAGAATGCTACATGGAAATATTTTGCATTGTTTGAACCTTGTTGGTCTTGATAGGTTCAAATGACTGCATCATTGGCCAAGTAATCAATCCTAGTATGTGGTGGGGATTGTTACATTTACGGCTTGGAGAGAAGAGAAAATAACCACAACCAATAAAATTCAAAGGTGCCTCCATGTGTTACCTTAGATAGCACATCAAGGTAAATATTTTAAGATAGATAGTTTCTTTTATTTGTGTTATTGGTTGAAAGCCACAAGTTATATGTACATGTGGGCTCCATATTCTATCAATGAGACATCAAAGGTTATGGCTTGTTGATCATAGGTAAATAATATCCAATGGTTTACACATCAAGGAGGCCTGACATTCAATAGAAATAAGAGTGTGATAAGAGAAAAGGTAGCAATGTTATTTTAGAGAATATTTCAAAGGGTATTTAATTTCTAATTGAAATGGTGCTTGAATGACATCAATTGTTTTCTTTTCTTAATGGCGGTAGCTCTCCCAGCTATCTGTTGTGATTGTTGTTTCTCACCTAGCTACAAATATTCATTGTCTAACATACCAATAATTATTTATTACCCTTTGTTTCAATCTATGATGTTCATTTTAGGATGGATTGATCCTTGGTCATGGATTTGGTATCACTACAATACCACATATTGGCACTTCAATTCAATGGGTATATAATGATGCTTAAATGAATCTTTCCATAAGGTTTATGAGTGATTATTCTAATTATAAAAAATATTTTTTATAATTAAAATTTAGTTACAGAAAGCTAGTGAAGGTCCTCAAAATATCTTAAGGTACTATGGCAAAGTGTGTTGCAAGTGTATGTCTTCAAAATCTTAGTGTCTTGTTTAGGGTTATCTCTTGATACAAAATAGATTCCTCTCAACATGTTTATTGTTGTGAATTTAAATTGTGTTAGGAAATGTAACAATGTTTTGAAACAAAATTATAATCATTGTAATGCTCTTTCATTATTTATATGTGGGTTTGTGCTATTGGGTTTCAAATTACTAAGCAAGTTAATATATAAAACTCTCATTTGATGCATTCTTGTGTTAGGATCAAATATTCAATATTTTATCTTTCATTGAATCTCTTTCCTACCAATTTTATTTTGTTACCAATGTAGACATTGAAAATTGTAATTATCCAAATTATTTAATCCATGTTTAATTAAACACTCTTTTTTATTCAATTACCCTGACTAATTATTCCTCCATGATTAAATAATTATTTTTAAGTATTTAATCCCTCAATCTAATTTCATCATATTTAAATAAATTTTAAATTTATTCAATTACCATGTTTGTGAGTGAATTTATTTAATTCCAACCTCACTTTTCACTCAACTTGCTAATCTCTCTCACTACTTAACTCTTCTACCTTTTTGCTCATGACAACCACTTACCAATTAACCTCCCACTTATCTCATCTTCTTCTCCACTTAAATTCTTCTCTCCTTAGAAGTATGAGCTTGTATGGTTTTTGTTGATGTCAAACCTGGATATCCAGATGGATTTCAGCCCAGATATGCTCTTGGTTGTGGCAATTATGGTTTGGGTTGCAAGTTGAGTTTGGTACTTACGGTGTTGGTTGTGGTATTTCAATTTGAATGGTTATCTATACTCTCTAGTAGTAAGTGTGTCTATCAGACTAGTTCAAAAAGTCTTTGGTGGCCTCCAGATATGTTATAGATTATGTTGTGGTTTAGAGGATGTGATTTTATAACTCGTGTAGTATTCTTAGTGTGTTTCTCTAATGGTTTATTTGTTTTGCAAGAGAGCCTTGTTGTTTCATGTTTGAGACATTCAGTTATGTTATGTTTGTCAGAGTCACTAATAGATTCAATCTCCTAGGATCACCTACAAAACCAAGATCAACCTTCTACATGAGAACAACAAAGAGGATGAAATATTGGAATATGGTGCAATAATAGAATAATGATATTATCACACTTTAAATGATACAATAATGATCAATGCTCCCTTGTACTGACTAAGTTGATATGAACTCATCTGAGTTAGCTCTGAATTAGCTCATAAGGGAGAGGTGAGTTCTGATTATATAGAAAAATATGGGCACATAATTCCAAGAGGAATAATAACTCCCAAAATTAGGTGGGAGTTGTACCTACTTGGAAAATGCCAAACATGTGGCAAACAAACTTAGGTAGGGACAAACAAATGGTTATGGGGAGGTGGCAAATGAGTCCAAAAGAGGGTATGACATTCAACCACCCAAATGTGGGTATGAATGGCACATGTGAATGTAGGACTATGCCACTTGTCGTCTCATAAACCATCCTAATATAACCTAAGTATGCTTAATAATGTGTAGGAAAAATAAATATAAAAAACCTACACTAGCAGCCCCCCTTAAGCATAGCTTAGGTGGGTGAAAAGATGCAACAACGCAAAGATGGGTCCCGACAATGAGGCCATGTTAAGTACTCATGTACAAAACAATCTCTCACAAACAGAGTAAAGGAGAAAACCCAGTGGTACAAAACTCCTCCCCAAAAGAGAGAAAAGAAACAAGTTTCCCAACACAAGAAGAATCCCATGCAAGGAACAAATCCTCTCTGAAATAGAAAGGATAAGAAAGACTATGCAGCCTTCCTCAAAGTAGCCAACTGTACTAATGGTTGATCTTTGAAATTGAATATAGAAGATGGACCACGATCATTGAACACCATTCCTCCCCTTAGGAAGAAACAAAACCAAAGGTATATGAAGATTGTCTTCCCATTCCTAAAAGGAATATGTAGGAAGAATGATCAATATGTATGATGTCTCTAAACTCTGCTCAGGAGTCCCCATGTTGATGCCAAAAGTTGTCACCATCAAATCAGGTGTTCTAGGCCACACTACAAAAGATGACAATCCAGAACCTTGTGGAGATGATTGTAGAACAAAACCAAGAGACAAAGGTATCTCCTCTGAGGACAAAGGTACCTTCTCCAAATGCTACTCAATAGTGGCTACAGTCATGTCAAATTGTGAGGAATGATCATGTGGGTAATGAACAAGAGGGTCAAAAGTTTCCCCCTTAATATTTGAAGAAGATGAAGTAACTTCATCAAGAGAAGATATATGTACGCAATAGTGTCCTCCAAGTCTGCAAGATAGGACTCACAAAACAAACCTGCAATGTCTATCAAGTAATCATCCCAAGTAGCTGTATATGGAAGACAATGAATGTCCTATTGTACTAAATCAATAGGATCCATCAATGTAACAATACCACTATCATCAATAACAACAGTCTATGTAGGAGATGAAACACATGTCTCTTGAACCTTAGTTGAAATAATACCAAGATTCACTTAACCATATTGAATCTCCTCAAAAGTGTCCACACTAGATGCCCGAGTGTGTACATTTGTCGAAGGAATAATGGAGGAAAAATGTGAGAAGGTGTAATACTCGAGATTGATGATCTACCTCCCCATCTGCAACAATATCTCTGCTATGCAAATCCTAAATAATCATAGAATTTGGAGTGAACTCAACACTTTTCCCTTCACCACCATGTATGATCTGATAGATAGAAAGGATATTTGTTGACAATGAGGGCCCACACAAAGGACATCATTGAATGATCCTTCATCTACAGACATATGTGTGTTGTTAGCCATCAAAATGTTTGGTGATGAACAAGTTTCAAATGAAGAGAACATATCAAGTGATGAAGTCATATGATGTGAATCTCTAGAATCAAGGATACATCTCCCTAACTTAGAATCTATCATTGCAACAAGTTCTTTCCCCTTTTGTTTCTCTGATTTTGAATTAGATGAATATGTTGAATCCTTTGACATAGTTGATAGTAGATTGATTTTATTCTTTGCTAAAAGATTCTTTAACTCATCAATTTGTTTTAAATAACATTGATGTTCATCATGCCCAAATTTCTTGAAATTTGCACAAGTGGGCTTCTCCTTTTTAGATGATTCCTTTTTCGAGGAAGAGGACCCATATTCTTTATGTGGCTTGTTCATTTTCTTCTTTTGTTTCTAATCAGGATGCCCCAATTCTTTTTGTACCATAGGTTCACTAGCCACCAATGCTTGTGTCTTGGAAGTTTCGATGATTCTCATTTGAATTAGCTTCACTTCCTCTTGGATTAGAAGATCTCTTGAAGGCATATAATGTTTAAACTATTTTATGATTTAAAATGTTTGGTTTTTGGCACTGACATATGACATAAGGATTGCCACACGTTATTCTTAAGCCACGAGGAGAAGGAAGGAAGCTTAAAGACTTTGTAAAAGTCTTTCTTATTTCTTATCCTGCACTGCCAGAGGACAATCAGTGAACCTACATGGGCTAAGCATTGACAATATGAGTAGGGAAAAAACCTTTTATCCTGCAAATTGAGTACGGATTCCATGCATGACCACGGGCTAAGGCAGACACAATAGACAAGAGGCAAAACCTTATCCCATGAGTCTCGACAAGAGCAATGAAACACATGTGGGATAAAAAATTTGGAGCTTGCGTGAAAAGAATAAAGAGGTAGTGCGAGGAAGGTTTTGTAATGCGGAATGAATGAGACATGGGCTTGCAGAACAAAATTGAATTTACGGCAACCAAGGATGCTATAGTCAAAGTTAGATTCTAGGGTTTGAGATTTCATGTCGCACGCTTCCAAATTACAAGATGGTGTGATAAATCTGAGTTGATTTTCTCATCAAGAAGGATACCCATAGGAGGAGCAAGGCAGAACATTATCTCGGGTAGGGATTAAGGCTTGATCAGTGGTAGCGCGAGAGAGAAGATGAAGGTGAGAAGATGAGAAAGTAAGACTCATCCTTATCCCATGTGAAACTAAAAGCACTCAAGGTTCACCGTGGGACAAGAGTCTGAAAGACAAAATTCCATTTCAGCTATCTCGCGTAGGGGCAGAGGCATGTAATAACACAACAGGGGATAAAACATAAGACCGCAAGGAGAGAAAACAACAATTAAAAGGTGAACCCAGGACGAGTGGGATGAATGTAGACGATAAAATTTAGGGCAAACAAAGTCAATGCATATAAAAAGAATTCTGAGGTTTTAACAAGATTTACATGAATGCTTCTTGAGCGGCGAAGCTATATTGCAAGGAAATTTTGTGGCGTTGCAAATTAAGTCGCTACAATCTTAGTTTGCTAGTTTGCAAATAATTAAAACAATGTGTCAAAATATGTTGTAGTGTAGTGATGTACATTGTTGTAAGCGCATTCCCTTGCTAAATGGTGGTCGATGGTATGAGGAGGAGGATGGCACATGCATGTGAAGGGTGATTCTCTACATCAAAAATCATTTTAGGCATAGTGTTGAAGCATCGACAAGACATGGTGCCAGTTGTTTTGATGCACTAGTGAGATGTGTTTTCATGAATGCAAAATATGGGAGGCGTAAATATGGGAGGCATGAATTGGTGTGATACTCAGCATAATGTGATTTGTGGTGAAGATTCCTAGGGATGATACACTCTTCAAAAGGGAACCATGTAGAGGATCATATAAGAACATTCTAGATGTAGTTGCCCAAGTGAAAGCATGTGATATGTGGAAGCACAAACAAAGTATGCAGGTTGTGAAAGAATGTGGCCCCCATGAAAAGGAAATTTCATAGTCAACATGAGATTGTTTGAACTGAAACAATGAGTGCCATGAGAGTGGCATTATGATGCATGCGATGAGAGTTTGTGCAGCTCTGTGGGTTGAAGTTATAGCCCCTTTTAAGGCATGTTTGTGCAGTAATAGGAGGAGAGGGGGATATTCATGTTTTGAGATATGAGCATACCATGGATGGTGTTTGAGGGTGTCAAATCTAGAGAAGTTGTTGTAGGAGGGAAGTTTTAAGAATCAAATGGGTGAAGGTAGCAATGCAGTGATGAATCTATGTGAGGTATGTGTGTTTGCACAGGTAGTAGATGAGATGTAAAAATTTCCTCACCCTAGTGAATGCCAATGTGAGGTCATTTTATTTCAATGGGGTCATTTTTCAAAATGGTGTGACAAGGTATTTCCAGCAAAGAAGGGGATTTCGGAAAATGAAATCACACACTCATCTCCAGCAAAGGGAGATTTTTTAAAATTATTTCTCACTCAGAAGTATCATTTTCACCGAGAGGGGACCTTGCCACTTTTGGGTCCAAATGGGATTGTACAACAAAAGGTCAATTTGAACTTTTAGTAAAGAAAATGATTTTCATTTTAAATCTGAAATGTAGCAATGTGCCACAAAAAGGAGAGATTTTTAATCACATGAATGATTTTCATAGAATATGAAATATGATATGGCTTTTCAACCAAGGGGCATTTTTGTTTCTAAAATCTGATAGTTTCAAATTGTGCAAAATGTAAAACAGAGGTGTCATTTTCAGTTATATGAAACCTTTGCTATTTTTTATCAATTGAAAATGCAGCTGAAAGTCATTTTCTGACTTTCACAAATTTAGAAATTTTTAGTCTCCAAGCAAAGATAGAAATGTGTGGGCTTTTGCAGTCAAATGGATGGTGAACCAAATGTAGTATACATTGGACAAGGTGCAAATTCAAACTTGACAGTGCACCAAAGTGGTAGTTTTTTCAGATTTTTTAGATTTCTAGCAAGGTGTGCAAGTGCATATTTTTGGCAAACTTTGAAGAAGATGAGCTGATTTGAAATGCAGATTTCAAGAGGAAGACATGTCTCTTTTAGAGATGCTTTTAGGATTCTGATTAGGTTTTCTTTCTTGGATGTATATATTTCTTTCTTCTTGTTAGTTTTAGGGATTCTGAATGTAATTTCTCTTAAGATTCTAGAAGTAAGGCTTCCATGTGTATAGTGCAAGTTTTTCATGACAACTTAGTATTAGCTTTTAGTTTGTAGTATTTTGGTATTTCAACAGTTTGCAATCTAAATAGAAGAAGGTTTAGAGGTTTCATTTGCAGTTGTCTCTTTTGTATTTACATTATTTTATGGAATGAAATGACCAAGGGTCTTTTGCTTTGTCTCTGCAAGTCAGATGTTTACTTTGTTGTTAGCTTCTCTTCAAGAAAGAGAATAATTTGCTTATCACAAAGTAGAGAAATAGTGTTGTCTATATGAGATCCTCCAGCATGGCTGTGAGTAAAACTATAAAGGAGAATGTTATTGTAATACACTAGCATTTCAAACCCATAGGTTGCATGTTACCCTGTTTGGATACCAAATCTGCATATTGTGGAGTTGACTTTGTTGCCCATACAAGGCACTAGTCATGGTTGTTGCTTTCAGTTTTCAAAATCTTATCATAATCAAAGTCTCTTTCATTTTTGCATTTCCTTTTAGCATTAGGAATAGGATTAGTGTAGAAACCCCCCTCCTCAATGAGTGCTTAAATGCTTAAAAACTAAGGTTAAAGCCATAACCAGGAGTTTATCCAACTTCCTTAGTATCTTTCATTGAGATGATCTATTGTAATATGTAATGTCAAGGGTCTTAGAAGCTGAAAGTTGTAGGATATTGCATAGGTTCACTCGCCTTGGTTTCTCAAAGCCAAAAGTACAGGAGATCTCAGTCTTATGATTGAATCTTGTTCGTTGGTCAAATCCTTACCCAATATTATTGATGAGTTAGTGGAAATTCCTCTAGGACTCGAGAGTTGTTGGTTTGGGAACCAACATGTGTAATGCCCACCAAAATACCCTAAGAAAACTAACCATCTAATATGCAAATAGAGATTTTAAAAAATTAAAACACCACTTACTACAACATATATAATCAACTACTCATACGCATTTAACATTCATTAACATGATAAACAATTATACATCATGAATACAATTGCAAGAGCACATACCGCAAGCATAAATAAACACAATATGTATCAATAACATTCCTTAGGGCACCTCAACATCATTATCTACAACATCCTCAATAACATATCATCATAAGCATACATTATAATTACTATCATAGTCTAGAACATTCCAATTGACAAATACTATCTCTTTTTATGCACACATAAGAATCCTTCACTAATCCAATTATCATGATTTCCATTCATCAATAATGCAAATCCCATAACTCTTATCATTCATTTTAAGAGCACCAATACCAAATGTTAACAATCCCAATTTCTTAGTCAACATCCTAATACCATTATACCATTTCCAATGTTAATTACCACATTACTAATCCATTTCCTTAAGCATCATAATCATTCGCACAACAATAAGTGTATACCATAGAATCAATTCCATTAATGAGTAATATCCAACATACCACATTTCATTCCTCATAAGTATTATAAATATGACCTAATGTATCACATGATTATATATAAATCAACCATTTACATCAAGGAGCACAGATCACAACTACATGTATAGATACATCATTAATTCTATAAGATGCATATGTCATATGAATCATATTACAATAATCTGCTACAAGAATTCATCCATGAGTTGTAATGAAAGAATCCACATCTATGCACAAGAGCAACCAATGAAGAACATCCCAATGGAAGAAGGAATCAAACCACCTGACCATGTGGAACCAAAGGAACCACCCCTCGTGCTAGGAGATGACACAAGATCCCACACACACTCTAAATCTAGGTTGACACCTAACAACCAAAGGATACAACCAAAAACACAACACAAGGCTAACTCAAAGCTCAAATAAACATAAGACCTTCAAAACAAAAATCTCCAAAGGCAACTCGCAAATCAAGACTCAAGGTGCAAGGACCTACATGTAGGGAAAGAGTGTCATCACATGTAGCTACCATGGGAACCTAGGAACCTGTCTCTGCATCCATGATACTCATGCGGAGCCATCTCAACCTTTGAGGATATCTAGGGAGTTCATCTTACCTGAATCACCAAGGTCTACCAAACCATTCTCGGATCTATAAATCACACCAAGGACATGATTGGAGGCCGCAAATCCATTTCTTATCTTATTGTGGTGAATTACCTCTACCCATCCCATTAAGATTAATTATTTATGTTATCACTTAATTACAAGGTAAACTCCAAATGAGATATCCTGGCAATCTAGACCCTGGGTAACCTAGCAGTCTAATCCTCATGACCCCAGTCACACACTTGGAATCCCACTCCCCCTAACATGCACCGAGACCTTAGGGTAACAATAATGTCCAACACATAAAAAAGGGATCTCAAATAATCTAACTAGATAACTAAGGTTTATCAATAAAATCAACAACACGGTCCCAGATCCCCTCAGGATACTCAAACAACATCAAAATAAGCATCTAGTATGAAAAACAAACCCAAATAATGTGACTCAAAAAGCCAAAAGAGAGGTACATAATCAAACAATGTATTTATGATACTTTGTAGTGCATTCACAAGGTTTTTTCGTACATATAATATTTACTGCATAACATTTAGCAGGTTAAACAATGCATTTGCAACACTGTGGCGCTCACACAGGGTTCTGTCGCATATACAACAATTACTTCAGAACACATAATGGACTAAACAACATTTTCGTGACACTATGATGCTTACAGAGGGTTCTGTCGCACATACAACAATTATTGCATAATACATAAAAGACTAAACAATGTTTTCATGACACTGTGACACTTACATAGGCTTATGTCACACATACAACAATTACTACATAATAAACTACATTTTCACGACACCGACAACTCCCAAATGCTCAAAAATTCACAGCAAGCATTTCCAAAAATTTAAACCAAATAATACAATAATCCCAATCAGCACATTTATAATGATTTTTTTAAATTTCTCAGCAACCCAAAATTTCCCACAAATAATCTTTTCCAAAAAAAGATTTTCGAAAATTATTGCAAAGAAGGATAAACCCTCCAACTTGGTATCAGCAGAAAATGGATAATGAAATTCAATGAAGCACAATCGCAAATCCAAGCTCCAATTCCAAATTCAAACCTAAGTCAAGTCATGAAGTTCGCAATAATGAAAATAATCTCCAATAAGCCAACCCCCAACAAAACTCAGAAAACTCAATATATAAAAATTAATCCAAAACCCTAAACAATCATGGTTGACATCAAAATAATTAAAAATATTATTAATCATACCAACCCTACCCAAATTCAAGGTAAAAATATAAAATAATATTATTTACTTAACCTCAAATCTCAACCGATAAAATAATAGGGTAGGTATAAACATAATATTTAATTACTCAATTAGTAACAAGAGAATGTAATAATAATAAATTAAAGCCCAATAAAATAAATCAAAGGCATTATAAATAAATGTTCCAATTAAATATAAACCACAAATAATTAAAAAATAATATCCTCACAATTACAACTCCCAAGAGGGCCAATCATAATAAACAATTAATATATATTTCCTACCAACCCTTTCCAACAACCAAGGTAAGAATAATAAAATAGTATTTAATTAACTTACCCAATAATTCAACCAATAACATAATAGGGTGGGTAGCGAGAATATATTTATTAATCCAAAAGTGTAAAAAGAGAAATAATGATAATATTATAAGCAACCAATGATAAATAAACCATGGGCACAATTAATTATAAAAGCCCATTAATAAAATAACCAAAGGATATAACAAATACCCACATTGATATAAAACCACAAATAAATAATATAAATAATCATCGGCATTAAATCATTAAATTAAATTTAAAACCAAAGGATAAAATAATAATCTCTCATTAAGTTATTATTAAATATTAATATCAACTATTTTATTTTATTTATTAACTATGTAAATCATTAATTTAATTTAACATTATTAAACTATATAAATCAAATAATTAATTAATAATTAAACTAATAATCATAACACTTCAAAGCAAACCAATATAGGATAACTCAAGAGACCACTAGACACTAAAACATCTCACACCAAAACACCAAACTGACAAGGATGATCAAATTAAACCTAGAGTATAGAATGGTTTTTCATGTCATCTTCGATCAACTTGTCATTGGGATAAGACATGCTCAGACCTGTGAAGCGAGGTGGAGTCAATGTCTGGTAACTGCAAACTTGTCACCACCAATACATATGCAATAACATATAATGTAAATAAACAGGCAAGTGAAAAGAATCGCAACATCATATCATGCTCACAATGAGTGATATGACATCATCTCTATCACGAATACACTTAGAAGACAGTCATGACAATCAAGCACCATCATAGACATCATCGTATCTAATATAATCATAATATAGGGTTAGTGCATCATAAAATATCATCAAATCACCATACACAAATATAAATCACGCATATAAGATGAGTACATAAAGATCATGAAATAAGAGTCCATCATCATAATAGTCTATGAATATCATCATCCCCATGAAATCATAATGTCAAGTGCAAATGTAATATGTCCATCATAAAAAAATTAGCATCCAGATCACAAGTAAATCTATAAATACCCCATCATAGCATCACAAAATAGTCCAAGATATGCCAATATAGCCTATCGATGCACAAAAAAGAAAGACAAATCAGAGAGGGGCACTACATCCTACCCTCCTTGGTCTCGACTTCCTCCTGGAAGTCGCAAAAGTTAGGTTGAAAACATACACACATTAATCTAAAACTTCTTAAACATAGACAAATTAAAATCTTTCCTTTAACACAATTACAAACAATATACCTAATCTTTCTCATTTAAGGATCCATCAATCAATAAATCATCTTAATTTTAACATTTCCTAGATCAAAGCAAGATAATGATAACAAAAGTTTCCTTACTACGCTCCAATTATTCAAGATGAATGTATTTCACAAGAGATCAAACAAGTCATAATACTCCTACTAATTAAAATAAGCATGCTAAGTCATTAAAATATTTTCAAGAAAACTTCATTTAATCCACATTTTCAAGACAAAACTATGATTTATGTCATCGAGTTAGCATCTATAAGCATGAATCACAATAATTCACACCATTCAATCATGTCAACATTCCTTTAACATCTAGCTACACACAAATAAGAAGACAGATATACATTTTATGCAACATTTTACACATAGGCACTCATTGAAGATAAAAAATATGCAGTTCATTTATGTTTAACTATTAAAAATTTCTTAAATTCATATGCACTTCTATCCGATATTTTATAAAATCCATAAATTTACCATTACCTTTCATCTATTAACATATTTATCTACTCAATTAATATTGTCATTATTTAATTATTCACTAAGTCTAGTGCTTTTCTTCATGGTGTCCTCCCTTGCACACACTATCAGAGGTTCGATGTGAACATGATAGATAATACACTTAACACGACACGAGGGCCCACAATACTCATCATTAAAAATGGCCACTAGAGACAACAACGACAACAACAACAACAAAAGGAAAAAGTCTAAAAGAAAATATCATCAAATTCAACAATAAATCATGAAAAATTGTCGACGAAATCAACAAGAAATAAAGCGTGACAAGTGTCACCATAAGAACAAAATAGATGAATGAAGAATTACATAAATCCATAAACCAAATTAACTCCAATGACACTTCATTCAATCACCAAGTAAATCAAGGCAATATATCCAAATCATCCAAATCTACATCACGAGGTGACCATTATCAGCCACACCAAAGGGAGTAACCGCTACACAGTTTCCAAGGGTACAATGCCTTAGATGTGTTAGAGAGTGCACATCAGACCTTTAAGACCATAAATTTATATACATTACCATATAACTTTATTATTTTTAGTGCAAATCATTCTCTTACGTGAGTCAAAACATCTATTCTTAAGGAAAGAGGATATATACTAGGAAAGATATAGTGTCTCATACAAGTTCTTCATTTACACATATTACAAACACTTTAGCTTTTTGTCCATTAAGGATTTATAACAATTTAATCTGATAAGAACAACATTAGTTAAGAGACTATTCACAATTATGGTTTGTAGGAAAGGTTAGAGAGAGAACCCATCGCATAAGCATCTAAAATCCTCAAAATTGTAATGTCCTTTTAAACACCAATCTCAAATAATAATTCAATTCAAAGAGAACACTATAGCACACCATAGTAGACTAAGAGAAATAACCTTAACCAGAGATCCTAGTGTTTGCAACACTAACTCCGATACCAGATGCAATGCCCACCAAAATACCCTAGAGAAACTAACCATCTAATATGCAAATAGAGATAATTTTCTTTTAAAAACACCACTCATTACAACATATATAATCAACTACTCATATGCATTTAACATTCATTAACATGATAAACAATTATCCATCATGAACACAATTACAAGAGCACATAACACAAGCAGAAATAAACACAATATGTATCAATAACATTCCCTAGGGTATCTCGACGTCATTACCTACAACATCCTCAATAAAATATCGTCATAAGCATACATTATAAATACTATCAAAGTCTAGAGAATTCCAATCGAATAATACTCTCTCTTTTCATGCACACATAAGAATCCTTCACTAATCCAATTATCACGATTTCCATTCATCAATAATGCAAACCCATATAACTCTTATGATTAATTTTAAGAGCACCAATACAAAATGTTCCTAATCCCAATTTCCTAGTCAACATCCTACTACCATTATACCATTTCCAATGCTAATTACCACATTACTAATCCATGTCCTTAAGCATCATAATCATTCACACAATAATAAGTGTATACCATAGAATCAATTCCATTAATGAGCAATATCTAATATACCACATTTTATTTCTCACAAGTATTATAAACATGACCTAATGTATCACCTATCATTATATATGCATCAACCATTTACATCAAGGAGCATGGCTCACAACTACATATATAAATAAATCATAAATTATAAAAGATACATATGTCATATGAATCATATTACAATAATTTTCTACAAGAATCCATCCATGAGTTGTAACGAAAGAATCAACATCCACGTGCAAGAGAAACCAGTGAAGAACATCCCAATGGAAGAAGGAATCAAACCACCCGACCATTTGGAACCAAAGGAACCACCCCCCATTCTAAGAGATGACACAAGATCCCACACACTCTAGATCTAGGCTGACACCTAACAACCAAAAAATACAACCAATAACACAACACAAGGCTAACTCAAATCTCAAATAAACATAACACCTTCAACACAAAAATCTCTAGATGCAACTCGCAAATCAAGACTCAAGGTGCTAGGACCTACATGTAGGGAAAGAGTGTCATCATATGTATCTACCATGGGAACCTGGGAACCTGTCCCAACATCCATGATACTCATGTGGATCCGTCTCAACCTTTGAGGATATCTAGGGAGTTCGGATTACCTGGATCACCAAGGTCTACCCAACCATTCCCGGATCCATAAATCACACTAGGGACATGAGTGGAGGCCACAAATCCATTTCTTATCTTATTATGGTGATTTACCTCTACCCATCCCATTAAGATTAATTATTTATGTTATCACTTGATTAGGAGGTAAACTCCCAATGACATATCCTGGCAATCTAGACCCTAGGTAACCTAGAAATTTAATCCTCATGACTCCAGTCACCCACTCAGAAAGACCACTCCCCTAACATGCACATAGACCTTAGGGTAACAAAAATGCCAAACACATAAACAAGGGCTCTCAAATAATCTAACTGGATTACCAAGTTTTATCAATCAATATAAACTCATGAGACATGAATAGCATATGTCATCAACTTGTAAACAGCATCAAAATAAGCCTCTGGTACGAAAAATAGACCCAAACAATGTGACTCAAAAATCCAAAAGAGTAGTACAAAATCAAACAATGTGTTTACAATACTCTGCAGCGCATTCACAGGTTTTTGTCGTACATATAATAGTTATTGTAGAACATCTAGCAGGTTAAACAATGCATTCTCAATATTGCGACACTCTTATAGGGTTCTGTCGCACATACAACAATTATTGCAGAACACATAATGGACTAAATAGTGTTTTCATGATATTGTGATGCTTACACAAGGTTATGTCGCACCTACAACAATTACTACAGAATACATAACAGACTAAATAGCGTTTTCATGACACTATGATGTTTACGTAGGTTTTTGTTACACATACGATAATTACTACAGAATAAATAGCATTTTCGCGACACCGACAACTCCCAAATGCACAAAAATTCACAGCAAGCATTTCCAAAAATTTAACCAAATAATACAATAATCCCAATCAACACATTTATAATTAATTCATTTAAATTTCTCAACAACCCAAAATTACTCGCAAACAATCTTTTCCAAACAAGCTTTTCAAAAATAATTGCAAAGAAGGATAAATCCTCTAACCTAGTAATAGAAGAAAATAGACAATGAAACTCGATGAAGCACAATCCCAAATCCAAACTCCAATTCCAAATTCAAACCCAAGCCAAGTCATGAAGTTCGCAATAATAAAAATAATCTCGAGCAAGCCAACCCCCAACAAAACTCAGAAAACTCAATATATAAAAATTAATCCAAAACCCTAACCAACCATGGCCGACATCAAAATAATTTAAAATATTATTAATCATACCAACCCTACCCAAATTCGAGGTAAAAAAATAAAATAATATTATTTACTTAACCTCAAATCTCAACCGATAAAATAATAGGGTAGGTATAAACATAATATTTAATTACTCAATTATTAACAAGAGAATGTAATAATAATATAATAAACAATAATAATAAATTAAATCCCAATAAAATAAATCAAAGGCATTATAAATAAATGTTCCAATTAAATATAAACCACAAATAATATAAATAAACAAATAATTAAATAATATCCCCACAATCACAACTCCCAAGAGGGTCAATCATAAATGATAATATTATAAGCAAACAATGATAAATAAACCATGGGCACAATTAATTATAAAATCTCATTAATAAAATAACCAAAGGATATAACAAATACCCACATTGATATAAAAACCACAAATAAATAATATAAATAATCCTTGGCATTAAATCATTAAATTAAATATAAAACCAAAGGATAAAATAATAATAATCTCTCATTAAGTTATTATTAAATATTAATATCAATTATTTTATTTTTTTTAGTAACTATGTAAATCATTAATTTAATTTAATATTATTAAACTAATAAATCAATTAATTAATTAATAATTAAACCAATAATCATAATACTTTAAAGCAAACCAACATAGGATAACTCAAGAGACCACTAGACGCTAAAACATCTGACACCAAAACACCAAACTGACAAGGATGATCAACTTAAACCTAGAGTATAGAATGGGTTTTCATGTCATCTTCAATCAACTTGTCATTGGGATAAGACATGCTCAGACCTATGAAGCCAAGTGGAGTCGATGTCTGGTACCTGCAAACCTGTCACTACCAATACATATACACCAACATATGCAATAACATATAACGTAAATAAACAGGCAAGTGAAGAGAATTGCAATATCATATCATGCTCACAATGAGTGATATAAAATCATCTCTATCACGAATACACTTAGAAGACAATCACGACAATCAAGCACCATCATAGACATCATAGTATCCAATATAATCATAATATAGGGTTAGTGCATCATAAAATATCATCAAATCACCATACAAAAATATAAATCACGCATATAAGATGAGTACATAAAGATCATCAAATAAGAGTCCATCATCATAATAGTCTATGAATATCATCATCCCCGTAAAATAATAATGTCAAGTGCAAATGTAATATGTCTATCATAAAAAATGAAAGCATCCAAATTACAAGTAAATATATAAACACCCAATCATAGCATCACAAAATAGTCCAAGCTATGCCAATATAGTCTATTGATGCACAAAAAGGAAAGACGAATCAGGGAGGGGCACTACATAGTGCCACAAGTTGTGGTGGATCGGTCCGGAAGAGAGACATTCTTTCAAAAACTGGATTGCCCATTTTTTTAGAGAGGCATAGGCACCATGGGCCGGTCAATCAATCATTAGAGGGTGCTCACTCTGCAAGCAATCAGGAATCTATTGAGGAAATCCGTTCCGAAAGTGCTCCACAACGTCAACCTCAAGTAGCATCACAACCTATTTTTTCACAACTGCGATTTAGTTATCTACAGGCACCACCTTCATCCATTGTTGTGATGAACATTCATGAATTGGAAAGCGGCACCAGTTACACTCCCCAGTCATATCTCAACTTGCCATCCACTTCATCCTACCTTTGTCCACCATCCATTTCATCCTATTGCAATCCTCCACCATCCACTTTATCCTACCTTAGTCCACCTCTGTCCACCCTATCTTATCTCAATCCACCAACTTCACTTCCAACCCCCGCACCTATCATTCCCCTCCCACTTCCTAACACCATTGAAAACCTTCATCCATTGAGATCGTCCACCCACAATCCCCATCACCTACTGCTACCATAATTCAAACTCAAGCCGATGAGCCTCTCATTCTTCCATCTACTCCGACTTTCCTGGCTGAAGAACCTCTCATCCTTCCATCCACTCCAGCTATCCCAATTGAATAACCTCTTATCTTTCCATAGAATCCATCCACCCAAGTCATTTAATCTTCCATTGCTCCATACATTCCCTCTAAAGAGTCTACACCATCCACAACAATCCCCTCGTGTCAAGATCTTGTTCCACAGCATGTTGAAAATTTTAATTATCCAATTCAAGATCCTACCATTATGCCTACTCCATGTCAAGATCTTGTTCCAGAGCATGTTGAAAAATTTATTGATCCAAGTCAATATCCTACCATTCTGCCCACTCCATGTCAAGATCTTGTTCCAGAGCATGTTGAAAGAATTATTGATCCATCTCAAGATCCCTTGTCATCCCTCCATCCAAATCAAGATCCTACAATCCCATCTACAAGTCAAGATCCTCCCATCCCATCTACTACACTTCTTGATCCTTCATCTCCTCCTATCCAAACTATCCTATCACCTTCACTCTATCCCCTTGGCTCACTTACATTCATCCACGGTAGTTCCCTCGCAGCAGAAGAACATCTCATATACACCACCCATTCTCCTCCATCTAATAAAGGACTCACATCTTGTTACCCAGAGAACAAGTATCCTACTTTAGAAAAAATGCTCAAAAAAATGAACTATAAAGGTAGCTCTGCTTAGGCCTACATGAGAAAGGTATTTTGGAGCTCATCCATGTTAAAAAACATCCAAGATCTCCTGGTCTTGGCTACATATCCCAAGGGACTGCATCCAAAAATTTTGGTACAACTAATGCAAAATCCAAGGATGCTTCCAAACACACCATCACATCACCCCATCATTCCTTTGAATCATTTATCACCATTCCCCTTGCTCCATCATATAAAGCTAAAACAACCATCCATCTTCCTCCTTCATCCTCTAAATCTATTTTGGGTCCCTATATCCCAAAATATACCTTCATATATTTCCCACATGCTAAATCTATTTTGGGCCCTTATACCCCAAAATCCCATCCTCCATATTTTCCTTCTCATCCCTCCATATGCAGATCCCATATCCCAATCACCCATCATAAACCTTATTCTCCTTACATTCCTAATCAGGATCAACAAAGGCACATATCCCCACATTCCATCTGACATCCTACCACCATCTCTCCATCCATATTTCCTCCATCTCTGACACCTTTGCATGCTTGTTCCATTGCTACTCGTAGCAATTTGCATGCCAAGTCAAAAATGCATAAAGCTAACCATCCATACAAATATGAATATGACCATGTCCACTCAAAAATACATGCTCTGAGAAAGAAAAATTTGATGCAAAAATGCAATGAATCCCAAAGGCCGCAAAGACCCGCTAAAGAAAAAGAAAAAACAATGTGGATTCCAAATAAATGAGTAGTGCATCCAAAAGAAAAATCTCTAATGGCATCCAAAGTTGTTATTCCACTAGCTAAACATTCTCCCCCTCCATCTCCTAAATCTATTTTGGGTCCCTATGTCCCAAACGTACCTATCATAATTCCTCCATCATATTCACGTGCTGCATCCATCTCTCCTCTACTTATCCCACATCCCCCACAATATATGCCAATGTTGGTCCTGGCAGCAGCCCCACATCACAATCACTTTCCCTCATTCCATCCAAACACTTTCCACTACCATATCCCTTAGACCAATTGCATTCCCCATCAAAACCGTCTAGTACAAGGTTTTGCATAATTCGTTCAGTCCCAATAAAGTTGTACCAACACCCGGTGATTACTCCAAGTGCGCTCCTACTACCTTGATATGGAACTTGATGCTTTATTCCTCCATCCATATCCCTTATCATCTATCCTCCAAATCCATTTATCCTCATCTATCTCCATCCATGAATTTCCTCCCAAAAATAAAAAAATTACACAAAAAAACAGTAAAGAGAAAAATTCGTCCAATGGTGAAAACTTGGCAAATAGGTGCCTTCCACAAGTACCCTGATGAAAACCTAGTAAACAAGAACCATGCATAATTCCCCTCATCCTTTTGTGCTCCGCACTTGGGGTCCATCTAACCATTTCCTCCTCCATTCCATCTGCCTACCCTACCCAGTATATCGTATCCTATCCAATCCACTTCCTTCCCTCCTTGGGATCTTGATAAAAAGAAAAGGCCATTGTGTATACATGCTTTGGACATCTCTTGGCTTCCATTTCTCTATCACACTTTTCCTTCATAGCCCTTATTTACCCATCACTTATCTTCCATTCATTTCCCTCAGCTTACTATCCTCCTTTCAGTCATCTTATCGTATCCATCCATCCACCAATCCTTACCTCCCATTTCCTCCATTCCTTCATCCATAATCTATTCCTCCCCCAATCCTCATCTACCTCCATCCCTTCATCCCTCATCCTTTCATCTCCCAACCACATCCACAATGCTTCCATCTCTGAATCATTTTCATCCTATCCCCCATCATTTGATTCCTCTCATCATATCATTCCATCGCCTCTTTCATTCCTTGTCATTGGTATCTAGCTCTAGGCTACCCCGCGCAAATAAATTTCATTCCATCCAAATCAATCCATCTGCTCCTTGAAATCCACCATCTCATGCAAATCTTATCCATCTTCGTCAGCTATCCAAGGTCAAACGCTAATCAAATCTTCCAATTGTATCCTTCATCTTGTACCCAGCCTTGTTGCAAGACTTGATCCAATCCATCAATCATTACTCTATCATGGATTTTCATGTTGACTGGGGAAACCTTGTGCTTGTCCCTAGGTCTTCCTCTTGTTGGCAACAACAAGGAAAACTGAGAGGGGGGGACGGGGGTGAATCAATTTTCACCGGATTAAACCAATTAAGCACAATCTCAAATCTAATCAACTGCAGCAAAAATAAATACAACAATAATAACAGTAACACACATAACACCAATATTTTGACGTGGAAAAGTCAGTTAAGGAAAAAACCATGGTGGGAACCTACCCACAATAAGATGATACTCTGTAGTAGTATGTGACAATATTAAAATGGAGAATGCACATGCATTCAGCCACACTACCTAGAGCTCACTACTCAATTTACAATGACCTAGAAGGCTCCAACCCTTAGGGAAGGTTCACTACCTTACAAATAAATTCGGACTACAATCTGAAAAGTATGAACTACAAAAATAGCATCTGCTAATGCCAGATGATAGTTCCAGTTAAGCTCAAATATCTGCCTTCCACCAATTTTTTCTCAACACACCATAACGAAAGATAAATTAACTTTATCACACATACACCACTCTCTAATAATGCAGACTCAACAACCATTGACACCAAAATACATGAATACTACAATCAAAACAACTCAATGCAATCATCAGATCACCAAAACAATTATTTGCAACACCAAAACACATAAATATATTGACATCAATGACAACAACATATCCTATAGCAATAATATCCAACAATCTCCCCCTTTGGAATTGATGGCAACATATGAATATAAAAAACAATAAATACAAAGGAATAAATTAACACCAACAATATCCCCCTAAGATCATGCACACAAAGCCTTTAAGATAAAGAAATTTTTCACATGCATCTCTCTCCCTTTGACAGCAATGCCAAAGATATAAATTTATCAAGCTTCTCTTCCCCAAGAAACATAATCTCTCCCTCTAGGGTAATCTCACAGCTCTGAACAACACACTAACTACTCTAACTGAGTAGCAACATCAACTCATCAACTCGGATAAAGAAATAAGACTATGAAGTCCACCAGATTGATGCATATCAATGCACCTAGTTCTCATCAGGAGGAGCAGAGACCCCTAACTTGTCTCTCAAATACACAAATGTATCTGCAAGCAAAGGCTTAGTGAAAATATTTGTAATTTGATTTTTTGTAGATATATACTCCAGTTTTACGTCATCGTCACTAACCTTCTCCCTCAAGAAATGATACTTAATTGATATATGCTTTGTTTTAGAATATAGTGTTGGAATCCAAGAACACTGAGAGGGGGGGGTGAGTCGGCGTTCTACCGGTAAGATAAATTTTAACCTTATTAACAAAGTGTTTCAGTAATCGGTAACCATAAAAGAAAATAACAGCAAGTACAAATAATGCCACCACAAGAATATACACCATAACATAGAGATTTATATGTGGAAATCCTCAAGGAGGAAAAACCATGAGTGGGATTGGTGACTCACAATATCTATCCACTAGCCAAATGAAAAAATATTACAATAGGGGCCTGCACATGCAGGAAGGCCAATAGCCTAGACCACACTGCTCATCACAAAAGGATCCTCACTGACTACAAACACCAAATACTAGTTTACAAACAAAATTTTGAACTTATAGAATGTATTTTCTATGTTGGATGAGTTTTGGTTCAAGCACTGATTTCCACTGTGTCCTCCTTTATCAGTAACATGCTCTCCATCCCAAACCTTTTAACCAATAACCAAGACTTACTACAGAATATTATATTTGCATGCAGTCGATCAATATTGTTCACACAATATCACATTACTATATCTCACATCATATGTATATCTCTTAATGCCATATCTTATCATATCCAAAATATCCTAACCGGACTGACTTAAATACCCTTCCCAAACATAAACATAAATCCTTATGTCGGCTTACAATGATATTACAATTTATTTACATGTTGGCCTAGACAAAAATAAATACATTAAGCTTCATGACCGATGCCACTGATTGCTACCATGTAGACCTGTCGGATCAATCTCCTATGTCGGCCTCATGTACCGGTTCCTAGTTTGTCGGTTTCCCTGAATGTCGATTGCCGAATCATGAATACCAGTGAGTACGAGTTAAGTGTCCAACCCAAAATGGCATGTGTTTCCATCAATGACAACACAACTAAATTGGATGAGTGTCAATTGCCAACAATATCCCCCTTTGGCATTGATGGCAACACTCATGTGAAAAATGAATCGCTGAAGTGTTGTCCTGGTTCCTCAAAAAATTGATAACCAAAACTGACCCTGCTCCCCCTGAGCTATACATTACATCTTATGTCCCTTGACATTTTTCACAAACAACCACTCCCCCTTTGACATCAATGGAAAAGGTGGGGCAAGAGAATGAAAGAATGAAATCAAAATGTGATTACTAGATCTAATGTACTTGAATATATCTAGGTAAGCACCCTTCAAAAATCCTAAGTAAGTATCCCAACTAGTTTTTGAAGTTCCCAAAATAGATATAAACCCATTAAGAATGTATGCATGTAGTTCTTCTTTTGTTAGATCCATCGGTGTGGGTTTATTCATCAATTCTAGACTTTCCCTCTTATGAGGTAATAAAGTGTTCAACCGGGGATGTGCCAATCCTCTCAATTCCTTAGCTCACCATATTAATCTATCCATATCTTTCTTCAAGGTTGATATCTCAGATTCTGTAACCAAAATTTTACCATCAATGGCATTGGTCAATGACTGAGAACCATCAAAATTGTTAGCCAGATGTTCCAACAGGGCCTTTGTCGCTTTTGTTTTCACCTCCAAGTCAGTTGTAAGTTTGTCGGTGTTAGTACAAGACCTATATATACAACTGCGTTGATTAAGAGCCTCATCAATCTTTGTAATTTGCTCTGTCATCTTGACCTTGTCTGATATGATCATATTATCACAGGTGACCTTCCTAGCTACATTGTATCTCTCTATCAATTTTCGGTTTGATATATGTTGAAGAGTTTGAAACTCTTTTGCAATATGTTTAGTCAAACTCTTAAGTTTACCAGAGGGGCTAGCTACCGGACTAGAGTATCTTCAAACTAGCTGCTACAAAATCGAAATGGCCTACTCAATGACCTGCTTGTCTTCTGATCCTTCCTTTTGTTGTTCTCAAATTCTGATTGCTTTGTTTTCCCTACTCGAATCTTATATCTTTGTCACTTATGGAGAGAAACAACGGGAAACAGAACAAAAGCCAACATATAACAAGGTTTGTACTAAAACCTTCTACACTTCAAGCTTTCACCTAGCTTAGGCGGGTTTACCTTCTATGATTACTTTTCATAACTGTGATTGGAGATCTACAGAGAAGACAAATACCAACCCCTGCAAACCCCGTCACCTTGAACATAAAAGAAAGGCTTGTAATCATTTTTTATTGATCTCCAAGAAGCTTATAGAACCTAGCAAAGTATATCAGTGCCTTATCCTGGGCTTCAGAGTCACCTAAGACTAAATAAGAATTCTAAATTGGAAATCCACATACATTTCATCATTCTGACTTCACTAAACATACATATGCCTGACATACATAAATTTTTATCTTTATGCTAAACCTAGTTATCAGATCCAAGCAGAATTACTGATTACTATCACAGAAATTCTAAGTATATTTAATCTCCCTCCTTGAGAGAGAAACCTAAAACATCTCCATGAATTTGCCTTGCAAATCATTCAATTAAATAACCCTGGATTATCTAACCAAACTAGTAAATCAATCATACATACAAGAAGAAAACAGGAATCTAGGATCAGAATGCTTTGATCTTTGTATTGATGTCCATCATTGAATCTACATTAACTCAGAATGATCCTTCAAAACAAGAAAGAAGAAACCCCCAAATATATTTTGCCAGAGTTTTTTTACAAAATCTTGTGATCACTACAAATGAGAAGAAATTGGGAATATGAAGAGGAGGGAAAAATTAGGTCTACAACCGAAATTGCCAGATGTCTCTTTTTCCAACTGAATTTCAATTCTTCTTCTTTCCCATGGAAAATGCTCTCAAAAGATCTGATCTTTGTTGAAACAAACTTCATAACTGCATTCCTCATCTCGAGATCTTTCTGGTGGTATATGATACTTGCCATTTTGACCAAAAATGGACCTCTGGGCAAATTAATCACTCAACATGTGCACATCATTTAAATTTTTCAATTTTTAATATAGTTTCAACTATATAATAAATCTGCATTTAACTTTGATTTTTGCTCTGATTGTGCCCTGACGTCCTGCCATGTGGCAACCTTTGATTGGTCAATGGGGTCCACTGGGCACCACCTCAAATGACACCTCATCACTGCCATGTGTCTGCTTTGTCACTGCTACTTGTCCGTCCACCTATACGCCACATGTGCACCACATCACTGCCACTAGAACGGAACCTGCCTGTTGGGCGGCCATCTGGACCTGCCACGTCATCGTCACCTGGATTTTGCCATTTCATGGACAATAACCGGCGTGCAACTTTGGGTCACGAAATCACGCGAGCCCTTGGATCTTCGCGGACTTGCTCGGTCTTTAACTCGCTACATTTTTGCCCTAGGCTTTTCGCCATTTCCAAGCCTTTAACCTTCGTGCATCTTGCCTTCGCAAAGTCACGTGGAGCATCCGATCTCCCTGAACCTGCAAGGTCTTTACCTCTTTTCACTGATTCGCAGGGTTTAACTAGCAAGCACCTTCGGCCTGCAAATCAATGCGCTTCGTCAGATCATCTGAAACCTGCTCACTGGTTAAGTCGGCCCTCCTCTGCAAAATTCACCCGCTTACCTTGAGATCTGTGCCTGTGAGGGGTCCACTTGTCACCATCTATCACCTCCTTGGTCACCTTGGGATCCACACCCACGCGCGTGGGGTCCGCCTTGGGCGCCCATGAGCACCATCCGTCAAAAGCCTTGATGGCTTTGACATATTAGATGTGTGTGCTTTAGCTTATAAATACCAAAATGGTGCACTTCCCAGCCAATGTGGGATAAAACATTAAGCCTGGAACTTCATTTTTGAAGCTTTCTCTGCAACTTTAATGACGTTTTCTTTGCATTTGATTGAAATTTTGATGCCCAAACACCACGTAGGGGAGGGAAAATGCTGGCAAGGTCGTGGACATTGGCTTTATACCTGCCAAATGCATTTGCTACATATTTAATGTGGCTTCCAAACAGCCATGTAGATTTGGCATAGCATTATTTCGTTTTCAGCATGCTACTCTTTCTTCAATCTCCACATGAGCATGGAAACTTGCATTGGTTTGAATGTTCTGAGAGGGGTTATTGGACAACTGTTGCATTTCCTCAAGACTCCAACGCTGCTCCTTCACCATCATCCATGTCACACAGGAGGGGGGGCTTAAAGCTGCACACCTACCATTTACATTTGCTTGAAGGTTTCTATGCCTCCCTTCTCAAACACCACGCAGGAGGACTTGGTTGCTGCATTTTGCATTTGTTAGCAAACCTTAATGCTGCCCCTTATATGAATATACAAATGCAGTTGAATGAAAGAGAATTTATATGTAATTCCTTTAATGGCAACCCCCCTTTTTATTGTTCAATCAACAAAGCGATGGATGTAGAAGTTGTAGTGCAGATAGGGGTATTTGTAAAGTGTCCTTGGCCATATCTTCTTCCTTTATCATGCTCACAGCAGGGAGTTTTATATTTTTCCAGCAACGTAGAGGGAGTTGGGGTTTAGTATTTACCATTGTTTTCCCTTTTTTCGGCATCCTCCCTTCACGAGCCTCCAACATTGCACTTGCTAAAGTTTGTGCGGATTTCCTAAGGCTTTCATCGCTGCCTTTATGGCCATCCATGCAAAGGGGGGAGATATTCTTGGTCAAATTTCATTTGTCCCATGTTTCAATTACCTTCACACTGCCCTTTGCTGGGAGTTTACATGCCATTGCATTCCAAAAAGAAAAAACAAGTCTCACAACTTGACATATTTCATGAATACTACTATGACCCAAACCATCTTCTACCTCCAGCTGATTTTGCACATTTCTCAAGTCCATGGGCCTTTCATGCTCTCTGACTGGGTCTGCACTAGCTTTGAAGTCTACCTTTCTACTCTGTTAGTGGCACTAATGGGCATGAGGCTACAAGGACTTCATTCTATGTTTATGATGCCAAAGATGTTGCTCCTCTCTTGGCTGCTCTGGAAGTATTGACATTTTTACCCCAATTTTCAAAACCATAAAATTCCATAAAATCATCTCACTTATATGCCCCCATAATGAAACAAAATCATCTCTTAATAAACCAATTTGCCAACAAAATCAATCTGTGAGCATGAGCCAAGTCGCGCCCCAAAGTGGGTTCGACTAAAAAAAATTCATTTTCTTGCAACTGACTTCTGAAATGCTTCAGGAACCTTAAACACACCTCTGGAAATGAATGGCATCATTTTCAGATCATCAGACTGAATTTCGCAACTTTCAAGCAGTTATGTCACATTTTCGCATTTAATTGCGAAGACGTATTTTTCAAGCCGATCAAAACACCTTTCTGGACCTCGCCATCTGATAGGCATGTACTCTGATATACAAGGATGAACTCTGCCAAGCGGTTTTTCAAGACGAGTCCCAAGTGAAGAGATATTAATCACCGAAACTACCCAACTAGCTTTGTCGACACTACGGACCTGATGAAGTCAATGTTCTAGCAACACATGATGCCTTTCTCAAAAATACCAAACGACCTCCGTAGGCCCTCAAATTTGAAACATAGGTACCTTCAAGCACATACTAAATCTTTGAATTCTCAGTTCAACCATAAGCCTAACTAGATGCAAATGGCACGCTCATAAAAATAGCTACTTTAACTGATATAGCACTGAAAGTACGGATAACTGAAAACGATGGCTAAATGAACCCTTTTGAAAAGTGATCAAACGGATTGGCAAAGGCTTGAAATTTGAAACATAGCTTGTCATTTATACCAGCATTAACTCGAAAGAAACATTCTATCATGATACTTACTGAAGCAACTTTTACACTTGTGCAAAACAGGGCTCCGACTAGCTGTCGAAACAGGGACTAGTTAAACCACACAAACTGCAAACGGATTGATCTTCAAAAACTGAGCAGATGGATTCGTTAAGACTTGAAACTTTGCAGGATGACTCAAATTTATGCATATAATTTAATCCATTTTTAATTTCTTCATGAAAATCAACAGGGTAAAAGATGTAAACACCCAAAGTAGGCTATTCAATAAAGTCTGCATTTGTGCCTAAAATGCACTTTCAGCTCACCCCTCGAAATGGGTACCTTGTAAACTTATCCAAATTGAAATCTGAAAGTTTCACATCACAACATAGGTCAAATGAAAGGTGTAGGACATGAATCCCAAGCCTTACCCTCTGAAAATCAACGGGCTCCATTTTGCCCTCTCTCTAACTAGGCCATTCAAACTGACTCATTTGGAAATGCAAAGAAAAATTTGAATTGGGCCTCTAAACTTGACTCAATTTTAATGAGTCCCAATAGTGGCTCTGACTGGGGATTGTTGATCACAAGATCAACACAAGAATTTTGAATCTATGGTTAAGCAGACCACCCAGAACGGATCACTCTCTTCTCTTCTCAAAAACAAGGCTTCCTTATTCTACCCAAATAGCAGGGCACTTTATTGAAAACCACACAACTGAAAGCAAAGCAACTATACAAGATATACAAACATACTTACAATTGATTATAAACTGCTCCACTTTCCTCAACATTTACCTCTGTCAAAAATCTGATTTTCATCTCTTGATATCATGATCCAAACAAAGGCACCTTCCAGTAACAACTGAGCATAATCATTATAATCAAACCTTACCATCATATTGCTGAAACAACTGGTGTACATGCCTTTTTCCTGATTTTGAATTTTATGGTCACACACTATCTCAACAAAAGTAAAACCATGAGACAACTCACTAAAGAGGTTTTCCCACAAGATACCATACATTTCACTATCCCAATCAATTCTATCTTTTGCAAGGACGTCATCATGTTGAACTTCAAAATAAAAACATTCATTCTCAACACTGTAATTCCCATCAGCACATACCTTATTATCATTTAAATCAATAGAATGAGGGATACTACTAACCAACTGATGCAAACAAGGGACATAAACATTTTGGTTCAGATGTGATACTTCCCTATGCTGATCACACTCTTTACCATCCTTGTTCATCAATCTCAAAACCTCTGCATTCTCAAAATCTCATTCATGAAAAATAATACATACCTCTGGCTGAAGAAAATCCTCAGCTAACTTTTCTTCATTCAAACTTATATCCACTTGAAAAACTTCCATCTGTGGTCTGGAGTAATCATCACACAACCCATGTCTCTTATCTTCATCATGAAACATGTCACTGCTACATGGAATGGTATCAGCATTGTGGACTGGTTCATCATTCACAACATCTGGCTGATCAATTATTTCTTCATACAAAGGGTTAGAAACCAAATGAAAAATCCCCTTATGAACATTATGACACTGAAGTGGTTGGTCTGTATCTATATCAACATTGAATAAAACATTATTAAAATTGCTAAAGATACCATCCATTTGATCATCATAATCATCTTCATCAGACAAAGAAGAAATTGAAACTTGGCTGGAACAATCCTCAGTGTTCCATGTTTCACATCCATAAGATTTCGTCCTATGCCCATCATTCTGAAAATCAAGATAATCATACTTATCTTGCCACAATTGATCTTCTTTACCAATAGAACACTCGTCATCAGCCAAAGAATGAAAATGAATATCGCTACCATTTACTTCATCTGATGAATTTTCAGCATGTTCAGTAAAATTTTCTGTCATAAAACCATTTGTTAGATCAGCATGTTGTTCATCAAATGTACAAGCATTCAGTTCACAATAATTTTATGAAGAATCCTCTTCACCATATTGCAGAAGGTCTTCATTAACAACTCGAGGGCTCTCCAACATTTGAACCTTCTTGTCCACAATTTCAAGAGCTTTCCTAAGTTTTGCAATCTTTTGAAATTGTATTACACTTTGTTGTTCCATGTGAGATTCCGTAAAATTTGTCCATCCATGTGTGCTATATTTTCATTGCAATCATGTGTACCATTGAGATTTTTTGAATTCATTGCAATCATGTGTACCATTGAGATCTTTTGAATTAACTTTATGCATAACTTTCAAATTAGAAAGATCATCAACATGATTATAAGAAGTGAAATCTGAAAATACCTTTACTTCATCCCCAACACAATTGACATTATCAATATTTAAGTGAGGATCAACTATTGTTTGCACCAAACAACTCTAATTTTCATCATATTGCACATTTTCACTTGCACAAACAACAACACTTGGTAATCCCTCTATATTTGGTATTTCAGCATCAAATACATCAGCAGCATGTAAAAATCGATGGTCATCACCATCATTGTTTTCATCATCACTAAACTTGGGAGATGCATGATTAACTTGATAATTTGCAATCACATAGTCAGCATAACCGGCATACAAATCAAATGGTACATATCCCTTGTATATATCTACCTTTGTATCAACATTTTCACAACACTTCCAACTGATCATTCCATCATTACTGTGAGAGATAACCGGCATTGACAGCAGAGGTTCTTGACTCTCATTTAAATTTGAAACACATGCATCATCAAAACCTTTCGGAACTGCAGAGCTTGATGCACCTAGACAAGAAATGATTTGCTCAGCTTCACATGGTATTTCACCATTGAAGGTACTTTGGCATGAAACAACAGCAGACACGAATTTCTTGGCTATCCCAAATTTCAAATTATTTTCAATGTCCCTAGTTGTGTTAAAATCTTCATACAAAGTCTTAGGTTCTTTGTTTCTCAATAGGAAACCCATCTTCTTACCAAAAGCACTCATATAAATATCCAGACATACCGTATCATCAAACTTATACTTTCTGGAAATTTTAGACAAAGCTTGTGAAAATCTGATATTAAATGTTGGTACTAATTCATCTTCCCTGATTTGTATATAAGGGAATTCTTTCAGTAAATCACAATCACTCATTTTTTCATCAAATTGATCAATGAAATCTGAAATCAATTCTTCCCATTAGGAAATACAATCTTCCGGCAAAAAAGAGAACCAATCCCTTGCATCCTCTTTCAATGACTGAACAAACAATTTAATGCATACATCTTCTTGGCAAATTTCAAACTCTCCTATCAAATCTGAAACTCTTTTCACGTGTTGACATGCTAATTCTGATTTTTTCCCACTGAATATGGGCAAATATTTTCTAATTTATGTGGGTATGGGATTTGGGTAACCCAGAATACCTTCAAAGTCTAAAGCAGCATAATACTTCATACGAAAACTCTTCCTATTACATGGTTGTTCTGGTTTACTAGCCATGGCTCTATGTGGAAATACACAAGGCTGAAAAACTTCACTATTCATTTTCCTTCTTACTCCCACAAATGATTATACAATCTTAGATAAAAAACTTCAAGCACATATCCTTATTCAAATCTATTCATTAACATTGCTTGACATAAAGTTCTTCCACATTTGCATACTATGGAAGATCATATACACTGGATATTTTAGCATCATAGATATGCAAATTAATTTTGTGATTCCTCTTTCCCTCTAGACTAGTGTTGTTCACTAAATGGGAAAACAACATTACACATTCAAATTTTTAGAACAAATATCTTTTGCATTTGAAACCTCTGAAAATACCTGGGTGTTTGCAGCTATATAAAACTTGTAGATCTGAAGATTTACTTCACTTTCAGCATGGTCTTTTATCACAGAGTTGCCACCTCTTACATAGAGGACATTTTCAACAATAGAATGCCATTCAACACAAATTCAATTCTCCATTTGTCTCCTTCAATCTCGCTGCAATAAACACTCTTCCAGGCTATTTAACACATATGGATTTGGGAAATCAACACCAAATCTATGTATATCTTTCTCCTGCACTTTATATCAAACTTTTATGATGAAAAATTCATGTGTAAATCTTCATTAGCAGTGATAATCCATATCTCTGCACTTATATAAAAAACCATAAAAACATTATGCAATACTAATTGCACAAACATTCAGCACTGATATGAACCATAGAGTCACCACCCAAATAAGGAATTGGGGAAAAGTTTGCTTATAGCTGCAAGGACTTGCTCAAAACTCAGCAACATGAATTTATTGTTACTCCTTCATAATATATGACATGAGAAAACATATCATTTTGCAGATCCAGAACACTAAACACTCTCTTCATCATAAAATCACTTTCAAACTCTGTGCATACACAATGGACGGACTGGCTGGATATGAAATTGACAGGACGAAGGATACATTCCACTTCTAACCTCATCAATCAAACATTCATATCCATTAGTTCCCCAGTAGAGTCGCCATTTTTGTTGTTCTCAAATTTTGATTGCTTTGTTTTCCCTACTCGAATCTTAGATCTTTGTCACTTATGGAGAGAAACAACAGGAAACAAAACAAAATCCAACATATAACAAGGTTTGTACTAAAACCTTCTACACTTCAAGATTTCATCTAACTTAGGCGGGTTTACCTTCTGTGATTACTTTTCATAACTGTGATTGGAGATCTATAGAGAAGACAAATACCAACCCCCACAAACCCTATTATCTTGAACATAAAAGAAAGGCTTGTAATCATTTTTTATTGATCTCCAAGAAGCTTATAGAACCCAGCAAATTATATCAGTGCCTTATCCCAGGCTTCAGAGTCACCTAAGACTAAATAAGAATTCTAAATTGGAAATCCACAAACATTTCATCATCCTGACTTCACTAAACTTACATATGCCTGACATAAATAAATTTTTATCTTTATGCTAAACCCAGTTATCAGATCCAAGTAGAATTACTAATTACTATCACAAAAATTCTAAGTATATTTAATCTCCCTCCTTGAGAGAGAAACCTAAAACATCTCCATGAATTTGCCTTGCAAATCATTCAATTAAATAACCCTAGATTATCTAACTAGACTAGTAAATCAATCATACATACAAGAAGACAACAGGAATCTAGGATCAGAATGCTTTGATTTGTGTATTGATGTCCATCATTGAATCTACATTAACTCAGAATGATCCTTCAGAACCAGAAAGAAGAAACCCCCAAATATATTTTGCCAGAGTTTTTTTACAAAATCTTGTGATCACTACAAATGAGAAGAAATTGAAAATATGAAGAGGAGGGAAAAATTAGGTCTGCAACCAAAATTGCCAGATGTCTCTTTTTCCAACTGAATTTCAATTCTTCTTCTTTCCCATGGAAACTGCTCTCAAAAGATCTGATGTTTGTTGAAACAAAATTCATAACTGCATTCCTCATCTCGAGAGCTTTTCGGTGATATATGATACTTGCAATTTTGACCAAAAATGGACCTCTGGGTGAATTAATCACTCAACATGTGCACATCATTTAAATTTTTCAATTTTTAATATAGTTTCAACTATGTAATAAATCTGCATTTAACTTTGATTTTTGCTCTGATTGTGCCCTGACATCCTACCACGTGGCAACCTTTGATTGGTCGATGGCGTCCACTGGGCACCACCTCAGATGATACCTCATCACCGCCATCTGTCTGCTTTGTCACTGCCACTTGTCCATCCACCTGTACGCCACATGTGCGCCACATCACCGCCACTGGGACAGGGCCCGCCTGTTGCGCAGCCATCTAGACCTACCATGTCATCGCCACCTGGATTTCACCATTTCGCAAATAGTAACTGGCGTGCAACTTTGGGTCACGAAATCACGCGAGCCCTTGGATCTCCACGGACTTGCTCGGTCTTTAACTCGCTGCATTTTTGCCCTGGGCATTTCGCCATTTCGCAACCTTTAATCTTCGTGCATCTCGCCTTCGCAATGTCACACGGACCGTCCGATCTCCCTGAACCTACAGGGTCTTTACCTATTTTTGTTGTTTCGTAGGGTTTAACTGGCGAGCACCTTCGACCTGTGAATCAACACGCTTCGTCGGATCATCTGCAACCTGCTTAATGGTTAAGCCAACCCTCCTCTACAAAATTCACCCTCTTGCCTCAGGATCCATGCCTGTGTGGGGTCCACTTGTCGCCATCTGTCACCTCCTTGGATGTCTTGGGATCTGCACCCATGCACGCGGGGTCCACCTTGGGCGCCCATGAGCACCATCCGTCAAAAGCCTTGATGGCTTTGACATATGAGATGTGTTTGCTTTAGCTTATAAATACCAAAATGGTGCACTTCCCAGCCAATGTGGGATAAAACATTAAGCCTGGAACTTCATTTTTGAAGCTTTCTCTGCAACTTTAATGGCATTTTCTTTGCATTTGATTGAAATTTTGATGCCCAAACACCACGTAGGGGAGGGAAAATGCTGGCAAGGTCATGGACATTGGCTTTATACCTACCAAATGCATTTGCTACATATTTAATGTGGCTTCCAGACAGCCACATAGATTTGCCATAGCATTATTTCATTTTCAGCATGCTGCTCTTTCTTCAATCTCCACGTGAGCATGGCAACTTGCATTGGTTTGAATATTCTGAGAGGGGTTATTCGACAACTGTTGCATTTCATCAAGACTCCAACGCTGCTCCTTCACCATCCTCCATGTCACACGGGAGGGGGGGGCGCTTAAAGCTGCACACCTACCATTTAAATTTGCTTGAAGGTTTCTATGCCTCCCTTCTCAAACACCACTCAAGAGGACTTGGTTGCTATATTTTGCATTTGTTAGCAGACCTTAATGCTACCCCTTATATGAATATACAAATGTAGTTGAATGAAAGAGAATTTATATGTAATTCCTTTAATGGCAACCCCCCTTTTTATCGTTCAATCAACAAAGCGATGGATGCAGAAGCTGTAGTACAGATAGGGGTATTTGTAAAGTGTCCTTGGCCATATCTTCTTCCTTTATCATGCTCACAGCAGGGAGTTTTATATTTTTCCAGCCACGTAGAGGGAGTTGGGGTTTAGTATTTACCACTGTTTTCCCTTTTGCCAGCATCCTCCCTTCACGAGCCTCCAACATTGCACTTGTTGAAGTTTGTGCGGATTTCCTAAGGCTCTCATCGCTGCCTTTATGGCCATCCACGCAAAGGGGGGAGAGATGCTTGTTCAAATTGCATTTGGCCCATGTTTCAATTACCTTCACACTGCCCTTTGTTGGGAGTTTACGTGCCATTGCATTCCAAAAAGAAAAAATAAGTCTCACAACTTGACATATTTCATGAATACTACTATGACCCAAACCATCTTATACCTCCAGCTGATTTTGCACATTTCTCAAGTCCATGGGCCTTTCATGCTCTCTGACTGGGTCTGCACTAGCTTTGAAGTCTACCTTTCTACTCTATCAGTGGCACTAATGGGCATGAGGCTACAAGGACTTCATATTATGTTTATGATGCCAAAGATGTTGCTCCTCTCTTGACTGCTCTGGAAGTATTGACATTTTTACCCCAATTTTCAAAACCATAAAGATCCATAAAATCCTCTCAAATATATGCCCCCATAATGAAACAAAATCATCTCCGAATAAACCAATTTGCCAAGAAAATCAATCTGTGAGCATGAGCCAAGTCGGGCCCCAAAGTGGGTTCGACTAAAAAAAAATTTGTTTTCTTGCAACTGACTTCTGAAATGCTTCAGGAACCTTAAACACACCTCTGGAAATGATCGGCATCATTTTCGGATCATCAGACTGAATTTCGCAACTTTCAAGCACTTACGTCACTTTTTTGCATTTAATCGCGAAGACGTATTTTTCAAGCCAGTCAAAACACCTTTTTGGACCTCACCATCTGACAGGCATGTACTTTGATATACAAGGATGAACTCTGCCAAGCGGTTTATCAAGATGAGTCCCGAACGAAGAGATATTAATCGCCAAAAATGCCCAACTGGCTTTGTCGACACTGCGGACTTGATGAAGTCAATGTTTTGGCAACACATGATGCCTTTCTCAAAAATACCAAACGACCTCCGTAGGCCCCCAAATTTGAAACACAAGTACCTTGAAGTATATACTAAATCTTTGTATTCTTAGTTTGACCAAAAGCCTGACTGGATGCAAATGGCATGCTCATAAAAATAGCTACTTTAACTGATATAGCACTAAAAGTACGGATAACTAAAAACGATGGCTAAATGAACCCTTTTGAAAAGCGACCAAACTGATTGGCAGAGGCTTGAAATTTGAAACGTAGCTTGTCATTTATACCAGCATTAACCCAAAAGAAACATTCTGTCATGATACTTACTGAAGCAACTTTTACACTTGTGCAAAACGGGGCTCTGACTAGCTGTTGAAACAGGGACTAGTTAAACCACACAAACTGCAAATGGATTGATCTTCAAAAACTGAGCAGATGGATTCGTTAAGACTTGAAACTTTGTAAGATGACTCACATTTATGCATAGAATTGATACCATTTTGAATTTCTTCATGAAAATCAACAGGGTAAAAGATGTAAACACCCAAAGTAGGCTATTCAATAAAGTCTGCATTTGTGCCTAAAATGCACTTTCAGCTCACCCCTCAAAATGGGTACCTTGTAAACTTATCCAAATTGAAATCTGAAAGTTTCACATCATAGCATAGGTCAAATGAAAGGTGTAGGACATGAATCCTGAGCCCTACCCTTTGAAAATCAACTGGCTCCATTTTGCCCTCTCTCTAACTAGGCCATTCAAACTGACTCATTTGGAAATGCAAAGCAAAATTTGAATTGGGCCTCTAAACTTGACTCAATTTTAATGAGTCCCAACACCTTCCTCAACTTTTACAAACATTTATTCAAAACTGCCCATCTACTCAATGTTCTTATGCCCAAAATCAACTTGACTAGATGAGCCAAGTGCCAACAATGAATGAAGGGACTCTCCAACTTGCTAACTAGCACCAGTGGCTTCGCCACTTCATGCAGTAACCATCTCAACCTTATCCTCTTTAGTATGTACATTTGTTGTCGGAGGTTCAAAATCTCAACCTGTTTATTATCTGTATCCACATTAATAACCTCCACATCTGGAATGTTTTGTTCCAGTGTATCTTGCTTATCATGCATAACTTCAAAGTTATCTACTAGTTTCTCTATATTATGTATAGGTGATACTGCCAGAGGAATATCCTTTGTTAGTTATGTCCCAAAACCGGTGAATCCATACCCAATATACCTTTTCCCTTACCATCAACAGATATGTCTTCAATACCAGGCTAAGGCAAAAATACTGGTGCAGTAAAGAAATCTAGTGTGTCTACAAACAATTTTACCCATGCCTCATGGGTTTCCTTAACTATTTCATTTACTCTACCTACCATGAGACTCTCATGCCGGTGTCTACTCCGAAAAAAAATTCTATTATCATATTCAAGACACTACTACAACTCCTCATCAGTTATATCACCACAAATAGTTAATAAATCCTGCAACTTTATATTTTTATCCTCTTCAACTACAAATAATCTTCTAGCATCTAGCTTATTGTACAAATTTCCTTTTATTTGATTTTCAATCTCAAGTAATACCTTCTTATATATATCTAAATATAACAAAATTGCTTCCTCAATCTCCATTTGATCCTTATTATCCATATTTTCATAATAATGTTGGATATTACTCAAAATTCCATCTTTAGTTATTTGATCTATCAATTCAGCAACTGAGAGAGGAGGATTGACCTCAATACTCTTACCAAATTTGAGAGCTATATCTAATTACGATTTCTTCTTCTTGAGAAGTAGATTCTTTAACTGGTTTCCTCTTCTTTGTTGGTTTCCTCTCCTTCAAAATTTTATTTGGGGTTGTCGGAGGAGTGACCTTCACTTTCTGTACCTTTCCTTCCACAAGCTTCTTCCTTTGTATCCTGATGTATGTCTGGGGAATCTTTGGGGGCACAACATCAGTATCAGAACCGGATTGAAGAGGGGCAATATAAGTTTTCGGTTTCTTCCTCTTCAGTATACCCTTGCTAGTTGTTGCTACTGGTGGAGTCTAAATTGTTGTCGGAGATGACCCTTCTACCAATCCAATGATCTACTTGATTTCAAAGGACATCTTCTCCACAGCTTCCCCAACCTTCTTGATTTTTCCTTCCCTCTTCTTCTAACTAAAACTTATCTGAACTTTGGATTCCTTTTTCTTTGTTGTCCCAAAGGTTTTCTTAGTTTCATCAACCGGGGCATCAATCAGAGTATTGGCATATAAGTCCAAGATCTCAGCATCAACCTCATAACCCATCTCAATGATCTAGATCTTATGTGGTTTCATTGCTTCCATCAATGTTTCATCCTTCTTAACCATAAAGCAGATTTATGTAGAGTACTTATCAACAATATGTTTAGGCACTCTCTCTCTTTTCTCCATAGCCTTCTGAAATGATTTGAAATAACCCCATAGAATGGAGTCTCTCCCCTTGTCCTATCTTAAACCTCTTATAGCATTCTATATTTTCTTCCCTACTGGAAAACACCTTTCTTTTTACCCTTAATCTTCCCTAGGTTTAAAATAAGTTCTTCACACATCCATTGACAGAGATCATACCTATCATTTCCTTTGACCATCTGATCAGCATAGTAAATGCATGAATTAGAAACAAAGTTCAATCGGTTTGATTGGGTTACCTTGTAACCGATGATCATGCTTGCAAATTGAACAGATTTGTCTCTGATAGTGCTTATCCTCATTTACCTATTGTCAAAAGTTGCACTAGTTAACTTCTCAACCTCATTGTTAGGTATTTTCTTACTTCTAGGAGTTTAACTAGTTTGGGGCAAACCGGTGATTGCACAAATAGCCCCCTTGGTGATTTTGTAAGGTCGGTCCAACCATATGAATTCCCCATGGACACAGCTCAGTACATACTGCATTATTTCATCCTCAAATTCTGACATCTCCAAAATGTATATGAAACCGTGATCCTTCAGAATTTAAAATTATGATTTCATCAATCCCCTCCTATCCAGTAGATTTTTCATGTACATTGTTTTGGTCTCAGTTGAACCTAAATCCTCCAGAGTGAGGTGGATATATGCACAAACATCTTCAACATACAGAACTCTATCTGGAACCCTATAAAATGTGTCAATTGAATCATCAACCTTCGCAATCTAAAGGCATTGAGAGAAAATCGTTCATGGACTATCCTTGATGTCAACAATAACAAGGGTAGCCACACCTACCGGAGCGGGAGTAGATCCAAAAGCCATTTCAAATAAAAGATAGTCTGGAAACTGATAAAATACCTCACAACCTTCGCCGATGAAAGTTCTTGAAAATCCACACCAAATGCACTGGAATTCGCTTGAAAATGCTTTTGATCGCCTTGAATCACCTTAAACTCACTCTACTTTGCTTTGAATGTTGTGTGATCAGAAATGAACCAACAATTCTCTTGTATTCTATGAAAAACCTAATTTCTCATTGATGTAAATGCATGTCGGTCTATCATACTGGATTCAAAATCCATGACCTCAGTGCCAGGAAACCTTCAAACTGACTTCTCCAAGATCTGAAATAAGATTTCAGACCACTACCAGGGGTAATGAAAGATCTATCATTAATTTTCCTCCCCCTAAGGCTAATGCCTTAGTTACCAAATGAGTTTTATGCTGGTGCAAGAACATTCTGCTATGTCGGTTGAGTAATTGGGTTGATTGTCTTTGTCGGTTGAACTTTAGATTTCCTAACCCATTTCCTCTCATGCTCCTTCTAGATATCATCAACTTTTTGTTTTCCCTTTTCATCATTTCCTATTGAATTGTTCTTGCTTTTGCAGAATTTAGCAATATGTCCTATTTTGTTGCATGCTATTTTTCTGAATTGCCTTACTATATCCTTAATCATTCCTTGATCTGCATTGACTAGCCATATATCCAAACTTTCACGTGCATGACATCTCACATTTTCTATACAATCTTTTGTACTATGACCATACTTCTTACAATTTGAACACTAACCAGGAACTGCATTATTATCCTGATTTGCTCTATTTCTACAATGTCTTACCATATGACCAAATTTATTAAAAACAAAATATCTACTATTGAATTTATGTGCATTGGGTTTCCTTACCAGTGATTTTTGGTTGACAGGTGGATTCTCCTTCTGACCGGTTGTTTCAACTTCATTTGCAATAACGAATCTTTCTCCTTGCTAAAATCCAAGACCTCTACTGTCTCTCTTGTGTGTTTGATCCTTCAATAGTTCATCAAGCTTTGCAGAATTGTCCTTGAACTTGTCTATGTATTCATTTGCAGTATCTAGATCTCCTCTTAGGACTATTATCATTTTTTCCAACTCCCGCTGATTATTCTGGGATTGCACCAATTCAGTTCTCAACATATCATTCTCATGTGCCAGCCTAATGCATTCCTCAGATCTGTCTTTCAGAGATCTGCTAATATTTTCTTCATTCTTTTTCCAGTCTTCAATATCCTTGGACATCCTCATAGTTAGGGCTTGCATTTCATTCTTCATGACAGTATTCTCCTGACTCAACTTCTGACATTGTTCTTTAAGGGCATTCTTCTCTTCATCATCCTGATTTTGAAAAAGTTCCTTTCTTCTTGCTTGAGAAGATGACAACCTCTCTTGTAGGATAAGAATGAATTCCTTCGCAGAGTTCAACTCATCTTGTAATTTCAAATTTTTCATCCTTTCAGCATCATAGTCTTCAAGAGCTACTTCAAGTTGTTTCTCCAGACTCATCTCCATGGATTCTGGATTCAAGATCTTCCTTAAGTTGTTAGACTTACTCCAAGGCACCAGGATTTGATACCAATTGTTGGAATCTAAGAACACTGAGGGGGGGGTGAATCAGTGATCTGCCAGTAAGATAAATTTTAACCTTATTAACAAAGTGTTTTAGTAACCAGCAACCATAAAAGAATATAACAACAAGTATAAATAATGCCACCACAAGAATATACACCATAACACAGAGATTTATACATGGAAAACCTCAAGGAGGAAAAAACACGGTGGGATTGGTGACCCACAATATCTATCCACTGGCCAAATGAATAAATATTAAAATAGGGGCCTGCACATGTAGGAAGGCCAACAGCCTAGAGCACACTTCTCATCACAAAAGGAGCCTCACTGACTACAAACACCAAATACTAGTTTACAAACAAAATTTTGAACTCAAAGAATGCATCTGCTATGTTGGATGAGTTCCAGTTCAAGCACTAACTGTACTGGTTTCCATTGTGCCCTCCTTTACCTGTAACTTACTTTGCATCCCAAACCATTAAACCAATAACCAAGACTGACTACAGAATATTATATTTGCATACAGTCGATCAATATTTTTCGCACAATATCACATCACTATATCTCGCATCATATGTATATCTCTCAATGTCATATCTTATCATATCCAAAATATCCTATCCGGGATGACTTAAATACCCTTCCCAAACATAAACATAAATACCTTATGTCGGTTTACTATGATATTACAATTTATTTACATGTTGACCTAGACAAAAATAAATACATTAAACTTCATGACCGATGTCGTTGGTTGCTACCGTGTAGACCTGTCGGATCAATCTCCTATGTCAGCCTCATGTACTAGTTCCTAGTTTGTCAGTTTCCCTGAATGTCGGTTGCCGAATCATGACCGATGAGTACCGGTTAAGTGTACAACCTAAAATGATATGTGTTTCCATCAATGACAACACAACTAAACCGGATGAGTGTCAATTGCCAACATGTAGTATCGGATTCTTGGAAATATTAATAGCACTTGAATTGTCATGATAAATAACAGTAGGCTCATCATACACAACTTTAATGTCTTTCAGCATCTGTTTCATCCAAAATACCTGAGTACAGTTACTAGAAGCAACAATGTGTTCAGCTTTAGCAGTAGATAAAGATGTAGCATCTTGTTTCTTTCTTACCCATGAAACCAACTTCTTCCCCAAAAAGAAAGCTCAACTGGTAGTTCTCTTCTGGTCATCTACATCACCTACCCAATCAACATCAGTATAGGCACATAGCATGAAATTATCATTCTTCGGATACCACAACCCATAATCAACAATTCCCTTCAGATATCTGAAAATCCTTTTAACAACAGTAACATGAGTTTCTTTAGGATCAGCTTGTCTAGCACGAAGACAAAAAACATGTATAATATTTGGTCTAGTCTGATTTAGTTACAACAATCCACCAACCATAGATCTATACAAAGATTGATTTTCTTTGAGTTCGTCATTCTTAGACAACTTGCATCCAATCACCATAGGAGTTCCAACAGGTTTAGAATCAACTAGCCCAAATTTCTTCAACAGTTCCTTCATATACTTTGATTAAGAAATGAAAATACCTTTATCGATCTGAGTAATCTACAATCATACGAAGAATTTCGTTTCACCTATCATAGACATCTCAAATTTCTTTTGCATATCATGTAATGCCTGCGAAAATACCCTAGATAAATACACTAACTAACATACAAAATGTAGATAGTTCAATTTTTTTTTAAACATCTATACACGCATCCAATACAATAACTTCTCATATGCAATAACATTCATTAATTTGTTACACAACTACTCATCACGAATATAATCACCAATCATGTCATGCAAGTGGAAATGAAATACAATACATCAATAATCATCTAACTTCCCTAGGGTAAATCAACGCCACTACTTAAACTATACACTTAACAATTCCTAACTATGATATCATTTAACTTCCATAATCCATTTGTAATCTAACTTACTATCATTAATTCCTTTCACATAATCATATATGATTGATTACTTTATCCTAGAATTCTTACATCCATTTATGAATGCTCAACCATCCCATAAGGTTCATTTTAAGCACCAATACTAGATGTTCCTAATCTCAACCAGTCATTTCTTTTAACATCAAATAACCATTTCAATACCAATTACCACCTTATTAAACCATAGAAATATGAACTAATTGCATCATCACACACATAGCACTAAGTACACGTCCATAGATTCAATATCCACTAATCTCATTATTAAACAATCTCAAGATACACATGATACATCATTTTCCCTAATTATATCTACTAGATACATGAATACAATGTCTTTTACATCAATGAGTATAACTCTCTAAATACAGTTACATAAAGTTTAATACCAATACATATGTCAAATGAATCATATTACATTAAACTACTACAAATATCTGTCAACGAGCTACAATGATAGAATCCACATCCACGCATAAGAGAGCATCCAACAAAGAACATCCCAATGGAAGAAAGGCACCAACCACCCGACCATGTGGAACCAAAGGAACCACCCCCTGTGCTAGGAGATGACACAAGATCACACACACACTCTAGATCTAAGATGACACCTATCAACCAAAGAGGAACAACTCTATTACAACCAAGGAAAAAAATACCAAACAATTAAGAAAACTTCAGAGGAAACTCAACAACAAGACATAAAGAACTAGGACCAACATGTAGGGAAAGAGTGTCATCACATGCTACCACAAAGGATACACATACGGAACCGTCTCAACCTTTGAGGAAATCAAGGGAGTTCAGTTTACCTGGTTATCAGATCCTCTACCTCACTTTGGTATCTGATCCATGACATAGGCACCACAACATATTTATTATCTTGCTTAAATGAGTTACTACTACCTAAGATTAATTTTTATGTTATCACTTATTATTACAATGGAAAACCTCCAATGAGTTATCCAAACAGTCTAGACCCCGTCTCTCTTACTCAAGAATCCTAGCAGTCTATTCCTCTTGACCTCGGCAGACTCATGTAAGCCCACTCCCCCTACTCAAACAATAAAGCTCACAAACCTAAAATCCAACTAACCAAGATAGAACATCATGAATACACATTGAGCCAATAACAAAATCCACATAGGTTACATAAATCATACAAACTCATAAAGTAAAGAACCATCATTTAAACAAGGTATAATACATCTTGCAGCAATACAAATAATCAAATATTATATCAAATCTCTTCTCCGAACATCCAATATCATTCAAATATGCAAAACAACCTCTAGGTGGATCCCTTAATCAAACTGAGAATCCAAAAGATCAAACTAAAAACTCCAGAAGACAAATAATTCCGAACTAAAAACTCCAGAAGACAAATAATTCAGACAACACAGAATAGCACATAGGTTTAGCAGATTAGCGCATATGAACACTAGATTAATGTATTCAATCATTTCTTCAGCACATATGACCAATCCTATAGCGCATACAATAATTTTTCTAGCACATTCAACAACTTTTTTAGCGCATATGATCGATAGTCTAGCGCATATAGAGAACCAAATTACGTAGCGCATATGATTACTATTTTAGAGCAATTGACACAAATTACAAAAATTACCTGAGAAGGCTAAGTTACGACTTCAAATTAAAAATCATAGAAATAATATCAAGACCCGAAATCAAACTAGAAAGGGACACCCAATCAATACCAAAAGAAAGGCATAAACAAATCAAAATAACATAGAACAAATAGGAAGAATTCCCCATTCAAAAACTACACAACAAATACCCAAACTTCACAAAAATGGAGTCACAGAAAGCCTCTTACAACCCATAGTGAAACCCAAATAAGACAATAATTCATCAAAAACCACAACCAAATACATTTCAATCCATAACTCAAAGAGAAAAAAAAAACTCCATCATAGACAAAAATACAGAGCCGTATATTCATGACAACTATATCCCCAAATTACTTTTCTCATTTTCTAAAGTTAAAGTATAGGATAAAATTTATACAAGGAAATATTTCATAAGCCAACTATACAAAAATATATTAATGAATTATTTTCCCCAAATTCCCGAGAATACACAGAGAAGACAATCTTTTCCAAATTGAAAATGTTGAAGTAAGAACCTCCAACCTAGTAATACGTGGAAACAAAAATTGATGAAGAAAAACCACAACCCAAGCAAGCCAAGAAATCTCCAATCTTTCAAATCTTCAACCAAACTTGTAAGAGAAAACCCGATAAATGCTAACCCGACAACATACTCGAGAAGCCAAATAAATAGAAAACCAAACTAAAACTATAGAAAATCATAGCCAATTAATAGGCAAAATAATATTTCTTACCACTCCATATCAAACTCGAAGGTAAATACAAATAAAATAATAGTTAATTTACTTACCCAATAATTCAACCAATCACACGAAGGGGTAGGTAGAATAATATTTAATTAACCCATCTCAAAAACCAAGGTAAAAATAATAAGATGTTATTTAAATAACTTACCTAATAATTTGGCCAATAGAAAGAGAGGGTAAGTAGAAAGAATATATTAATTATCCCAAAGTGCAAAAAGATAAATAATAATACTCATGAGTACAATTAACTATAAAATCCCATCAACAAAATAGCCAAGGGTGTACAGACAAATACTCAAATTAATAGATAATATTTTTCCAATGATCATAAATCAATAATATTAAATATAAACCCCAATAAATAAATAAACCAATGCTATAATAAATAAATATTCTAATTAATAATAAAGTCTTTTCTTACTAAATGATAATATTAATTTCCAAAGCAATTAATTAAATAATGGATAATAATTATCTAATGATATAAAATCATTTATCCAATATTACTCTTCCTCAATTATTTATCTTTTTATTACCAACTATAGTTATTTAATTTATTATAAGCTATATAGATCTATTAATTTAATTTAACATTATTAAACTATATAACTTAATTAATTAATTAATTAATAATAGTTAAATCAAACAATAACACAATACACCACGAAAGATAACAAAGGGAAACTCAAGAGATCACCGATGCTAAACAACAACTCATACCAAGATACCAACTGACAAGGGTGACCAACTTAAACCTAGAGTGTGGAATGGGTTTTCATGTCATCTCCGATCAACTTGCCATTGGGATAAGACACGCTCAGACCTATGAAGCTAGGTGGAGTCGATGTCTGGTACCTGCAAATCCTGCATCCAAAAAGCCATGATACAACATATACAATATATAATATAGGCAAGTGATAGAGAATCGCAATGGCACATCTCGCTCGCAATGAGTGACGTGGCATCGTCCCTTTCATGAAGATAGTATAGGACACTCGCAAACAATCAAGCAAATTCATAATAGATCTCACATCATGAATTAGGGTTGGTACATCATAAAATACCATCAAATCAACATTAAGTAGACAAAGCTATAATAAAGAGATCTATTGTTGTACAAAAGAGATAGACAACTTAGGGAGAGGCACTACATCTTTAGGATCAGCTTGAAATTTGGCACAAAGACAAAAAATAATGTATAATATCTAGTCTAGTCCGAGTCAGGTACAACAATCCACCAACCATAGATCTATACAAGGTCTAATTCACTTTCTGAGATTCGTCATTCTTAGACAACTTGCATCCAGTCACCATAGGAGTTCCAACAGGTTTAGAATCAGCTAGCCCAAATTTCTTCAACAATTCCTTCACATACTTAGATTGAGAAATGAAAATACCTTTATCAGTCTGAGTAATCTGCAATCCTACAAAGAATTTCATTTCACCTATCATAGACATCTCAAACTTATTTTGCATATCATCAGCAAACTTCATACTCAAATCATCATCTCCTCCAAAAATAATATCATCCACAAATACTTCAACAATCAAAATGTTATCATTCTCAATATTAAAGTATAAGTTACTATCACTAGTATCTTTACAAAATCCCAACTTCATCAAATACTTATCTAATCTTGCATACCAGGCTCTAGGGGCTTGCTTCAGTCCATACAGTTATTTCTTTAATTTGCATACCATGTCTCCTTCATCTGATAAGGAAAATCCTTCCAATTTCTCAATGTAGACTTTCTCTTCAAGATCACCATTCAAAAATGTTGACTTGACGTCCATCTAATAAACCTTAAAATTCTTGTAAGCAGCATATGCAAGCAGCAATTTAACAGCTTCAATTCTAGCTACAGGAGAAAATTTTTCCTCATAATCAATACCTTCCATCTAAGATAACCCCTTGCATACCAATCTTGCTTTGTTTCTTACCACTTCATCAGCTTCATTCGGTTTATTCTGGAAGACCCATTTAGTGCCAATCACATTCTTGTCTTTAGGTCTCAGAACAAGCTCCCAAGTGTTATTCTTCTCGATTAGATTCAACTCTTCCTCCATAGTGTAGCGTCGTAAATTGTACGCACTTGCTAGGGTGGTACAATTTCACACCTAGTTTAGCACCCGCCTTGGCGCATTTTGCATTTTGCATTGCATTAATTAATCAAATTAATTAGGTCTAAGGTTCTATTTCATCATCTTCCACATCATAAAGTTGGGCCCTTTCATTAAAGTGTGCCCCTTTCATTTTATTCCTCCAATACATCATTTAATCAAAAACCCTGATTAGGTCCTATTTTGAACTTGGGGGCTTGATTTCGGGGGTCAAAACATCTCGAAATCACCTGTAACTTTGGGATTCTCTCTAAAATCATCATATCCGACAGTCCTGAAAATTTGGTGAAAAGTTGTCAGGACCATGGCGCCCGGAGTGCAACATGGTCCCGGACATTTTTCCCGAAATTTTAGGAGCGCGATCCAATCATAAAATAAAGCTTAACCCCAAGAAATTGGCGGGAGATTCAATCTCTAGGTCGGCCAAAAGATGAAATTACGACCTAGAGTTTCATACATAAGAGCTCTCTTTCTTCATTTGAAAGGATCCGATTTTTGTTTTCAGGAACCTCATATGCAGCGAAAGAGCAGATCTTTGAAGACTTCAACAACATTCAACATCCTTCTATCAAGCATTTATCAATTTCATTCATCCATTTAGGGCTTGGAAGACATTGAAGAACAATAGGAGATTACCGACTGAAGATTGGCTTGTACTCCTCCCTTGAGGGTTGGGTATGATTTCATGTTGTTTTCATGTCTTTGCATAAGCTTCAATATATCCTTTATTCATGCTTTAGATCACTTTGCATCTTGATTTAGAGCATTTACATTATCATTTACAAGCAATTAGGGTTTACTTTCTAGGTTGCTCTAGTTTGCTTTCTTGCATTTTAGGACCTTGCACACACACTAGGTCTGCACACACAATACATTTTACAATACAAATTGGCTATTCGTGGAGGTGGAAATCACCGAAGCGGGGGTTTGACTAAGGCAAAACCCTATATAGCCGCCCAAACACCTTTTCAGATATAAGTGCAGGTTTCGGGACTCGGACGATGCCGCAAGTTACAGATCCAGAAGAAGCAGACGGAGACCAAACAACACACCAAATCTCAAAGAACAAGACCAGGACAGGGGCGTGGGGCGCCCTGGTCCTGCCAGGACAGGGGCGCTGGGCGCCCTGGTCCCTGGGACAGGGGCGCTGGGCGCCCTGGTCCTCCTGATAGACAGCATTTTCAGCATTTTTGACAGCTTTTCCAGAGTGCAAAACAGCAGTTTTCGGAGCAGTTTCAGGGGCAGAATCAGGACAGTGGCGCCCGCACCCCCGTCCCGAACATTTTCATTCATATTTTAACACCAGGTACACATTTACATTCTTGTCTTGTCCTTGTGTTTACAGCTTTCCATCATTTAAGTTCAATTCTGTAATCTTGTTATTAGTTCATACTTGCACTTTGGGGTTAGGGATTGAACTTGCATCATTTCATCTTTCAATTACAACAAAGGAATAGAAATCCTAATAGGTATCTCATGGCTCTCTCTTCCACAAAAAGAAGTAGCCAATTGTGTGATACCTCTAGGCTCTTTCATATTCCACAAGTGTGTGGTTGAAAGTGAGATTAGGGCATATTTGCTTAGTGTCACTTTTTCCCCTACACACATAGATTTTATCCAATTATCATCTTTACATGCATCAATAATATGTTTAGGTTTAATCTTATAAATCAGGCATATCTCTTCAGCAGCAAGTTTCTCCTAGTCATCACACCCTTGTTTTTATCACCAATAATCTAATTTTCAGAATGATTCAATTTCACATACCTCGAAGTCTTCGGATTATTCTAATTCTTGGGCTCTTGAAATTCTTCACCGACAGTAGCAATATCTAGATTAACTGTCTCTACTGAATCATTCTACTTCAGGATCTCAGTCAGTGTAGGCTTACAGACAATATCCTAATCATCAATCGCATATCCACATGCTCTGATATGTTTCCCAAAACATTCATCAACCTTTACATTTTCACTTTCCACTATCTTCTTCAACCTCTTATTGTAACACCAGTAGGTCTTTCTCTTAGTAGAGTATCCCAAAAAGATTTCTTCATCACATCTTGCATCAAAATTTCCTATATCCTCATCTCTTTTGATATAACATTTGCTTCCAAAAACTCTGAAATATCTAACTGTAGGAACATGACCAAAGCACAGCTCATATGGAATCTTATCGGAATCACCTTTTATATGCACCTGGTTGAATGTGTAAACAACAGTGCTAACAACTTCCTTCCAAAATTTTTGCACAACATTTCCTTCAATCAACATCATTCTAGTAGCATCCAAGATTGTTCTATTCTTTCTTTCAACAACTCCATTATGCTAAGGGGTTCTAGGAGCAGATAACTATCTTCTAATTCCATTCCTCTCATAGAATGTGTCAAACTCACCGGACGTGAATTCTCCACCTCTGTCAGATCTCAAACACTTCAACTTCAATCTTGTCTCAGTTTCCACCTTTACTTTGAATATCTTGAATTTCTCCAATGCTTCAAATTTCTCCATTAGAAAAGTCACCCACATCATTCTAGAGTAGTCATAAATCAACAACATGAAATATATGTCACCCCTGCATGCTTCTCACTCTTTTAGGTCCACACAAGTCAGTATGCACAAGATCTAACACTCCATTAGATGTATACAACTTGCTTTTAAATTATGTTCTCGTTTTCTTTCCCAACTGACATTCTTTACATATCGTATTAGAAGGCTTCACAATCTTAAGCAATTCTCTAACAGCTTGAGTAGAACTTATCCTTATCATACAGTCAAAATTAACATGACACATCCTCTTATGCCACAACCAACTTTCATCTATCTGAGCAATCAAACAACTTTTCTCACAGACATTCAAGTGAAAGATATTACCTTTAGTTTTAGTCCCTGTTGCAATCTCTACACCGGAGGCATTCAGAAATTTGCATTTACCATTCTTCAATTGAAAATCATATCCCTTGTCAACCATTTGTCCAACACTCAAAATATTATGCTTTAAACCTTCAACAAACAGGACATCATCAGTATTATTCTTACCATCAAAAGATATAGAACCTCTACCACGAATCACACAAGCTTTATCATCACCAAATCTTACTATACCACCATCCTACCTTTCCATATACTCACAAATTTACTTTTATCACCTGTCATATAATGTCAACAACCATTGTCAATCACCCATTCATCTTTCTCTTTAATGTTAGCAGCCAAATCTTTTTCCTCAACAATGCAGCTTGTAGGATTCACTAGTACTGGATCATCTTATTTGATAGCAATAAATACAAATTCATCTCTTAAATTCCCATTGTCTAATTCCTCATCTGTCACACCTTCATTAGCATCATAATAGAATCTCTTCTAATTTGTGTACTTCCAGTAGGGCTTGTAGGACTTATCATGTTTCTCATATCTATGATGCTTATCAAATCTATCATGTCTTTCATTCTTATCATACCTAGACATTCTTTCAGGAAACCTAGAAGCACAATGTCCTATCTTATTACAAGGGAAACATTACAAAGGTTACTTCCCATCATACTTACCATCTCCCTTAGGCAATCTCCGAGTAATAAGTGCTTCAAGCTCATCCAACTCTTTCTCTTGCTCTTCCATCTCTCTCATATCTTGAAACCCTAGATGAACTCTCTCCCAGATCATACAATTGCTTCCCGGATACAGAGGCTTTAAATGTAGTCTAAGATTTACCATGTGATTCTCCAAATTCACTCAACTCAAGTGTAGCCATCTTACCAACCAACATATCTCTTGTCACGGTATTCACACTCTATATCTCATCAATAGCAAAAAAATTAGCTTTATAAACAAAAGGAAAGGATCTCAACACCTTAGCAACAATCTCATCTTCCTCAAGAGTTCCACCGGCACATATGATGTTCATAAAAAGCTCATTCACTGTATCCATAAAGTAAGTTATGTTCTCATCTTCTCCCATCTTCAATGTCTCATATTTTCCCTTCAAACTCTGCAACTTAGCAACTTCAACTTGTGCATCTCCTTCATACAAGACCTCTAACTTTTTCCATTTCTCACGTGTAGCCTAAAGTCCCATCACATTAGTCATCTTTGAATCAGTCAAAGCACTCAGCAATGCTTCCTTAGCCCTTATGTTATGTTCAGCTTCCTTGATTTCATCAGCAGTAACCAGTCCATTCGGAGGAACATTGTAAACATTCTTTGCAATCTTCCAATAATCTTCACCAAGACACTTCAAATGAACTTCCATCTGGTCCTTCCATACAGTATAATTGTTTCCATCAAATCTAGGACTATCCTTCTTAAACACATAGGTTGTCATCCTGAATTTCCTTAAGCGGTTAAGCTTCTTCCGGAGGATCTAGCTCGGATACCGCTTGTTGGAAACAACAAGGAAAACTGAGAAGGGCGGGCGGGGGGGTGTGGGGGGTGAATCAGTTTTCACTGGATTAAACCAATTAAGAACAATCTCATATCTAATCAACAATGGCAAAAAAAAATACAACAAGATGCACATAACACCAATACTTTGATGTGGAAAACCCAATTAAGGGAAAAACCATGGTGGGAACCTACCCACAATACGATGATACTCTGCAATAGTATATGAAAATATTACAATGGGGAATTCACATGCATTCAGCTAGACTACCTAGAGCTCACTCCTCAATTTACAATGACCCAAAAGGCTCCAACCCTCAAGGAAGGTTCACTACCTTACAAATAAATTCATACTACAATTCGGAAAGAATGAACTATAAAAATAGCATCTACTAATGCCTGATGACAGTTCAGGTTAAGCTAAAATGTCTACCTTCCACCAATTTTTGCTCAACACCATATCGAAAGATAAATTCACTTTATCACACATACACCACACTCTTATAATGCAGGCTCAACAACTACCAACACCAAAAAACATGAATAATACACCTATCAGATAAACTCACTGCAATCACTAGATCACCAAAATAATTCTTTCCAACACCAAAACACAAAAATATGTTGACATCAATGAAAACAACATATCCTAGCAGCAGCAATAGCTAACACCTCTATCATCCATAGCTTGCTCATCTGGTAATAGGATCTCTTCCTTTGTGTCGATCTAGTCCTTCGAGATCATATCCTATTAGTTGGTTCTTCAACAATCATCTTTGAGCATCTCCATCATCATGATCGTATCAGGTACCTTTTGTCTTATCCATCGAACTGTCATCTATCATTTGTCTTGTACAGGATGTATCCTTCCTGAAACTATACATTTTGATCTATCTTAATCTTATACATGATGTATCCTTCCTAAAACCAGACGTTTTGATCATCTTTTTTTTATATGTGATGTATCCTTCCTGAAACCAGACATTTTGATCTATATTAGTATTATACAGGATGTATCCTTCCTGAAACAAGACATCTTGATCATCTTTGTCTTATACAGGATGTATCCTTCCTGAAACTAGACATCATCAAATCAGTTATCCTTTTGACAAAAGATATTTGAGGCCCTCATGTTGGCTTTGATTCTTTTTTATCTTTGTTTATCTTTTTGATCTCCTCGAGTCATGTTTCTTCTTGGTTGCTATGATCCTTTATATCATGATGCGCTAGGAACAACAAGGCTAGGGATGTGATCTTGTTGCTTTTGGTTTTTGCTTGGCATGTCTTTTTTATGTGTTCCTTGTTGTACCCTTATGAGGTCTCTATTATCTCATGTTACACTGGGGCATATCCTCTGCTTGGGGTTGTTCTAGCACTGTTGCTTGCAGGGTCTCTGTAACTCTGTGTGGTGCTAGATTAGCCTGTGTGTCTATTCTTTTGTGTCAGTCTTGCATTGGTTGTGAAATTCTACCTTGGTTCCTCATAACTTAGTGACTCACACGCATTACTAAATCAAAGTAAGTGCTACATGACTTCTCATTTTGAAAGTTCTCGTGCTCCATGATGTTTTCATCTTCATCTCCATTATATGTGCATTCTCTCCTCTTCTTGTGCTTCTTGTTTTCCATCCTGTCTGCTGGGGTGATGTTTCTTTCAAGACACCGCCCAACCCTTTCTTCACATGCACCCTCTCAAGGGGGAATCCCTAACCATTCCTTTGTTTGTTTGAGGCGTTTTCTCGCTCCCTTTTTTCTTCCCTATCAAGTTTCTTATTGTCTTCGCACTGACGCTATTCTAGCACCATCGCAAAGAGGGGCAAAATGTTGACACTTAAATTTGGTTAATCAATTTAATCAAATTTATTTCCCTTTTCCATTTAATTAATTAATTAGCCTATTCCTTGAGTTATAATCCAATTAATTAATTCTCCCCTTTCAATCCCTTGAAATAATTAATCTTAATTCTCTCTTTATAATACATAAATTAATTAATCAAATTAATTAATTCCCCCTTTCATCCCTTTTATTTGAATTAATAAAATTCAAATATTCCCTTTTGATCACATCTCCTAACTTCTAACTACCTAACTAACCCCCTTCTAACCTAAACTCCAATCTAAACCTTAGGTTATAACCAACACTATCTCTCCAAACTAACCTTATCCTAACCTCCCCTCACATGTGTGTGCACACACATATTCCCTATTTTCCTTAATTTTAGGAACTTAAAGCCTATTTTGGGTGGCTTCCTCTAAAAATAGACATGTCCATGTCATCCTTCCCCAAGACATGTGTCTCTCTTTTCGACACTTATCTTTCCCTCTTGAGCCACTTGTCCTCTTTGAGGACAAGTGTGGAATCTTGTTCCACTTGTCATTCCTAGGATTACCACTTGTCCTACTTGAGGAAAAGTGTTTCATTTTCCAATCCCTTCCTCTCCTCCATTCTCCTATTTAATCCCCCCTCATTTTGGATAAAATCATCCACTTTCATCCCATGCGTCGTTACTATGCAGAATCATATCCTCCACAGTTAGCACATCCATACTCTCATAATGCCAAAATCCACCTTCATGTCCAATCATCCCATCTTTGCATCTTGAATCCAATCAACATATCAGCATCATGGAGCACAATTGAGCATGAGCTAGCATCATGAGTACACATCCAAATTGAGGATAATCAAATCAAAGTTGGAGTATGAGGTTTGCGTTTACTTGATTATTGCTTCTTTATCTCATTTCTTTCTTTTTAAGCATCCCAATCTTGAGGTGTTTGGAGTTTATAGCCTGCTTGATTGTTTAGTTTATCTTTCCATAAATTTAGTATAGCATGCATATTTACCTCACACAATATCAAGATGGTGGTGTTACCAACAATGACGAAGGGGGAGATAGTGTGTTTTCATTGATGTCAACCCATGAAAAGTCTATGCATACACTTGTATGAATAAGGGGAGAGTGGTGCAAATAACCTATGATGTGACTAAGGGAGAAACTAGTGCAATTATGGTATTTGCATGTTAACATTAATATTAAGACATAATAGTGTAGTTTAGCTTTGTAATGATGTAGAAAACAAGGAGTAAGTACTAACCACACATAGTTGTACCTTATCTTCTAAAGTTCAAGTCCATATTATGTATTAGCGTTTCTTTGATAAGTCGGTGTTTTGATGAGATATATATATCAAAGATAATCAATTTTGATGTCTAAGTAAGATACTATAGTTAGTACACTTGTCTGAAGTGATCTACAGTGATCTAATATCAGTTTGGTATAACTCGCATAATAAGACTATGTTGGCATTTGCATGAATATTGCATTATATGTTATGTTGCCATTGATGTCAATTGAACCGGTAATGATATTGTTGATATTGTTGTAATATTATTACTGTAACCGATAGGAAGAATTTGTGGAGTGAATTGTTGTAATGGTGTTAACCTTATCTATTGTTGTAACCGGTAAACCCTACCTGTTGTTTTTTATAAACCCTAACCGATTAAGTTTGGTGAATTGGTTATATTGGTTTATGATCTGATGTTGAGCGGTAATGATGATGACATGCATGATTATTGTATGAAGACAATTCCAAGAGATTTTGGTGAGTTGTTGTAACGGTTTTTGTCTAGGGAATGAGCAAATGTATTGCATCTAATACAAAGCGTGTGATGAGTTACTAAGTTCAATGAAGCGGTGATCAAGGAGTGACCAAGGTTTTCTTGATTGATGTGCAGAGATTGCTATGTAATCCAATGGTCATACTTGAACCGAATTTGTTTGTAATCTCAATGAGAGTTAGGTTTTTGTTGTGTTACCAACCTGATTGATTTGTATTTAAGCTCAATGAAGTTGTTTAGTTTTAAGGGAGTTGGAAAAGAGATAGATACAGTTCAGCTAAGTGTGTGTTTGCCGAACCGGATGATGTATCTACAGTTTGAGTAAAGGTAGATAGGAGCATGAAATGGATCTGATCAAGCAAGTGTAGTGTTATTCAGATAGATCAGCAAACTCCTGTTGTTTTCTAACAATTATGGCAGAATTGAAATCCCCTACCCGGGTAAGCTCTAACAAGCTTGGTGCTATTCAAATCCTCTAACAAGGTAGTCCATTAGATTGGATTTTCAAATCCTCTACCGAGGTTACTCCTTACAGGGTATTTCTTCTAACAAGGCATTTGTAGTCAATCACTTAACCGGGTGATTCCTAACAGGATCAGTTCTTAACAGGACTTTTTGTAAAGCTTTAATAGGCTAGGCTCCTAACAGGGCAAACTTCATAAGAGTTCAGATATTATCTTGTGAGTCTCATCTCACCGTGGTTTTTACCTATTTGGGTTTCCACGTCAAAAATATTTGTGTTGTGTGGTGAATGTTTTTGTGGTTAAGTTTCCATGGTTGATTTACTTAACTAATTAACTATTTTTTACAAGTCATGATAACTGGAAGTATTGAGATATGACGAAGTTGTTTACTGTTAATTTGTTGTAACAGACAACTAATTTATCTTATGAGTTTGTATCTTGACAAAGTTATATTCTAAGTTTACTTTGAGAGATTGATTGGTGAAGTTTATTATGAATTTTTCTATCTACTGATTCACCCCCCCCCCCCCACCTCTCAGATACTTATTCTTTCATCATACCATCAGAGTCAAGCAATAAGAATGTGTGAATGTTGAAGGTTTGAACTGGAAACAGCTAATGATGCAGAGAAGAAATATTGTTGATTGACCAGTGGACTAGAGCCATCAGAATCAGTCATTCGTTTGTACCAAAAACTATATTTTTAGGGAGTAGTTGATTCGTTAGGTTGGTGCCCTAGATCAAATTTGTAATCTTATTTCATATTTTTGTGAGGATGGATTTGGATAGTAGATCCAAATAGCTTTCTCATTGTGGTTTTTTCCTTGTTGGGTTTTCCATGTAAATCTGGTATTTGGTTGTGTGCTTCTATGTTTCTTTTCTTGTGGTTGCATAGTCACATTTAATGAATTGCTGATCTAATTGAAGAAATTGTTTAAGAATTAATTCACACCCCCCCCTCTCTCAGTACTTTTGTGTGTTCAACACAATATTATTTGACAAGTAACATAAAGTAACTTTATGATAACTAACGTATGCCAACTAATCCTAAGTTAACGTATAAATGACATTAAATGATACCTAATTGTCACGTATCCCTAAGTAAACATAATACATGAATAGGTTCTATCTATACTCTAGTTAGGATATAACATCATTCAGACCACTAGATGGGTATGATGAAATGGATGGGTATGACAAAATGGTAACTAATGAAATACTAGGGTATATTGAATGGACGTACCCCCAAGTGTAAGTATATGTAGGTAACAACTAGAAAGTATACACATGACGCTTGCAAGTGGATTTTAATCATGATACTTGACCAAGGCATTGAATGGTTTTCCCCTTTACATGATTTTCCTCTTTACTTTTTTTTTATGTCATGTGTTTTATTTTTTAGATTTTTTTTTTATGTTTTATGATTTCTTTATTTTATCAGTTCATGTATGAAATTAATTGAGATGCACAATTGGAATAGTTTTGTCTCTCTCTTTTCCATATAATGTGGCTAATTTGTATGCCCCTACCATTATATGCAAGTAGCATCATGTTTTGCACAATTGTTTTGCTAAGAGAATGCCCTTGAGGTGCACTCCATAGAAATTGTTGTTCATTTCTATGATCACTAAGGTGGATCCTTTTGAAATTCAACATCTCAATAAAGTATTAGCATATCCCCTACAATATAAGGTGTGCCAATGAGGGTGAAGCATGCTCAACAAAGGATTTTCAGTTTTGATTATTATCTTGGATCTTAGATTCGATCTTCTTTTGTTTTTGGATATTAGATGTTGGATTAATATTCGGATTTAGATTTTGGATAAGAATCCATAACCTCACAAAACTTGTCAAATACTAGAAAATAATATATTGAATCATTACGTACTGCAAAGTTGGTTAACATATTTCATTTGAGAATATGTATGAATGTTAACTTAATGAGATGACAAAAGTTTTTTTTCCCTAAGATAAACAGTAGATGCACTTTTGATGATTTTAGGACTATTGTCTACTTCAATTTTTACATCAACATCTCGTAGTCATGCCAACATAGGTAGAGGGTTGAGTTTTTATTTTTTACTTCTTATGATTATTTACTTTATTTGAATTTATTGCTTCATTTTTATAGTTTGCTTTGTGTGGATGTTTTTCTTCATTTAATTATGAAGTTATTTTTACTCCCCAACATATGTTCTTGCATCTAGATTGAGTTAAAATCCTAGTTAATGATTCTTTAGCTAGATATTATGTTGGAATCTTATGGTAACTATTGTTTTGAAACAAATCCAATGACAAGTGATCTTTTTGGTCACAAGCCATAAGTTTGGGTATTAGAGGTCAATGTTAATGTTAAGAATAATGGTATTATTAAAGAGGTTGGTGGTAGAAATAACTTTATAGAGGATATTGATAGTCTCTCTTTCAATGGATCGTCTATGTTTCAACGTTTTCAATGTCACAAAAAGTCCTTTTAGAAATTGTAGAAGTATCACTAGCATTGCTAGATTGCTCATTAGGAAACATGTGTGAAGCCCCATGTTCCTATATTTTCTAAAGTATGAATAGGATGTATAATTTATTTCTCATGCAAGGTTAATCTCTTCCCTTGATATTTAATAATTAATTATATTTTATGTATATTAGCAAATTCATTGATCTAAAAATAGGATGCTAGATCATAGTCATATTACTAGGAACAATTATAAAATTTGATATTCTCACATGCAATAAAAGCTAATTGGATCAAATTAGTTTAACCAAACCGATAGAATGGATTTCTATCATCTTATTCATGCTAGGCCTCCCATGTCTTCAAGGGGAAAGAGGAAGCTTAATGACATGGAAGGCATCTTGGATCTCATATTCTCTACAATCTTGATACAATATTTGAAAAGTGGGTTATTGGATGTAGATGCAAGGTCACTTAGAAATCCATATGATGAATGTTTTATTCAAGTGTTGGGGATGCTTAATCACGGAGAAATGATTAATTTTATGATATTTCTCTTCCAAAAATTTATAATATTGGAAAGGTTATGGATTTCCAAGGATAATGATTTTGATGTCTAAGTAGGGCAATTTGATGCTTTAGTGTTTGATATATGGAATAGCATGTATAACATTGATGCATGGATGACCAAGGAGGATATTGTAGGTGGGATCAAGATAAATGATATGTAACAAGGTTTCTTACATGATAAGCCCAACTTTTATAGGAAGGTGTATTGTTCCTATTGATTCTCTTTCTGAATTATTTTATTCCTTGATGGTGATGGTTTGTGAATCTAATGCTTCACTAGAATAGCTAAGACACTTTATTAATGTCAAATTATAAATTTTGAAACCTTATTCATTGTCTACAAGTACCCTCTTCACTTTATTATTGATAATGAAAGCTTCAATGTACATTGGGAGGTAATATGATAAACTATTAAGAGGCATGTCACTTTGGCTACAAGTAAGTCAGTGACATTAAGATGAGTTTCCAACAAGGGCTCTTAATTATTGAAGGAATTTATACAAGATGCTTGAGGAGGTGCCACCTCTTGACAGACTGAACTGTTTGAAGAGCATTATAATTCACAACTGTGAGAAGCTGCAGAACATATCATGTGTCAAAGAATGGCATGTATCAAATTTACAATTCCCTGATAAAAAGGAGCATTGAAATAATTACCTTCAACTTACGAATGCAACTCCGTATTAGTGCATTGCTGCAATAACAGAAACTCATAAAACTGGTTATCATCATCCAATAACAATGTACTGCTTCAAAATGGCATCTGCAATGCTGGATTCAGTACTAGTGAGCAATAAATGTTTAGAGAATATCCAAGATTGAGACATGTGTTAGGTTTTTCTCAAGATTCTGAATAAGATTATATTTTCCTTTATGAATACATAGAGGAGACCCTTGTATGATCATTTTTCCATACCTCATTGTGATACCATAGTTTGGGTTTTCTATTTTGATGGTTGTGACTCGGTTATCTAGATATTCAAGGTGGCCAACAACTACATCATAGGCATGGGAGGTTATTTTATAATGGACACTATTGGTGTTGTTGGTTTGACCTTGGTTAGTTTTTTTAAAAGTTTGAGCATGCATTGGAAAATGATTTTGGTATGTCCTCAATTGTTCATTTGGCAATGTGGATACACTCCCTATTTTGATGTCTCCATTATCAATTAGATCCTGAACATGATTCTTTAGTTTTAGATATCAATTGGTTGAATGTAAATTTATTTTATGACATTCACATTATTTATTTTATTTGTAAAATGTTGGTTTTTGTTTGTTGTCATTGAAAGCCTTGATTTGCAAAAAGTTCCTGTTTACATTGACTAGTTTGTGAAACACTACCTCCAAGTGTTCCCCTAAGGAGATATGTTGTGTTATTTTAGTTTATTTCTTTGTTTGACCTATAGGAATTATTATACATGGAGCATTTTAGACTAATTGAATGTTACAAGTGTTTTAAAGACCTTTTAGTTAGTTTAGAAAATATTATGGTAAATCCCTTGGGAAGATGTAAGAACCAAGCTCTAAGGCTTGACCTCCTAAAGCATAAGGGATAATCCTAATCAAGTATGTGTCACTATAAGAAACTTTTTAGCATGCCATAAAAAACTATTCGCATGTTCCCTTGAATCACCTTTTTCATATTTGTAAAACTTGGGTATTTAAAATTAAAGAAGGTTATTTGTGGCATTGCCCTATCAAAGGGATAAAGACACAACTCCTCAATTTTTTCCTTTTTTATTTTCATTTTGATTCCTACTTGTAGTCCTTATAGAGAAATCTTCATAATTTACCATTCTTGAGAAATTGATCTTCTCTAAATTTGAGATAATTAGAGGAAAATATTGCATTATTGATTGAGTTGAGAAGGTCTAAGTGATATATTCACACTTGTGCATATATGTATACATATATACATACATTAATTTTATATATATACACACATGTACATATATGTATACATATATTCATGCATAATATGTGTGTGTGTGTGTGTGTGTGTGTGTGTGTGTGTTTTCTTATTTTATTTTTTAAAATTTCTTATTTAATTTTATATTTAAATTTATACATTTAACTATTTAATTAGTAGGTTAGTGTGAGTGGTTAGTGTTAAGGTTTATTTGTTAGTTCTTTTTAGTTTAATATCTTTTATTTTAATTCTTTCTTTTTTCCTTTGGTCCCTTTTTTAATCCTATTTTGGTTGTTTTTATTTATTCATATTATGGTTGTTCTTTTTCTTTTGTTACTTTTTGTGTTAATTATTTATTTATTTTCTCTTCCTTATTTTTGATCTAGGTTTTATTTTTAGTCTTGTCTGTTCTATTTAGTGCTTTTTCTTGCTAGGACTTCTTTTTGTTTTATTTTTAATTTATTTTTATTTGTCTCGTGTCATTTTTTGTATTGCTCTCTCTCTCTCTCTCTCTCTCTCTCTCTCTCTCTCTCTCTCTCTCTCTCTCTCTCTCTCTCTCTCTCTCTCTCTCTCCTCTCTCTCTCTCTCTCTCTCTCTCTCTCTCTCTCTCTCTCTCTCTCTCTCTCTCTCTCTCTCTCTCTCTCTCTCTCTCTCTCTCTCTCTCTCTCTCTTCCCTACCTATTCTCTATTTAGTTGGTTGAGTCTGCAACTTTTTCCATTTTCTCCTTATGCTCTCTTATCATCTTGATGATGGATCATGGACTCTGATCCAAAATGTTGATGCCAAAAAAACTCACACAATCAAATCCAGAAGCACATTTTAGACACTCACAAGGCTTGTCAATTGTTTACATCAAAGTTGTAATTGATCAAACATGATTTGTTTTTGTTTTGAGAATCATTTCATGCAACTTTCCCTTGTTAGCATAAGAAATTTTTAGATTATATTTGATGATTTATCTTGTGTAATGGTGTTGTTAGTAGTGGCATGCTCTTGATTTATAGGTGGTTGCTTTATGATTTTCAAATTCTCAAGGTTGTAATATAGGGGACATTGATCTCTCATCTTTAAGGTGCATGAGAATGTTATCTTTGCTTTGAAATATGAATTGCTACATTGCAACGTGATTTTGTACAATGTTAAGTCATTTCCATCATTGGTACTTTCACTTTGATCAGCAAGGCTATCATTATCATCACTCTTAGAAAATGTTTTCAATCACACTAATGGTAGAGATCTTGAATGAACAAACTCTTTTCATTGAAATTCAAATTAATTTTAGTTTGAAGTCTTCATTATAGTTGTTATGACACTTGGTTTAGTTTGGTTTTATATTGGTGTCACATAAAGGGAGAAGATAAAATAGACACAACAACAACCTATATTAGTCATTTTGAAGTATAACTAAATAGTATCCCCCAAATATACCTTGAAGATACTAGTGGGTGATCTTAGGGAATTTTTTCTAGCAACATTATGGAGCTACAATCCAATGCTCTTAATCTAGGCTATACAAATTCAATTATGGGAGTCATAAATATACCTTACAATACATGAAGCCCAAGACCATAACACAATAGTGATGTGTGAGGCTTGGGTGAATTAGTGGCATAAAACCATCATTAGATCACTTTTGATTCTCAAAAGCACACAAGAGCATAAGGAAAGAGCATATAAGTATATAACCACAAAAACACGCTAAAAAATAGAGATTATTTATTGCTAAATATTTAAATGATTAAGTTTGGTTTCGAAAATCAATTCTTCAACTCACAAACCCACACAACAAAGCCCTCAATTTATAGTAAGTTACTTTCCATAGTTGCATTTTTTGTCATCTCTTTATTTGAGTACCTTTTCTTTAGTATACTTGATACCCAACTTACATTGTTTTCTTTTATACAATGCTTCTAATATGGTACAATATATGAAGTGTTCTAGAACCCCTAACCTCAATGTTCTTCACTACACTATCCCATTAGGATTGTTGGTTTTACCCTATTTTTATGTGCATGCCTAAAGGGATGAATTCCTTGTCATCTCTGGTCTGTGACTCATGGTAACTTTCTTTATATGTCCTTTCAAAGTTAGAAATGCAAGGATACCCTTGTTTATTTTCTTTCAGTGTGAAGTATGGCATTCACTTGATCCTCGACTCTTTGACAACAGTATGCATCATAAGTTATCCTTGACCCCAAAACTCTAGGACTCCTATCTTTTGTATTGTTCACTTCCACCCACCTACTTTCATGACCTAGATCATTATTATTGACTCGATTTGACCCTATAACTACCCAATCAATTTTTTTTGTCCAAAAATAATTGTTCATCTCAAAGGTGTAGATTCACATGTACTAGCAATATAAAAATAAGGTGACTCATGCAATTATTAATGTAATGGTTGAAATTTTAGCTCTTAATGGTTCTCATTCCATCTCTCATGTAATGCCTCGTCAGAAACCCTAAAGGAAAAACAACACAACTAGGCAACTAAAGGGTGAATTTTTATTTTTTTAAAGATTAAGTGCATTAATTATAACAATTACACGTTTAATAACACGACGGAAGTCTAACACATGATTTCCTAAGGGTTACCAATGAAGATTAATTCTTAGATTATATTAACACCAAGGTTAATCCAATTGTCCATTATAATTAGGTAAATTAAATGCTTGAGAATAAACCTACACATATATCTAAATTCCATAATGAAAGAATTAAAGTATTACAATGCATTTATTTATCCATAAACCATTTATACAAAAGATCAAAGAAATTGAATTAACATACATTCCACCGATATAATATTACAATATCCATAAATACATGGCTTCCAAAAATAACACAAAATCCAAAAGTTACAATATCAAGGTTACATAAAAGTTTGATACAATGACCACAAGGTCTCAACTAAACAATGATCACGAACAAGAGTTGGTACATGAACCATGAACCAAGAAACACCAGCGAAGCCTTTCCTCACCTGAAGATACAATCCAGAACATCCGATGGGAAGTGGCACTACCACCCGACCATGTGATCCCGAAATGGAACCACCCCACCATGGTAGGCGATAGTAGAAGACCCTCAAGCAAGCAAAATAAGACAAGTATGACAAAACTACATGACTCCGCAAACATCCATGTGACTCAAATCACAAACACTAGGGACTCTAAGGAGAGAGTGTCATCACATGGCTTAAGGTGGTTACCCTGGTAGGCCTCCATAGGTCTTGGCCCCCATCCTAGGTTATCCTGGTAACCTCTTCGGCTCCATCTAAGCCTCATGCGGACCCTACCAATCCTTTCGTGAAGACAAGGTGATAGGTTTGCCATTCCAGGCCTTCTCACCACATCCTAAGCCTATACAAGTACTCAACTATGTACGAGACATATTATCTTAATTAATATTTAATCTCCCCAGCCCCTAATCAATTATTAGGTTATCACTTCTTAACTGACTTTCGAGGGGTTATCCTATCATCCACTTCGGGTGCGGCCCCCACTCGAAAGCCACTCTCTCTCATAGGACACTAATAGGAAAGGTCTCCCTACGAGAACTCTATGGCGAAAATAACAGCCATATCTAGTCTTGACAAAACACAGGTGAAGGATACACAATCACTAACCCAGGATTGACCATATGGAATAAAACACATGATGGCTCATATCAACGGGGTTATACAACAACACCTGACCAAGGGGATATATCCATAAATGACATGACGACAACACAACCACAATTGCAATGAAATAACACTCGACTGAAAATATCATTAACACTAAGATTCTAAAACAGGCAATCTTTTCATAAAACAGCCAAGAGCATAAATAACTTGCAACTAAAGTTATTTCAAAAAATAAGATAATACACTCTATCATAAAGGAAATTTCAAGTTGCCATTGCATAAAAGCTAAATTTATCACATTGAATTAATTTTCCCCTAGTCATATGTTTGAGAACAATATCCAAATATTCCAATTAAATAGGTATCCATATCCTAGATTATATTCCAAATTAGAATATATATAATAATATAATATAATTACACGAGTATATATTCTTTGAATATAAACCATGTAATTAAATCATATATAAAATATACACACTAAAAGAATATTTAAATTTTCAATAATACAATTTGCATACTAAATTGAAGATTTTCTTTTCAAAAATAAAATCTACATAATTAAAGAAACTTTATTTTTCAATATCCAACATTTAAAACTTACAAAGAAATTTATTTTTTTCAAAGCATATTAAAAGAAAATGCTTTTAATAAACTATGTTTATCTATGCATACCTATGAATATTTATATATTTTTTTTGTTTATATTAAACAAAATTAAAAATAAAAATAAAATAAATAAATAAAAATAAAATTGGTAGCTAGGCTACCGCAAGGTAGCTGCTACCATATGGTAGCAGGCGCTACCTTATGGTAGTGTTACTACCATACGGTAGCAGCCGCTACCCTTGGGTAGCGCTGCTACCTTATGGTAGCAGCTGCTACCTTTGGGTAGCCTCTGCTACCGTGGGTAGTAGGCTCCGCCTCCCCACTATTTCCCTTTTTTTTTAATATAGTTTTTAAAAAAAAAAAATCCATAGCATAACAAAACAATAAAACTCCTTTTCAATAAAATTTATTTCTAAAAAAAATTAATTGATACAAAATTTCCCATACATTAATAAACCAATAAATTTAATTCCCAATTAAATTTACAATGATGGTAAAACACATAATTTTACAATTAAATACACAGAGATGTATAAATATTGACAGAATAGCCATAGCAAAATATCAAAACCAATACCAATCTAGAGGACATTTTCTCTGGCAAAACCCATTTTCTCCCAAAACTTGCAACTTTTTATGCACAGTAAAACATCTTGGCAAAATTTACCAGAATAACTCTTCCAAAATCCTCACAAAATTTAATCTACAAACACCCAAGAAATAACTTCTTTCCATAAACTAAAATTAATTTCAGGAATGAATTTTAGCCAAGAACATGAAATAACCAGAAAGGGTTTTGGATTTGACAAATATTTTTAACATACATCATTCAGAAAGAGGGAAGAAATAAAATATTTTCTTTAAAAAACAACCAGAAGAGGCCACCCAGCCTGTATAGCTTTCCTGGAAGATTCACGTGGAAGAGCTCAATCCTGTACTGGTTTTCCAAGCCGACCCCTCTTCCAGCAATCCTCTGATAATTTCTTCTTCAACAAAATATTGCTTCCAAAATAATTTTTCTTCCCCAAAATCTCTGCCTCCTTCTTGTGTACCAAAAAGAGAAAGATCTATTCTTTTTAACCTAAACTTTTATGTTGCACATATTTTTCCCAGAAACCTAATATTTAATTTTAGTAATAAAAACAATTTTATTTTCTTTTCTTTTTTTTTAATTCTCACTTAAAAAGATAATTAAATGAACATGCAAAAATCATAATCCTTTATTTTTTTGTTTTTTTCTTTTCTTTTCTCATGCTAAATAATTAATTTTCCAAACAAAGAAAATTAAGCAATACTTTAATTCTAATTTATTCTTTTATTCATTTACTTATTTAAGATTCTAGGAAACAATAAATGAAATTAATCTAATTTATTTTTCACTAAAATTTAAATAAGATATAATTCGAATACAATGCAACTTGCAATCTAATTTAATAATTTCTTTTAATTAATTAAATATCAAATCTCAATGCATAAAATACATAATTCCAAAATACCATGAGATAACTCCATAAATTTAATTAATTAATTAAATCCACTAAATACACAAACTGAGCAAACCCCAAGCAAAGACTCATAAAAAGGTCAAATGACAAAATACGAAGGCCGAACAAACTGACAGGACGACCAACTGACGATACTCACAAGAGTGTAACTAGGTAAAATAGGGTCAACTACTACCTCCTCCACTTCCATCGGATAAATATAAGGCACGTTCAAACCTATGAAGCCAAGTGGAGACGATACCCCGTACCTATCTGATACTTGTACCTGCAATATCCTGCATCACCGAACCACATATGCATGTATACAATATAGAAAACACGGCATACACACCGATGAAGGAGAATCGTGACATTCCCTATCTCACCGGAGTGAGTGAAGGAAAATCGTCCCCTTGCATCCAGTACACTCGCAGACACGCAACATATAATTTCACATTGCATAGATAAAATAAAGTGTCAGTACATAGCAATAATCCATAAAATGCCATAAATCACAAGTACTGAAATACTGTAAATAAATTATGAATCTCATATCCAGATAAAGCATGAAATAATGTCATATAAGTCTGAATAACACATCATAGTAATGTATCCACTGAAAGTAAACAATAATAAAATATGAGTACTACATTCTCCCCCACAAAACTAGGCTTACTCCAAGAAGCCTAAAACAAATAAGAATACAGCTCTCTCATCTTCGCTGCATCCTCCCAAGTCGCTGAGGTCTCATCATTTGGTTCCCATAGGACCCTTACCTGATCGATGGTGTGACCCCTGAGGATCAAATCCCGATGCTGAAGAATGCGCACGGGCTCCATGGAAAGTTGCCCGTCCTTGACCTACAAAGAGTTCCAATCAAGAACATGTGTCACGTCAGGATGATAAGGTCGAAGAACTGAAACATGAAAGACATTGTGGATGTGGGATAGACTCAATGGCAAGGCAAGATGGTAGGCAACAGGTCCTATCCTCTCAAGGATCTAAAAAGGGCCAACAAACTGAGGTGCCAACTTAGAACCCTTTCCATAACGGATCAGACTCTTCCATCGACGCACTCTCAAAAACACACGGTCACCAACATAAAACTGACGATCTACCCTATGAGCATCTGCATACTTCTTATGTTTATCCTGTACAACTACCAAATGCTCTTGAATCCGCTCAACCTGCTGCTCCATCTCTAGAAGAATATTCGGTCCTATAAGCACCCTGTCCTCTAGCCGATCCCAACTCAAAGGAGTGCGGCAAGGATGACCATACAATGCCTGAAAGGGGGACATACCTATGGAGCTATGATATCCATTGTTATAAGAAAACTCCACTAGATAGATATAATCCTCCCAGCGCGACTTCTGGTCCATAACATACATGTGAAGCATGTCCTCCAAAACCTGATTCACTCGCTCGATCTAACCATCTGTCTCTGGGTGATAATCTGAACTAAAGTTCAATTGAGTCCCCAAAGCATGCTGAAGTGAGGTCCACAATGCTGAGGTAAAGACGGGATCTCTATCAGAGATGATCCACCTCGGAATCCCATGCAATCTCACTACATCTTCCAAGAAGACTCGTCCCACCACTGCTACCATATAGGAAGCTCGAATAGGAACAAAGTGAGCAACCTTTGTCAATCTATCAACAATGACCATGATGGCATCGTGACGACGCGAAGAGACAGGAAACCCAATAATGAAATCCATGGAAATGATATCCCATTTCCAATCCGGTACCAAATTAGGTTGTAAAAGCCCTGTCGGGTGTTGATGCTCTGCCTTCACCCACTGACACTCTAAACACTTCGACACAAAATCAGCAATGTCGTGTTTCATACCAGCCCAATGATAAATCTGTCTAAAATTTGCGTGCATCTTCTTGACACCTAGATGTGCCGAATAAGTTGCACAATGGGCCTCAATCATGATCAAAATGTAAAGACCCTCCAAAGGAGGTACATAGATCCATCCAAGGTGAGGAAGAAGTCCATCTACCTCAAGGTTATATCCAGAAAATCTACCCTCTAAAGGCCTTTCAGACTCTATCGCGGCTCTAACATCCTGATACCAAGTATCCTGAGGAAGAACTCCAAGAATCCTCCCTCTCAAGTCTACTCCAAGGGACAATGCTGAAACTTCATGCCGCCTATGACTCAAAGCATCAACCACCACATTCTCTTTCCCCTGAATATAACGAACCTCAAAATCATACTCGCAGAGGAATTCCATACATTTCCATTGTTAAGCATTCAAGTTCAGCTGCGTGAATATATACTACAGACTGTGGTGATCACTATGCATCTCAAATCGACACCCTAACAAGAAATGTCGCCATCTAACCAAAGCATGAACTACAACTACCAACTCTAAATCGTGAACTGGATAGTTCAACTCGTGGTTCTTGAGTTTGTGAGACTCATAAGAAACCACACGTCCATCTTGCATAAGCACTGCACCTATACCTTCCCAAGAGGCATCTGTGCATACCATAAAATCTCTAGATAGAACAAGAACTGCCAAAATCGGAGCACTGACAAGGATTTCCTTCAAGGTACGAAAAGTTTCCTCACACTACTCTGACCAAACAAACTTCTTCCCTTTCCTCTGAAGAAAAGTAATCGGGTGTCCTATCCAGGAAAAGCCCTAAACAAAGCGACAGTAATATCTGGCCAAACCCATAAAACTCCTAACTTCTGAAACGTTGGTCGATGCTAACCAATCAACAATGGCTTGAATCTTTGAAGGATCCACGGATACACCTTCTCCCGAAACCACATGACCAAGATAGTTCACCTCAGACTGGAAGAAGTCACACTTTGCCAAATTGGCATAAAGCTGATTCTCCCTCAAGCACTGCAATACCTGACGTAAGTGACCTTCATTCTCTTCCATAGTTCTAGAATAAATCAATATGTCATCCAAGAACACAAGGACAAAATGATCAAGGTAGGTGCGAAAAACCCCATTCATGAGGCTCATGAAAACTGAAGGCGCGTTCGTCAACCCAAATGGCACCATTGTGAACTCATAGTGACCATAACGAGTACAAAACGTTGTCTTATGAATATCTGCATCCTAAATGCGCAACTGATGGTACCCAGATTTCAGGGCTATCTTAGAGAACACCTTGGCTCCCTTTACCTGATCGAAAAGATCATCTATACGAGGCAATGGATATCGATTCTGGATGGTTACCTTATTCAGCTGTTGATAATCAATGCATAACCGAAGAGAACCATCCTTCTTCTTAACGAAGATAACAGACACACCCCAAGGAGAAACACTAGGACAAATGAATCCCTTGGCCAACAATTCCTCTATCTGCAATTTCAACTCACTCAACTCCTGAGTAGTCATCCGATATGGAGCTCTCGAAATAGGTTCAGCACCACGACCAAGTCTATGCAAAAGTCTATGTCTTGCTTCGGAGGCATACTAGGAATATCCAATGGAAACACATCAGCATACTCTCGAAGAATAGGGTGACCATCAAGAGTGATTTCTCGACTCTCTAACTCATCCGCATCCTCAAGAATAACTGCAAAAAGCTGACACCCTCTACGCATGCACCGCTTAAGTTGCATAGTGGAAATCATACATAGGGATATCAGTCTCTGAAATCCAACAATCTCCACTTCCCCACCAAGGTCATCTAAACACTCCACTATCTTCTTGCGATAGTCTATGCGAGCACTGTGAGATGAAAGCCAATCCATTCCCAACACAACTCCATAAGAACCCAAAGGAATGAATCGAAGGTCAACTGAAGTAACTATGGTTCCTAGGTCCAACTCACAACTAGGAATAAAGGCATCTATAGAAACATGGACACCTATAGCCAACTCTACTTGCCACCTATCCACCTGCTTAGCAGATGTGAGTCTGCACCGCTCCACAATGGACGAAGAAATGAAAGAATTTGAAGCACCAGAATCAAAAAGTACAAAGATAGGGATTCTGCATAACACGCCTGTTGCCTTAATAATTGTACCTTGATGATCATCTTGGCAGTCATCCACCGTTGTAAACACTCTATGGGATCTCCCTGCATCTCCCACTGTAGGCTCTATTGTTGCTAGCCTCTGACTACCAGTATGGTGGAAACTTTGAGGGCACTGTGCGGCTATGTGACCAAACTGCCCACAAGAGAAGCAAGCTCCTCTACCTGGTTCTCTATTACCTGTCAACCCACTAGACTACTGGAAACTTCCCCGGCTAGGGGCATGAGATGCACTCTGTGAGGACTGCCCTGAAGGGCCCTGTTTGCCCCTCTGTCAATTCCTATTCTTCCTATACTGAGAGTTGCCACCCTACTGGCCTTGGAACTATTTTGATTTTGACAGTTGTTGCTGCTGCTGTTGTCCACCCTTAGCAGGTGCCTGAGGAGTCCTAAATGGTGCAGCTGATTGGGACTGATTTCCCTGAGCTTTGTTCCCACTGGAAGGTGCACTCCCTATCTGTACACCTAACTGACAACCAAGTGCACGGCTAAGGTTCAGCTCAACCAATCTGGCTTTCGCCATGGCTATCTCAAGTGAAGGTGGTTCAAACACCCTCACTCCTCCATTGATGCAGTCATTCAAACCTCTCAAGAAGTGCTGAACAAGCATAGCCTCATCGTTACCAATATCGGCATACTATTTGAGCTCACAAAACCTATGCTCATACTGGTCTATTGTCATACCATACTGATGTAAGGCATAGAACTCATCTGCTCGAGTCTGCCTCCACTGGGGTGAGAGAAATCATACCCTGAATCTCTCCAGAAATAGCTCCCATGTTATGGTGTTAATGCACACACCGATCTTCTCCTCCTCTAGTCTCCACCAGATCGAAGCAAAACTATCAAGATGCATAATAGCACATCTCGCCTTAGTGTTGCTACTGTATGGGAACATAGCGAAACACCAATCCAAACTGATAAGCCAGGTCTCTGCCTCGAGACCGGTACCCATACCATCAAAGAAAGGAGGGTTGGACCTCATCAAGTCCTTTATGTGACCGAAAGACACTGGATCTCGGTCAGCTAGGATCTCCCTCCTCCTGGGTGATCTCTCTCTCTTTCTCTCCTCTGGAACATGTTGATGTGACTTCTCAACATGAACATGAATAGGTTGATCAACCTCAGGCCTAGGGTCTAACCTGGCCAGAACCTCCTGAAACATCTGTCTCAGCTCTTCCCTTTCGGGAACCTGCACTCCTGCATGCTAAGAATCCTGATGAACTGACTGTTCCGGCTCAACACTCACATGAGTGGGTGGTGGTGAAGGATTGTGACAGTCAAAACCATGGCCCCGTCCTCCACCTCTGCCTCCTTTGCGACCACTCGTACGACCACCTCCCCTAGCTTTCCTAGCCATGACCTAGCACCACAAAAGAGAAAATGGTTCAGATCTACGGCAAGGATAAGACAAGAGAAACACAAACATTAAGACCTAAGTAAAAAGGTCAAGTTGAATGGGCTCACTACAAACCTAGAGTACCTAGTGTTGAAACCTATGCTCTGATACCAAATGCAATGCCCCATCAGAAACCCTAAAGGAAAAACAACACAACTAGGCAACTAAAGGGTGAAATATTTTTTTTTAAAAGATTAAGTGCATTAATTATAACAATTGCACGTTTAATAACACGGCGGAAGTCTAACACATGATTTCCTAAGGGTTACCAACGAAGATTAATTCTCAGATTATATTAACACCAAGGTTAATCCAACTGTCCATTTTAATTAGGTAAATTAAATTCTTGAGAATAAACCTACACATATATCTAAATTCCATAATGAAAGAATTAAAGTATTCCAATGCATTTATTTATCCATAAACCATTTATACAAAAGATCAAAGCAATTGAATTACATACATTCCACCGATATAATATTACAATATCCATAAATACATGGCTTCCAAAAATACCATGGAATCCAAAAGTTACAATATCAAGATTACATAAAAGTTTGATACAATGACCACAAGGTCTCAACTGAACAATGATCACGAACAAGAGCTGGTACATGAACCACGAACTAAGAAACACCAGCGAAGCCTTTCCTCACTTGAAGATACAATCCAGAATATATGATGGGAAGTGGCACTACCACCCTACCATGTGATCCCTAAATGGAACCACCCCATCGTGCTAGGAGATAGTAGAAGACCCTCAAGCAAGCAAAATAAGATAAGTACGACAGAACTACATGACTCCGCAAACATCCATGTCACTCAACTCACAAACACTAGTGACTCTAAGGAGAGAGTGTCATTGCATGGCTTAAGGTGGTTACCCTGGTAGGCCTCCATAGGTCTCGGCCCCCATCCTGGGTTATCCTTGTAACCTCTCCTGAACCTCCGGCTCCATCTAAGCCTCATGCGGACCCTACCAATCCTTTCGTGAAGACAAGGTGATAGGTTTGCCATTCCAGGCCTTCTCACCACATCCCGAGCCTATACAAGAACTCAACCATGTCCAAGGCATATTATCTTAATTAATATTTAATCTACCCACCCCCTAATCAATTATTAGGTTATCACTTCTTAACTGACTTTCGAGGGGTTATCCTACCATCCACTTCGGGCGCAGCCCCCGCTCGAAAGCCACTCTCTCTCATAGGACACTAATAGGAAAGGTCTCTCTACGAGAACTCTATGGTGAAACTGACAGCCATATCTAGTCCTGACAAACCACAGGTGAAGGATACACAATCACTAACCCAGGATTGATCATATGGAATAAAACACACAATGGCTCATATCAACGGGGTTATACAACAACACCTGACCAAGGGGATATATCCATAAATGACATGACGACAACACAACCAAAATTGCAATGAAATAATGCTCAACTAAAAGTATCATTAACACTAAGATTCTAAAACAGGCAATCTTTTCATAAAATAGCTAAGAGCATAAATAACTTGCAACTAAAGTTATTTCATAAAATAAGATAATACACTCTATCGTAAAGAAAATTTCAAATTGCCATTGCATAAAAGCTAAATTTATCACATTGAATTAATTTTCCCCTAGTCATATGTTTGAGAACAATATCCAAATATTCCAATTAAATAGGTATCCATATCCTAGATTATATTCCAAATTAGAATATATATAATAATATAATATAATTACATGAGTATATATTCTTCAAATATAAACCATGTAATTAAATCATATTTAAAATATACAAACTAAAAGAATATTTAAATTTTCAATAATACAATTTGCATACTAAATTCAAGATTTTCTTTTCAAAAATAAAATTTGCATAATTAAAGAAACTTTAGTTTTCAATATCCAACATTTAAAACTTACAAAGAAATTATATTTTTTTTAAAGCATATTAAAAAAAACTACTTTTAATAAACTATGTTTATCTATGTATACCTATGAATATTTATATATTTTTTTTGTTTATATTAGACAAAATTTAAAAAACAATTAAAAATAAAAATAAAATTGGTACCTAGGCTACCGCAAGGTAGCTACTACCATACGGTAGCATATGCTACCTGCGGTAGCACTGCTACCATATGGTAGCAGGCGCTACCTCATGGTAGCGCTGCTACCGTGGGTAGCAGGCTCCGCCTCCCCACTATTTCCCTTTTTTTAATATAATTTTTTTTTTTTTTTAATTTCCATAGCATAACAAAACAGTAAAACTCTTTTTCAATAAAATTTATTTCTTAAAAAAATTAATTGATACAAAATTTCCCATACATTAATAAACCAATAAATTTAATTCCCAATTAAATTTACAACGATGGTAAAACACATAATGTTACAATTAAATACACAAAGATGTATAAATATTGACAAAACAGCCATAGCAAAATATCAAAACCAATACCAATCTAGAAGACATTTTCTTTGGCAAAACCCATTTTCTCCCAAAACTTGCAACTTTTTATGCACAGTAAAACATCTTGGCAAAATTTGCCAGAATAACTCTTCCAAAATCCTCACAAAATTTAATCTACAAACACCCAGGAAATAACTTCTTTCCATAAACTAAAATTAATTTCAGGAATGAATTTTAGCCAAGAACATAAAATAACAGAAAGGGTTTTGGATTTGACGAATATTTTTAACACATCATTCAAAAAGAGGGAAGAAATAAAATATTTTCTTTAAAAAACAACCAGAAGAGGCCACCCAACCTATATAGCTTTCCTGGAAGATTCACGTGGAAGAGCTCAGTCTTGTACCAGTTTTCCAAGCCAACCCCTCTTCCAGTAATTTCTTCTTCAACAAAATATTGCTTCCAAAATAATTTTTCTTCCCCAAAATCTCTGCCTCCTCTTTGTGTACCAAAAAGAGAAAGATATATTCTTTTTAACCTAAAATTTTAGGTTGCACATATTTTTCCCAAAAACCTAATATTTAATTTTAGTAATAAAAACAATTTTATTTTCTCTTCTTTTTTTTTTATTTCTCACTTAAAAAGATAATTAAATGAACATGCAAAAATCATAATCCTTTATTTTTTTGTTTTTTTCTTTTCTTTTCTCATGCTAAATAATTAATTTTCCAAACAAAGAAAATTAAGCAATACTTTAATTCTAATTTATTATTTTATTCATTTATTTATTTAAGATTCTAGAAAACAATAAATGAAATTAATCTAATTTATTTTTCACTAAAATTTAAATAAGATATAATTCGAATACAATGCAACTTGCAATCTAATTTAATAATTTCTTTTAATTAATTAAATTTCAAATCTCAATGCATAAAATACATAATTCTAAAATACCAACTATGAGATAACTCCATAAATTTAATTAATTAAATCAATCCACTAAACACACAAACTGAGCAAACCCCAAGCAAAGACTCATAAAAAGGTCAAATGACAAAATACGAAGGCAAAACAAACTGATAGGACGACCAACTGACGACACTCACAAGAGTGTAACTAGGTAAAATAGGGTCAACTACTATCTCCTCCACTTCCATCGGACAGATATAAGGCACGCTCAAACATGTGAAGCCAGGTGGAGACGATACCCCGTACCTACCCGGTACTTGTACCTGCAATATCCTGCATCACCGAACCACACATGCATGTATACAATATAGAAAACACGACATACACACTAATGAAGGAGAATCGCGATGTTCCCTGTCTCACCGGAGTGAGTGAAGCAAAATTGTCCCCTTGCATCCAATACACTCGCAGACACGCAACATATAATTTCATATTGCATAGATAAAATAAAGTGTCAGTACATAGCAATAATCCATAAAATGCCATAAATCACAAGTACTAAAATAAGATAAAATAAAGTCTCAGTACATAGCAATAATCCATAAAATGCCATAAATCACAAGTACTAAAATACTGCAAATAAATTATGCATCTCATATCCAAATAAAGCATGAAATAATGTCATATAAGTCTGAATAACACATCATAGTAATGTATCCACTGAAAGTAAACAATAATAAAATATGAGTCTAATAAGTTCAAACGAGGAGGGATACTACATCTCGGCCATCAATATCATGGATTACTATGAATACAATAGGTGGACTTGAATCTTTGGATTTATATTGAATTCTTGCACAAGGATTTGATTGAGAAGTGTTATAAATACAAAGTTTATTCTTCATCAAAAGTGTTGATCATTAAGACAATTTTCTAGTTTGCAAGTACTTCAAATTCATTGTGAGACATCAAACACTACTAGTCTAAGCTACAACTATTGGAGTACATCTTGTAAATCATAGGAAGTTTTTGTAAAGCATATTTACATGTAATGGTATGTCCTAATGGTACTTTATAATTATTCAAAGAAATATTTTAATAGTAGTTATGTATTACCCTTGTCACATTTGTTGACACAGATATAATGAGGGTTTGATGTGTGTGATAATATCTAGTGCATTACAATTTTTTTGTAATTGCCATTCCTTTATTACATATGGTTTATTGTCGTTTTGAGATATATTAATAAACACGCTCATTGTGTAAAATGTAATCTTTTATTCATATGTAAATACATCTTTGGTCATGTTGATGTTTTGTTGGATGTATCAACTCTCTCTTTGTTGTTCATGGCTCTGTTATCCAATTGAGTAGTCTTTAGTCCATATTAGTGATGGATCAATCAATTTTTTTTAATTTAAACAATCCCTTTGTACTAATAGATTAGGAATTCATAAATGTTTGTGATTCAGTATTACAAAATAGGGAACAATATCAAGTAAACTTAAATAAATAAATCATCATAGAATCGTGTCATGCATTTTTACACATGTTTATGATGTAAAGATGGATAAGAGACTAATTTCATATTTGATGTGTTGCCTTCTTTTGTCTTTGTCAATGATATTGAAGCTACTAATATTTGCTAGCCTGAAAATAGTTTTGATGTGGCTACACTTGGTGATAAAATTGTTAAGACAAATGTTAATGCAACAAATGACTTTTGGTGTGAAGGTATTGCCCTTGATGATTGTAAAGATAGTGACCGTGTGGACCAATATGAGGACCTATTTCTTTGATTCAAGACTTGCTATCTTCCTAGTGTAGATTATATTTTATTTACGTCACAAGAAAATGTTGTTGTAGTAATTGAGGAAGGAGAATAAATGTGTTATAAGTTTGATTCTAGCAATAAATAAAGCATAATAGATTTCCAAAGTGATCACAAAACATATAGATAATTTGAAGAACTTAAGGTGTCTTGCAATAGTGATTTTTGTTTTAATGGTGTGAATTGCAGCTTGTATCATACTTATGATTCAAATATTGAAGAGTGCATCAACACATATGAAAGTGATGTATGTTGGCTATATATTGTCTCAGAATTTGATAAAGATACTATTGTGTATGAGGCTTTTCTTTTTCAAAGTCAATTCTCTACTATTGTGAAGAATGGTATGCTATATTATGAGTCTTTTGTATGGGTCCAACATACAATGATGGTGGTGTTGAGAAACAATGTATATATCAATAAAAATATCAACATGTTACCATCCAAGTTGATATTGTACTTGAGTTTGATGCATTCCAATTTGGAATGCAAGATGATTTCCTTTCTTATGCTAAGAAAGGTGCTATTAGGTATACTTTTATTTGCCATATGAGTTGGAAGTTTTTTCCTTTTTCCTTGATTCATATGATAAGGCTAGTACATGTAACAAGATTAAATAACTGGATGGTAAATGTTTTTTTTCAGCTATATATGATGTTATTGAACTAGATTTATTTTGTCTACCCCTTATTGTTATTTGCGTCCATAATACATTATGTGATAATTCTTGCACCTATTATTTGTGGTTATGTTGGCATTTTGCATATAGATTGCATTAATGATATGTTGTCATTGATGTCAATTGAACCAGTGAATGGTATTCGTGATATTGTTGATGTTATTGTTATTATTGCTATTTTCTTGTAACCGGTATGATAAACTTTAAGGAAGATGTTGTAAACCGGTATATGGTAGTTTGTAAGTTGAAGCGGTGTAAAGGGTTAAACCTTTCTATATTATGTAACTGGTAAACCCTACCAATTATTTTATGTTAAACCCTAACCGATCAAGTTTGTTAGTTTAAGATCTAATGTTGAGCGGTAATGATGGAGACACGTGTAATCATTGAATGAGGATTAGTTCAGATTGATTTGGCGCGTTTGTTATCTTGGAAAGGAGAAAAGTGGATTGCATCTAATAAATAGCGTGCGATGAGTTACAAAGTCCGATGAAGCGATGATCATGGAGCGGTTGGAATTTTCTTGATTAATGTGGAGAGATTGTTGTGATTTCTAATGGTCAAGATTGTACCGACTTGTTTGTAATCTTGATGATGATAATTAGGTTTTTGTTGTGTTACCGACCTAGTTGATTTGTATTAAAGGTCGATGATATTGTTTTGTTAAGTGTTGGCAAAGTTGACAAGATTGGTAGAAACTAGTTGAGTGTGTGGTTGCCTAACCGGTGTATGGATCTGCAGTTTGAGTAAAGGCAGATTGAAGCTTAAGAGGGATCTGATCAAGCATATGTAGTGCTATTCAGACAGATCAAGAAAACATGTTACCGGGTAAGCTCTAACAAGCTTGTTTACTTTCTAAATCCTCTCACAAGGTGATCCATTAGTTTGGATTCTCAAATCCTCCAACGAGGTTACTCCTAACAGGGTATTGTACTTTTCATCAAGGCATATTTGTAAATCCCTTAATTGGGTGATTCCTAACAGAATCAGTTCTTAACAGGACTTATTGTAAAAGCTTTAACAGGCTTGGCTCCTAACAGGGCTAACTTCAAAAGAGTTCAAATAGCTATCCTTGTGAGTCTCATCTCACCGTGTTTTTTACCTATTTGGGTTTTCCACGTATAAATATTTGTGTCAAGTGGTGAATGCTTTTGTGGTTATGATCTTATTTGTTGATTTGATTAACTACTTAACTATTCTGATATGGCAATAACTGGAAGCATTGAGAGATGAATATGTTGACATATGATTAAGCATTTTTTATGTTTACAAGATTGAAGTTGTTTACTATTAAGTTGTCATAACAGTCAAACCGGTTGATGTTGGGTGATGTTGGTAATTTTTGAGATATTATCTTGACTGAGTTATTTGTTGATGAGTTTTTTTTTTAGTTTGGGGGTTTGTATCAGTTTTTCAGTATACTGATTCACCCCCCCCCCCCTCTTAGTATTCTACCAGATACTTGTTCTTTCATCATACCATCAAATTATCCTATGGTAATAAAGTTTATAGTGAAGTGACTCTTCATTTATTATATAGTGTTCACAAACTAGAGATAGAGCACTTCATTTGTTGCAATTGGGTGGTGATTACAATTGTGACTTGAGAGATATTAGTGACTTCAACAAGCTCAAGTTTGAAAAAGGAAAATGATTGTTGTAGCTTATCCATGTCCTTGTGTCATGGGTCCTTATGGAAAGCCTAATCTATCATTATATTGTGTTGTGTTTGTAGCCATATTTTAAAAAACTTCAAGCCTCTACGTCATTAGCTGCAAGTTTTCTTGCCTTATACATATTTTGATATGTTTTTTGGTATATATTTTGTTGTGTTTTTGGTATATCTTGTCTTGTAAACATCATGCTAATTATGTGTGCTATCATGATCCCTATTTGATCATGATGAAGTGTGTTTGTCTTGGTCTCCTTTTGGTCCCCTATTATGGTATGCTCTTAGGCATGGTTGGATTTGTGTTGTACCTACAAGAGGCACACACCCCCAACCAAATCAATTGTTAAGACACAATCTTGCATATCCAAATTTTTATTGAGTCCCAACTCTTTTGTGCCCTTAGGCCTCATTTCATCCATCACATATCATTAATAAAATAAATCTTTGTATAGGTCTCTATTTGTCAAATTTGCCTAATTTTTATCCTTTGGCATCCACCATGTGCATATTATGAGTTAGAAGTTCAAAAATTTAAAATTTTCTACGTGTGGAGGTTTTATGTTCAAATTTCTAAACACAGTGTTGAATGTTAGTGTTTCAAAATTTCCCTTCTTAGTATGTCTTTCCTTACAAGTCCATATTTTTTCTTTGACCCAATTAGAGTTTCAAACTTTCTTCCCCAATATACATTTCCTTCATCCTTTGCCTTCATCCCTTTTCCTTAAAAATATTTCAAACTTTTCTTTACCAATATCCATATGCTCCCATCATTGCTTTCTTCCCTATCTTTGTTAAACTTTTGAACTTTGTCTTACTTGCCTATTTTCCCTTCAAACCCTAACTCCTCAATTCCTACACTAAGTTACCCTTCAAAATCGCAATTTTTCCCATACCTTTCTTTGAATACTTATTTTTGGTATTCTGTATCATTGGCTTTTGGTGGTTTCTTCAATAAACTTCTTCAAAGTTAGTGATCCAAGAATACTTCTAAAATGGTACAAGGTATTAAGTATTCTTGAACCTTGATTGTCAACACTTTTCACTATGCTATCTCATTGGGATCACGAGTTCAAACCTATTCTTATGTGAGCACATAAAGAGATGAATTCCTTGGTATTTTCAGTCACTAACTCTTGCTAACTTCCTTCACATCCTTTTGGAGTCAAAGATGTGAGGATGCCCTTATTAATTTTTTGTATATGAAGTATGTCAATCTCCCAATCCCCAAGTCTCCAACAATGGTATGGTTCATAAGTATCCTTCACCCCTTATCCTCATTGTTCAATACCACCTTCATGAGCTATAACACCATTATTGACCCAAGTTGACCCTACAACTACCCAATTTTTTTTCTTGCTCAAAAATAACCTTTCGTCTCAAAGGTGTAGACTCATATACTTCCATTGATGGAAAAGGGTGACCCATTTAGCCATAATGTGATGGTTAAAATTTTAGTTCCCAATGGTTCTCACGTCAACTCCTAACCATCAATTGCATGGATTTCCATGAACATGGTAGGTGTATTTGAATATCCAAATCTATATCGAATTATTATGCATGGATTCATGTGACTAGAAGAAAAGCCATAAATACATGCTGCGTTCTACATGAAAGAGATTGTGATTGAGACAATTTTGTAGTTTGCAAATGCTTCGAGTTGGTTCTATGACATTAAAAGTTATCGATTTGAATTACAACTATTAGAATACATCTTGTAAATAATTGGAAGGGTTGGTAAATCACATTTATATGTTTAACATTTTGTAGTGATTCAATAAAATATTTTAATAAAACTTTTGTATTTTGTCTTGCCACATTTGTTGGGACAAATATAATGAGGATTTGATGTATGTATGATAGAATCTAATACATTACAAATGATTTTTAATGGTCATTCCTTTGTTGTATATGGGTTATTGCAGTTTTGAAATGGATTATTAAGAATGTCCATTGTGTAAGATGTAGTTTTTGATTTGTATGTAAATACATCTTTGATTTTGTCAATGTTATTTTAGATTTTTCTTTTGTGTTGTTCATAACTTTGTTGTCAAATGGAGTAGATATCAATCTATGTTGGTGATGTATCAATAAATTATACTTTAAAGAATCCCTATACTTGGTAAATTAGAAATTCATACATGCTATTAATGATTCACTATTACAAACCAAGGAACAATCTCAAGCATACCTAAATAGCACAATCATTGAAAAATCATGTTACTTGTATGTACACCTTGCCATTATATATGTAATATCAAATGAGATTATCTAAAGGGATTAAAATGCTACAATTACTTGTAGGTGAATGCTCAATATGTTGTATCAACTTTTGAAGAGGTTTAATGTAATTAGTTAATGCTACAATTACTTGTAGGTGAATGTTCAAGATGTTCTATTAACTTTTGAAGAGATTTTATGTAATTATTTAGTCTTTGATTTGGTGATAATAAAGAGGTTAAATGTGCATTATATATAGCTACTACTTATTGTAGTCATGTTACATTTTAATTGATGTACAAACCTATTAGGGATACCTATATAAATACCCTCCTTGATCTAGCTAAGCCTTAAGTAGGACAAACTACCCACTTTTAGATTTTAAGCCTTACTCTATTGATGATCCTTTGTTTACGTTCTTGATGGTAAACTTCTAACCTAGAAGGCGATGCTCAATTATAGGATTGTGTAGCGGTGATTTTGGGATCCAACATTGTTTATGTGCCAAAAAAAATCCAATGATTTGTATATTGTGTTGGTCGCCCAAAAAAATATCAAAAATCACCTTAAAACTAGTTTGTGCAAGGCTTTTATCTCGAAGGTTATCAAGTCAAGACAAATCCAATAGCTTGTATTATCGAAGACCACAACCCTAATTCTAATTTTTTTTCTGTATATTCTTTATTGCAAACAGAACCCTTAGATTACTACTTTATGAGAAGTTTTTTTATTTTGGTATCCAAAAAAACTTTTTACTCAATCAAGGCAAATGTAAAGCACAAAAATAGAAGTTACCTTAAAATACTTTAATTTACCACAAATGTTTGCCCTTTTCTTTGATGAAAATGCCTATTACATTAAAAATGATGTCTAAATTGACACTTTAATACCACTTGTAATGAATTTACTTACCACAAAAGAAAAAATACATTAATATTTATAACAATTCCACAATATTGAAATGGCAAAAAATAAACATAATAGAATAGATCCACACAGCAATGATAGACTAGGAGTAAAAAACATGATTAATACATAAAATTATTGAAGGGGGCAACCTACAAAAGTCTTACAGTGTGAACAAAAATTGCAATATAATGATCAACAAATACTTAACTATATATAGTATCATTGAGCAACATTGATCTCCTAATCCCAATGAGGTTGATAATGTGAGCCCTATTCTTTTGTCACATATTCCATTGCATCAAATGGATTAAGAAAGTAAAAAGTAAACCCACTCAACTTGAATTTTCAAAACTATTTGGAAAATTTTCAAATTTTCCACCTCAATGGTACGACACCAAATTGATGTAGCCTCATGGCAAACAACTTCAATGTCACTGCCAATCCACCACCAAATTGGTGGCACATCATCTACCAAGTCATCAATTCAATTCGAAGAAAGATCTAACCAAACCAACAACCCTTGACATATCATTGTGGGGCCTCACATCACCAAGCTTACCAAGTGGGCTATGCCTGCACACTCAACCAACACAAGGTTATATGGGATTTTAGATATACCCCACCAAAATTTCATAAAGCACTTGCCCCTAATTAATCACTCACTTCAATTCTCAAAGCCTAATCATGTCATATATCTTCTAATCCACCCCAGCATTAACATTGTACTCAATCCTCAATGTGACCACCAAATAGCTTGAGAGCCACAAGACCTAGTAAACTTTAGAACAACTAGAAAACAACTGAGTTTCTCCATGGAGATGTTGCAAGCAATCCAAACATTAAATTGATTTTGAAAAATGTTGCAGCTATATATAATTTTTTGAAAACATCTCTCGTATACAAACAAAATATTTTGCCAAGTAAGCTTCACGAATCTCAATCCTCTTTGAACAAGTTCATCCCGCCTGCAAGAAATTAATACATTTCATCAAAACATATTATTTTCTCACAACTTTAATTGGATCTCTCTTGTTTAGAAAAGTGACTCTTGTAGAGTAATAAAGTGTGACCCAATATTGAGAGATATTGCCCCCTTTCCAATCAACCTCACAACAACAAAGGTTAACCTAGCAAGATTGAACTTCTAAGGTATGATACTAGGTAAGATTTAGTAGGGACCTTCATATTATTAATATTATAAAATACACAAATTATGCATAATTAAAAATTAATTAGTACAACTTTCTCATTATACACTAACTAGATACAAGAAGTTTCAAATCAACACAATGTTAAAATACATGAACCAAGGGTTTGGCAAAACATAAGGAAATTATTTTAGTTACAAAATACCATAAGGTCATTTACAATGAATATGTAATGCCCTGCTAAGGAACCCCATAGGAAAACTCAACTAAGCAACTAACCTCAAGGAAGCACACATTTTTGTTTTCTAAAGAGATACATCTATGCATTCACTAATATAATGAATAGCATAATATTAAACATGAGAACAACTTATCTAAGCACAAGCGGAATTAACTTAAAACATTAACACCTACATCATCTAAGTTTCCCTAATGTCACTACAAGGCAACACTATCACTTACTAAGGCATAAGAATCAAATCAATTCTAACCATTACATAACATAATGCCTTAACATAAATAAATAAATTTTAACATAAAAATTATATCATGTAAGAACTAAGCATCATGATTACCCCTACGAACTAGGTTCATTTTAAATTCCAAAATCCAAATGTTCCTGAGATTACTTCCCACATTATCATATAACCATAGTAACTAAACTTAAGTAAATGAAACCAAGCTCATCAAATATCATTTTATGCATCACAACTAACATCTTACTCACTAAGAATTTAATCATTCATTAAGGATAGACGGTACCAACACTGTACTATCTAAACTCGTAAAACAATCACATAATTAATAACATTAAATTTACATTACATCTTCCTCTAAAGACGGTGTTCTTATTACATAATGAACATAAATGGAAACATATTCTAAATACATGAATGAATCATTGCAGAAGAGAATACAACTTGCATCTTGATTCCAAAGTACTTGCAACTAAAGAAGACATAGTTCATCCATGAAGCTCACAAACATATCATCAAAATCCCAATGGAAGAAAGCATCAACCACCCGACCATGTGGAACCCAAAGGTCCACCCCCATGCTTCGGAGAATGACATAAGGCCCCACACACCAAACATACCACTAAGGTTCACACTAACACATCCATGGGAATGCAGTGAACACACAAATGCAACAAACACAAGGACTAGAACAATACATAACACAGACTACCAAAGGCTTCGACAACACCACATAGGATAGGGTACCAAGCTACAACTAGGGAAGAGAGTCATCACATAGCATCAACATGGATTTTCCTGGTGGTATGACCCTCTCCAAACTCCAGACCCCATTACCCATTTGACTACACATGTGGAACCAAACAAACCTTCCATGGAGGCAAGGAAGTTTGATCTATCATATAGGTCTTCCCAATCTCATCCTGAGTCTAAACGAGCACTCCAGGCCATGAGTGGGGCACTAGTAGTTATCTTATTAATGTGTGTTCTACCCACCCCTTAATTCATTTAATTTAATATCACTTGATTAATCCAACTCTCAATGAGATATATTGGCAACCACTCCCCCTAACCTGCACCTAGACACCACTAACCTATGGGTACAACAAAGAGGATCACAACAACCTCATAACATCCATGATACACATAATTATTCATTGCAACCTCATCTCATAATTAAACATCTCATAAATTAAAATAGAACTTCCATAAGACCCCAATCAACAAAAGGTCGGTTAAGTCTTGAATCCACTTATTCATAATCATCAAGAATGGGATTGGGCCTATGATCACCAATCCAAATCCAAATATCTATACATAATTCAAACCTTAAAAACAATATTTCATGAAGCACCATATAACACATCGAATTGGTTCATACCAAAATCTGAACCATAATTTACTTTTTGATTAACATATCATTCATTTATCCAAAAGCTCTCAAGACATCATCACAAATGTAGAATCAATGAACCATAATGAATGAGCACATGAAACTAAAGGAGATACATGAATCCATCTCAAAATAGTCATAAAGCCTCTAAAAATGCATAATAGAAGTGTACAGACCCAGGAACAGGCCTCTACACTGACACAGGCTCCTAAAAATTGATCTGGGGGTCAAACTAGGGTTTATGTGCATTCATCAATGAAACTGCACTTTTGAAACATCTTTCAACACTTTTGCAACATCTTTTAGCATTTTTGCAACTTCTTTTAGCATTTTTGCACTCTGTTTTAGCACTTTTGAGATAGAACTAGGACAAAGAGCCTAGGTAAAGTTTGGGCTCATTTCCCAATATGCAGACAATCAAAATTACAAAATCTAACTCATATGTCCATTTGGGATGGGTGAGTCCCCTTCCAAGGAATATTGATTGATCAACCCCAAGATGAAAAACAAAACTCCGAGAAGCAAAATTCTAAAAACAGTCCAAAAAATATATAATATAGAGAACACCTACTTCAATAACCAATCAAAAAAATAACAATGAATGCAATATATTTATAGAATGAAACTATGACATTGAAGACATGAAGAATACAATCTTTCCAAATCCAATACTCTTTCCAATTCATAAAATCAAATGGGTATAATAATCCAACCTTGAAATTGAAGCAAATGGACAAGGAAAGAAGGAGTAACATCTCCTACATGAACAAACTCTATACAAATAGAAACTCCAACCAATGAAGCAACCTTTCCAACACAAAATCAACAACAACCAATCCACAACAAAAGCCACTCAAAAAATCTCCAGAATCCTCACAAAACCCTCTCCAAATTTCCTTCAAATCCAACACAAAAGAACTACCAATGCATCTCAAAATCTTAACCCCAAAATCCAAGAATATTTCTAGCAAACATCAACCCCAAAAACCATCTCATTTTATATCTTTAGACTATAATGGTCGATACCTTGATGGATGTTCCAGCCTTAGACCTTTCTCTAGTTCAAGCATGGAGGTTTGAATAGGAGATGTAGGTTAAATTATAGACCAATGTCCAATGAAGACTTTCATATGATTTAATAGAGTATCTATAATATCTTTAAGTAACAGGAAGTATATTTAGGCTTAAGAAGTATCACGTTGACTCTTAGACTACCATAAAGCACAAGTATTATAATTAATGAAATGTCTTGGGATATGTTCCATGTTAAAGACTATGAATCATGTTACACTACATTATTAGAAGATAATTGTTATACAACATTGTTTAATAGGGCTTCAAGAATAAGTTACCATTATTGAATAGTATATTCAGCGTTTAGAATCATGGTGGTTAAAAGTGATATTAAGATCTTTGATTTGTCTTCAAGTAAATGTGAATGGTTTCATGCCTTGTATACTCTTGAATACTCTTTCTTTTGTATTCTTTAAATGTTCATGCAATCTTGTATAGACTCTCATATATCTTGTAAGAATATGTGTGCTTCTTCATTCCTTTGTGTGTACTTATAGGCTTTTGTATGTACGTATGTTCTCTCGTATTCCTTTGCATGCTCTTAAACCTTCTTGTATGCTTTCTCTGCTCATGTATGTTGTGTAATATTGTATATGCATGGATGTGTGATCATTATGTATCATGTGTGTATTGGATGGGTGTCGAATATGGAGCAACAAGGGAGGGTAAACCTTGACACTTGGTTTACCTGTCGGTAGTCAACAAAATCTTTGGCCAAAGTATTTAATCAAATATATTATGTTGATTTATTTTTACCTCATGCCATATCATGAATATAGGAACTGCATACTCATAGGATATATGTAGTTAGATGTATTCATGTTGCACAAAAATCCATCCCCTGCTAGTTTCGAGACACTAGACTTCTTCGTGCAGGGTCAGCGGTTCTTCATGTCAAGAAGAACTCTGAGGAAGTGTAAATGCTTCGTGGTTGGCTGGTAAAGCACTCTAGCAGTGTTCTCGCCCATGGGTTAAGTGTGGGAGATAGATGTTGGGAGTCCCTGTCAAGATTATACTCAGCTTTGTATCATTTATTCATTGTAGATTAACCTTATAGTCTTGTGTATCTAAAGTAAGATTTCTTATGATTTGCAAATCTAATGGCTCATGTAATTCAATTATTGTGTTGAGTTATATTAAACAATGTGTCAAGTTATAATATTATGTAACTACTTTCGTATATTGAGAATATTGGATTAATCGATAAAGTATTTTTATTAATTATGTGTAATGTTGTGAAGATTTGTTGTAACTATGTAATTTAATATTTTAATAATATGGAGGTCTTTACTCACATAACCATCCACAAGACCACACATCCTAGACAAGGATTAGGTCAGAGATAATGCAATCAAGACAAAAGAACAAAACCAAAGACAGAGACTAGGGTTAGATGTGGTAGAGCCTTAGTATCACCTCTAATCAACTACCATTGGGAAAGGAGGCACGCTCAAAACTATGGAACCAGGTGGACTTGGTGCCTAGTACTTGCACTCCTACACAACATCAACATTGGACAAAACATGTGCATATATATATATAATCATCATAGTCAAGTGAAAGAAAATTCTAACATCACATACTTCTCATGATTAATTTTAACATAAAAATGATATCAAATAAGAAATAAGCATCATGATTACCCCTAGGAACTAGGTTCATTTTAAATTTCAAAATCCAAATGTTCCTAAGATTAATTCTCACATTATCATATAACCATAGTGTTGAACACAATGTACCACTGAGAGGGGGTGAATCAATGGTTCCTAAGACTTTTCTTTTTAACCCAAGCTTGGAATACCGGTTATCAACCTAAACACTAAACCAACAAACCAGTAAGATAAGAGAGGATATCAAAGAGGCAAACACACAAATCCATAACCCACATCACTAGATGTACGAGGAAAACCCAATATGGGAAAAACCTCGGTGAGAAATGTTGTTGGAGTCTACTGCTCCAATCCAGCCTCACAATGAAACAACAGATTAAAATTATTTAGGGCACCAACCCCTACTGATTTAGGTCACCAACCCAAGGAGCACTAACCCCTACACCAAGCTCCAACTCGATGTTGTATAATGAAATACAATTTTGATACAATTATAGCACCTGGTTGCAAATGAGTTCTGCAAAACCTGATCAATGGATTTATGTCGGTTAACAACATCCTCTTCTTCACTGGTTCTCAAACTGTCGGTTATCAGATTACTCTCACTGATCACTCACCACACGGTGTCACTCGTGGATGCCTTCTTAATCAATCACTCCTCACCGATTTGCTTGACTGTTACCTGCAACAATTTACCGATTACTCTGTCTCTACCAGTTAGACCCTCTCACCGGTTCACCTACTAACTCACACTGCAACTTTCTCAGAATAAACTCTAAGGCAGACAAACTTTCTCCTTTCTCAGTCTCTCTTCTTTTTCACACTTCGCATCAAGCATCAACTGATTCCAGTCTCGAACATATTTATCTTTTAATGTTCCTGCCAAAATGGCATTTAAACAGTGTTGTGTTAGGTTTTTCTTTCACCAACTCGATACGTATTAGATTTGATCCGATCTTCTTTTCTGGAGATGATCTGCATGTAATCAATCAGCACCGCCAAAACCTTGCATTCCAATGTGTGTTTTATATATTTGGATGTCTGCACTATGCCTTTATGCGTTTCTCTGTCACATGACATTAATGGCTCAGTTGTTTCCTTTAGCAAACAGGTAGGAAGATCGGATCTTCTTGCAGGATCAGTTCAATCACTTGCCACCTTGTCTTCCTCAAGCTACAACCTTATGTCATCCTTCCATGATTTGTGGGTTCTTCATAAAATCTGACATGCTTGCTTACTATTACGTCGATGAACACTTCACTGACCTCTACTTGATCACCACCTGGCTTCCTTGTCTACATCCATCTATGCTTGGTTTGCTATGTTGGTTTGACATCCTTCACCGACCAAGATTGACTACCAATTCAACTCACCTTACCGGTATAACCTAACTTTGTCGGTGGGCCTTCATACCTGCAGACCTCTTCTTTGTCAGTGGATCAACTTGGCCTTCCATCAAACATGTTGGTCCTACTACTCAATCCATTTACTGGGAGCGTTAATCTTCTCTGAGTATATCGGTTTGCATCCTTCAGTTCTTCTTTTGCTTGCTTTCTTTGTCTTGTCGGTGGTCCTGCTTTACCGGTAGATGATGCATTTCATGTGTATCAATAACCCACCTTCTATCTTCTTACACACATATGGATTGACATCATCATGTCTTACTTCTCCCATACCGGTCACCACTTCTTACTCATCGGTGACCATGCCAAACCAGTTGACATCAATGACAACTTAATGCCAATAATGTCAACACATAGTAACTAAACTTAAGTAAATGAAACCAAGCTTATGAAATATCATTTTATGCATTTCAACTAACATATTACTCACTACGAATATAATCATGTATTAAGGATAGACGGTACACGATTTCCTTAGTTCTTAGTCCTTGTGTTTATTGCATTCCCCTAGATGTGTTAGTGTCAGCCTTAGTGGTATGTTTGGTGTGTGGGTACATGTCATTCTTCGGAGCATGGGGGTGGACCTTTGGGTTCCACATGGTTGGGTGGTCGATGATTTCTTACATTGGGATTTTGATGATATGTTTGTGAGCTTCATGGATGGACTATGTCTTCTTTAGTATATTGATGATATGTTGGTTTCATTTACTTAACTTAAGTTACTATGGTTATATCATAATGTGTGAAGTAATCTTAGGAACATTTGGATTTTGAAATTTAAAATGAACCTAGTTCCTAGGGGTAATCATGATGCTTTGTTCTTATGTGATATCATTTCTATGTCAAAATTCATTTATTTATGTTAAAGCATTTATTTTTTAAATTTCCTTCAAATCCAACACAAAAGAACTACCAATGCATCTCAAAATTTTACCCCCAAAATCCAAGAATTTTTCTAGCAAACATCAACCCCAAAAACCATCTCATTTCCTAGACAAATACCATTCCCAAAATGGGATTTGGTGTTTGTAAGAGAAAAAACCAATTCCCTTAACCAATCAAAACCAAAAATTAAATCATATAATCTAAACTTACATTACAATAAACATATATCATAATATCCCACTTTGGTTTAATCTAAGCTTATGATTTTTTAATGCCACCAAGAAACATAATAATTTACCATATAATTTCCTCCTAGAAAATAGGATTGAAAACAAGAAACACAAATATATATATATATATATACACAATACCACTTAACCAAAATACACATAATTAATACAAAGGGTATTATTATAATAATTACACTTTATCTTATATAATAAACATTTAATTTATATTATAAATTAATATTAATAATACTTAACCTTACACCATAATAAATAAATAAAATAAAATAAAAAGGACAAAGCACAACTACTCACATAACCATCCACAAGACTACACATCCTGGACAAAAAAACAAAACCAAAGACACGGACTAGGGTTAGATGTGGTAGGGCCATAGTGTCACCTCCGATCAACTACCATTGGGGAAGGAGGCACACTCAAACCTATGGAACTAGGTGGAGTCGATGCCTAGTACCTGCACAACATCAACATTGGACAAAAAATGTGCATATATATATATATATATATATATATATATATATATATATATATATATTCAAGTGAAGGAAAATTCTTACATCATATCCTTCTCATGATGAGTGATGTGATATCATCCCTTACACATTTGCAGGCAATAAAACATCACAATCATAGACATAACATAACCAAATGACACAACCATGATCTGTATCCAATGAGATTATCAAAATTAGTGTTAGCACCATATATAACACAATAAGTAATAAACATAAGCCATCTCACCTAGGAAATGTATAATCACATTATCCATCAATTAGTAAATCCTATCATCATCAAGTAGCCCTAAATATAGAATCATCATCATAAATATCATAATGTATCCAATGATATGAAGAAGTATCTCAAAATATGAAAGAGAAGAGCATGAAAACAAGAAGTATCTAGCCATGAAAAAAGTCCACCAGTATCTATTGAATAACCATCATAGAGTATGAATCATGGAGGCTAAATCCTCACCCCCTAAGACTCGACTTACTCTTGGAAGTCACAAGGCTAAGATGAAAACATTTACACATTAGTCCTAAAACTTTAGTTAAATGATACCAAAGCATACCTTTCCTTTAGCATAAATACAAGCAACATAACTAATCTCCTCATTAAAGGATCCATCAATAGGTAAAAACATCTTAGTCCAGTCATTCTCTGAACTCAAAGTAAGATAGTAACAACAACAATTTTCCTTTACATTCTTCAATTATTCAAAATTAATGCACTGCATAAGAGATACAACAAGATACATCACTTTTCACTAACTAGAATAAGCATACTAGTTTACTCAATTACCTTCAAGAGACCGTCGTTTCTAAAACATTTTTTTGCAGGATATAATTTTCAATCATCTACCATCACCACATTGGTATCCATAAAAAACAAAACACGGTCTCAACTAAAGAGAAGGAGAGAATCTCAATATGTTTTACAAACACCAATGCACTCCTCACTTAGTAAATTATTCATAGAAATCCTTATTCAATAGTTATACATGAAGAATACATAAGCATTCATTGATGACAGTGAATCTATAGTTCATTAACATTTAACCATGTCATATTATACAAACTTATTTAACCAACACACTTCTCTCTTACATTTCATCTAATCTAGAAAGTTATGAATGCATTTCATCTTGGAAAACATATTTCATTTCTTCATCCAACATTAGTATTATCTAATTGCCCACCATGCCTAGTGCACTTCTTCACAGTGCCCTCCCTTAGACTCACTATCAGAGGTTTGAAATGAACATGATAGAAACAATACCTAACACATAATCAGGGCCAACAATACTAAACATTCTAAATACCACCATAGACATCAAAAGAGAAAACCCAAATGGGGAAATTATCAAAGTCAACATTAAATCACGAAAAATGTCGATAATATAAACAATAAATAAAGTGTGACAAGTGCCACAAAATAGATAGAAAGAAGAGTGTAGTGGCAAATCCTAGCTTAAGAAAATCCAAAAAATAAAGCTAGCCCAATGACACCAGACGCAAATTAAAAATAACTCAAGGCAAATCAACCAACACAATTGGAACCACATAGTGAGGTGACTAATATCAACCACGTCAGAGGAAGTAAGTGTTTCACAACACCCAAGGACACAATGTCCTAAATGCATTAGAAAATGTACACCAGATGCATTAGGCCATATTTATATATATCCTTCTTAAAACAATTTATGCAACAATAATAGCAATCATGGTGCAACCATTTACCCAAATTAATGCAATGTAATCTTTTTCCTTACAAGAATTTATGCAATCATCCTTTATGTAAAAAGACATATGCAAGGGAGAGAGATAGTGTCTCATACACACATGAGAAATACACTCAATATATGACCAAAGTTCATTTAAGATATCCCATTTACAAGATAATCACATTCACCAGGTTATGAATGTAATGGAAATAGATATCAGATTCTCAATTAATTACTCAATGATATACTACAACATACACCATTGCTTGCAATGCACAATAAATAGCATGTAGGTGATTAGAATGCACTTTCATGATGCCATAAAATAATTTAGTCATTTAAATACTCACACATAACATAACATTATTACTTTTAAGGGACAAATCTCATTAATTTATTGATAAACAAAATTTAATATCAAATTTCAATTACAGTCACTTCTATCATCTACGTTAATTTTCCTAACAAATTAGTTTCCAATCAATTTGTGTATTTAATCATGGAACTAATTACCATGGCCTTACTTGTAACAATTTATTTTCATTTACATGTAAAGTCACACTAATTCATATATATATATATATATATATATATATATATATATATATATATATATAAAATCAAACTCATCCCCTATCAACGCTTAAATATGATCATTCAAAAACTTAATGCTTTCAACAACTCAAGTAAAATTTGTCAAGCATTAACATGTTATACCATCATTCATCTCATTAATAATCCATTGTGCTAAAATTCATTGGGCAAGCACATCCTTTTTGAAATTCAAATAAGGTAAGAAGATAACATCATTGTTGAACCTATTTGTTTGATCAAACACAACATTTCATCAAAACAATGTAGATCTTTCCCAAGCTAAAGACTTTTATCTTTCCAAATCAAATACAAACACAAAGGAATGATTTCAAATTTCCTATGCACACTTTTCATGCAATGCACCAACTTTACCTTACTCAACACTTATACTATAATATGATCTATTAATCTAATATTTAATAAGACTTCCTATATTATTCATGCGAAAGATATTCTACGTAACTTGTTAATTTTTAAATGGGGTCATAGATGCAATGCATGAATTTTAGGCCTTCAATATAAAATTTATTCTAACCAAACTTTTTCCTTTTATGCATGCCAAATCATATTAATCAATAAGGATTAAATACTTCTATTTGATATCAAATACACCCCTAAGTAACATCCTTATGAAACTTATATCTAGATAGAGAGAAGAAGGAGAGAGTTGTTAATCAATCATTACACACACACACACACACACACACACACACACACACACACACACACACACACACTAGATCACGCAAGGCCATGCAAGGATGATTAAATTTTCTAGATGCACCATCTTTATTGTACAACGCAACTACATACCACATACTCTAAGACATGCCAATCCAACCTTTAATGAGGCCTCCTAACATTACAAATGCAACTAGAAGTCTTAAATCCTGACTGAAAGATCTGAAATCTATACAAATAATTTTTTTCTTACAAACTTGATCACATATTTAAACACTCAATAGTTCTAATCGGTACACATACATCATTGGTTAACATCCTTATATTTCATATCAAAATAGGAGAAGAAGGGGGGGAAAGAAAAATATCATTCAACCAATATATATATATATATATATATATATATATATATATATATATATATAAAGTCAATTCACATGTAGAACACAAGCACTCCATCTTACTATTCATAAGGAAAGCAATGTATTATTCCAACGTAATAAGCTAGTCATAAGGAGATAGCATTAGTTAAGGGGATACATACAGTTTCCTCTTAAACATGATCAATTATATACCTAAACCACCTTTAGCATTCGAGTAAGCACTAGAAATTACAAGGCAAACCAAGAGCACATAGCATAATATAACAATTACTTGCATCAAGGAGGTATGCACAAGAAATGAATACACGCGATGCAAACCATTATGATTTTCAGAAAGAATGAGAGAGAGAGAGAGCACAAAGTAGATATATCTAAATTATTGAAGGTGCTAATGATCTTTCCCAAACATAAATCTCGAAGGACAAGCACAAGACCAAAAAAACAATATAACACACCACACAAGACTAAGGGCAACAACCTTAACCAGAGATCCCAGTGTTTGCAACACGGGTTCTAATACCAGATGCAACGCCTCTCTAAGGAATCCTAGAGGACAACTCAACTAACTAATTAACCGGAAGCAAACTTTTTTTTCTTCTAAAGAGATACATTTACACATTAACTAATATAATGAATAACGTAATATTAAACATTAGAACAACTTATCTAAGCACAAGTGGAATTAACTTAAAACATTAACACATGTGTCCTCTAAGGTTCCCTAATGTTGCTAAAAAGCAACATTGTCGCTAAGGCATAAGAATCAAATCAATTCTAACCATTACATAACATAAATAAATGAATTTTAACATATAAATGATATCATATAAGAACTAAGCATCATGATTACCCCTAGGAACTAGGTTCATTTTAAATTCCAAAATTCAAATGTTCCTAAGATTACTTCCCACATTATCATATAACCATAGTAACTAAACTTAAATGAAACCAAGCTCATGAAATATCATTTTATGCATTACAACTAAAATCTTACTAAGAATTGAATCATTCATTAAGGATAGATGGTACCAACATCATACTATCTAAACTCATAATATAATCAATTACATTAAATTTACATTACATCTTCCTCTCAAGAGAGTGTTCTTATTACATAATGAACATAGATTGAAACATATTTGAAATACATAAATGAATCATTGCATACGAGAATATAACTTGCATTATGATTCCAAAGCACTTGCAACTAAAGAAGACATAGTCCATCCATGAAGCTCATGAACATATCATAAAAATCCCAATGGAAGAAAAGCATCAACCACCTAATCATGTGGAACCCAAAGGTCCACCCCCCATGCTCCAAAGAATGACATAAGGCCCCACACACCAAAAATACCACTAAGGTTGACACTAACACATACATGGGAATGCAATGAACACACGAATGCAACAAACGCAAGGACTAGAACAATACATAACACAAACTACCAGAGGCTTCCACAACACCACATAGGATAGGGTACCAAGCTACAACTAGGGAAGAGTGTCATCACATGACATCAACGTGAGTTTTCCTGGCGATCTGACCCTCTCCAAAATCTAGACCTCAGCGCCCATTTGAATACACATGTAGAACTGAAAAAACCTTCCATGGAGGCAAGGAAGTTTGATTTGACATATAGGCCTTCCCAATCTCATCCTGAGTCTAAACGAGCACTCCAGGCCATGAGTGGGGCACCAGCAATTATCTTATTAATGTGTGTTCTACCCACCCATTAATTCATTTAATTTAATGTTATCACTTGATTAATCCAACTCTCAACGAGATATCCTAGCAGCCACTTTAGGGCCTCAACACCCATTGAGAACCACTCCCCCTAACTTGCACCTAGACACCACTAACCTATAGGTACAACAAAGAGGATCACAACAAGCTCACAACATCCATGGTACACATAATGATTACAAACAAGATTTCATGAAGCACCATATAACTCACATCACATTGGTTCTATACTAGAATCTAAACCATAATTTTCTTTTTGATCAACATATCATTCCTTTATCCAATAGCTCTCAGGGCATCATCACGAATGCAGAATCAACGAACACATGAAACTGAAATCAAATACATGAATCCATCCCAAAACAATCATACAAACTCTAGAAATGCATAACAGAAGTTTACAAATCCAAGAACTAGCCTTTGGACTGACACGGGCTCCTAAAAACAGATTCAAGGGTCAAACTAGGGTTTTTGTGCATTTATCCCTGAAACTGTAATTTTGTAACATCTTCCAATGCTTTTGCAACATCTTTTAATGCTTTTGCAACTTCTTTTAGTTCTTTTGCACTTTGTTTCAATGCTTTTGCGACAAAACTAGGATAGAGAGCCTAGGTCAAATTTGGGCTCATTTCCCAATATCCAAACAATCAAAATTGCATAATCTAACTTAGACCCATTTGGGATGGGTGAGTTCCCTTCCAATAAATATTGGTTGATCAACCCCAAGATGAAAAATAAAACTCCAAGAGGCAAAACTCTAAAAGTAGTCCTGAAAAATGCAATATAGAGAACACCTACTTCAATAACCAATCAAACAAATAACAACGAATGCAATATCTTTCTAGAATGAAACTATGGCATTGAAGACACAAACAATACAATCTTTCCAAAGCCAATACTCATTTCAATTCAGAAAATCAAATGGGCATGTGAATCCAACCTCGAAATTGAAGCAAATGGACAAGGAAAGGAGGAACATCTCCTACACGAACTGACTCCACATGAACAACTCCACCCAATCAAGCAACCTTTCCAACACAAAGCCAATAGCAAACAATCCCCAACAAAAGCCACTCAGATTCTATCCACAATCATCACAAAAACCCTCTCCAAATTTCCTTCAAATCCAATGCAAAAGAACTGCCAATGCATCTCACAATTTTACCCCCAAAATCCAAAAAAAATTCCAACAACCATCAACCCCCAAAACAATCTCATTTCCTAGACAAATACCATTCCCAAAATGGGAGTTGGTGTTTGTATGGGAAACAATCAATTCCCTCAACCAATCAAAACCAAAAATTAAATCATATAATCTAAACTTGCATTACAATAAACATATATCATAATATCCCACTTTGGTTTAATTTATGCTTATAATTATTTAATGCCACCAAAAAATATAATAATTCACCATATAATTTCCTCCTAGAAATAATTAATACAAAGAGTATTATTATTATAATTACACCTTACCTAATATAATAAACATTTAATTTATATTATAAATTAATATTAATAATACTTAACCTTACACCATAAAAAATCTTAAATAAATTAAATTAGATTAAATAGAATAAAAAGGACAAGACAATTGTTCATATAGCTGTCCACAAGACCACACATCTTGTACAAGGATTAGGTCAGAGATAATGCAATCAAGACAAAAGAACAAAACCAAAGACAGACTAGGGTTAGATGTGGTAGGGCTTTAGTGTCACCTCCGATCAACTACCATTGCAACGCTCAAACCTGTGGAACCGAGTGGAGTTGGTGCCTACACTCCTGCACAACATATATATATATATATATATATATATATATATATATATATATATATATATATATATATATATATATATATATATATCATCATCATCATCATCATAGTCAGGTGAAGGGAAATTATAACATCACATCCTTCTCATGACGAGTGATGTGATATCATCCCTTACACACTTGCATTATTAAAACATCATAATCATAAATATAACATAATCAAACGACACAACCGACATTTGTATCCAATGACATTATCAGAATTAGGGTTAGCACTAGATATAACAACATAAGTAATAAACATAAACCATATCACCTAGGAAATGTATAATCACACAATCCATCAATTAGTAAACCCTAATATCATCAAGTAGCCCTAAATATAGAATCATCATCATAAATATCATGTTGTATCCACTGATATGAAGAATTATCTCAAAATATGAAAGAGTAGAGCATGAAAATAAAAAGTATCAAGACATCAAAAGAGTTCACCAATATCTATCATAACCATCATAGAGTATGAATCATGGAGGGGCACTACAAAATATATTAAACATAGCTAAAATCTCATCCTAACAAGAGCTCCCAGCATATATCTCTGTAATGTTCCCAGTTGGGGATTGGATTATTTGGCGTTCAAGTCCTGCAAACAAATGTTATTATACAAACAATATGAAGATAATTAAACATATATATTTATTTGTGCAATTATATAAGAAAGAATGCTATACGTTATTCTACATATTTAACAAATAATGTTAACTAATTTATTGTTATCTATAAAAAAGGATACAATACTCAGTTGGACCTTACCTGGATTGACCCAACCCTCTATTGAGAAATATTTCTCAGTTAGGAGCAACCTAGGATGTCGTCCTCCTAAGGTCTCTATTTGGGATCTCTATTAATGAGTGAAATCATTAATGTTCTCAAAGTTTGGCAGAGATCCCACCCCTGCTCAAGCTTCTCTATCTCTAACATATGCATATGGTTAACCTCTACAATGATCTATTTCAATGTATTAAAATTGATTGATATTCTTCAATTAGTTATTATCAAGTGCTTATCTATTTTCCTCATTAGATGATTAATTTTATCATTCATAGTTCTTAATATAGATATCAGACCTTGCTACTACTTCAGTTTTAAGAGAGAAGGATTTACGTATGTTACCAAAGCGCTTAGAGACCAACTACAATAGGTTCCCTCAAAGTTTACAGATCCAAGCCCTTACCTATCTTGGGTCTATACCCTCAAGGCTTATGGGTCGCTGATCCCCACCCTATCTTGGGATTTAACCTATTGCTTGGATTTAGACTGCCCCTCTTTGGAACATCTCATTCCCATCTTCTTAAATACGGACAGTAATAACATGATTTAGACTATAAGTATAAATATTTCTTATGTATTATGAATATATATGTGAAATTGCATATGACTGTCATACATATTGTAGTCCATATTAATATTACTATCAATTCTGCATAAGAAGATTATTGGGCTTCAAATATTAAGCATACTTATTAAAAACATCCCATGCATACCACCAAGAACAATGATGTTACTGCCTGTAACTTAATAACAGTTCTGATCTGATCTGATCCATGGTGATGTAACTGGATGCTTTGATTCCTTTTTCTTTATATCTCTCAATGTGAGGGAGAGGTCATACCTCTTCATCATGTTTGCCCTTTGGCAAGGGACACACCCTTTCACCATTAACACTCTTTGAAAGTGTGCAACTCTTCATTATTTCTGCCCTTTGAAAGGGACACAGCCTTTCACAATCAGACCTGCACTTCTTATTTAAATCAGATCTGCACTTCTGATTTCCAAGTTATCCCCCTCCCAAATGAGGTTCTCTCCTCCCTTTTATATCTTATTGTTGAGGGAGTCACAACTTTTCCGTCCATGTCTTTTAACCATTAATTAACTTAATTAAATTTTAATTAATTATATTATTTATATTATAATTTAATTTTTAATATTTTAATTTTATTATTGTTATTTATTATTAAATTCTAATTCAAAGGAGGGACATTACAATCTCCCACTAACATGTCACGGGCGAGAGCACTGTCGAAGCACTTTACCACCCAACCACGAAGCATTTACGCTTCCCCGGGGCTCTTCTTGACATGAAGAACCGGCAACCCTGCACGAAGACGTCTAGCAACTCGAAACTGGCAAGGGATGGAATCTAGTGCAACTTAATGTATCTACAATCTAAGATGCTATTGTAACAACACTAAGATATGGAAGAGAGTGAAAATTATAGGAGTTGAGAATACAACCCCACAATAGCCTGAAGATCTTCTGCAAGCCGAATAACCTGTTACAAGGAGAAGCAATGAAGCAAAATCTGAAGAACATACAAAAACACAGAAAAGTATTCTCAAAATATGAGAGCTCCAATTCACCAAAAATGTATTGTGAAAAGATAATACAATGAAAAGAAAAAATAACCTCTAATAGGTCAAGAAACCCTAAAAAGGGAAAACCCTAGGTTTGCACATAATAATTAATTATATGCACCTAATGTTAGCTTAAGTGTAAAAAGATAATTGGGAACTTAAAGAATTAAACAAATATTGTTTAATTAATCAAGTAAAGACCCAATTACTCTAACAAAAATATAATGATTCACTTAGCAAACATATAGTAAGTGATCAACAGAACTTTTGCCAAAAATCTTTTAGGCCGACTACCAACAAATGAGTTAAAGCAGAGATTTAAACCTCTAGAAACTCACCCTTCTCTTTCGATCCATATTCGGCATCTATCCAATACACACATAATACTCATTGAAACACAACAAAGCATACATGAACTTGCAATAGTATACAAGACCATACATATTCATACAAGAGTATACAAAATCAACTAATAGTATTCCAAGACATACAAGAGTGCATGAAAGTATGCATATGTGTTAGTCTAGACATGTCCTCAAGCCTACAAAAGTACTAATAGGCTCACAAAAGCATTTATTTATGCATTGTCACTTGATACTAAGGTTCACATATGACAACTAGTTCACACATTCAATTACATAAGATACTAGTCAAAATGTTTTTCAATCTTGTTCAAAAGAGCATTACACTTTTGATGCTTGCCCTAGATACTTCTAAACCCTTATGATAATTCATAGTTCCAAGGAGATTAGCATTTGGTAATCCAAACTATGCACTCTTTTATTAAATATTGAGTCTAAACATAGGGTATAACTCCTCTACCCTTAGCCTATAGTTTCTAATATTTTATCGTTTAGAGGGTCAAAATGCACTAAACATTTAACTCAAGTCTTAGTTATAAACATATTCTAAATTCTTGCATATTTTCTAACCTTGATTTGTTATTCACAATAATTCTATGGGAATTGTTATTTCATTTCCACAATGATATTACTCCATAAGACAAAGTTTAGCATCATAAGTTATACTTCTAGTGAACCCTATGGTTTGTTTTCCATAAAGGAGCCTCCATGTAGCTCATAAATGTACTAATACTCATCTAAGAGTTTATATTATTCAAGATAAGAGTATCACCTAAACAACCCCCAAGTGTCTCATTGAAATAATACTCGCTCAATTAGATAGCACTATTTTTCAAAGGAAAGTCCATAACTACTATATTTAAGTGATTAACTCTTTTGGTACATAAGCTTCAAAAATAAATTCCATACAGATTTTATAAACAATTCACTAAAGAATTTCATTTGTCTCATATACTTGTATATAGACTTTGGTTCATTCAAATGAGTATTCAAATAATGTTAAATAAAAATATACTTAACTGAATAATAATTGCCCTGCTATTTCTTTCTGACTCTTCAAAAAAAAAAGCATCAATATTAATAATATATTACTATTCTTCTATTGATCTTTAAATTGAAAATCTTGATTATGACGAATACATGCTAAGATTTAGGCCTCCTGACATACAGATTATTAGGCTATAGGTAATTCGACTAGCAATGTAAAGAATATGACTGCACTTTTAAGGACCAAAATAAGAAATGCCTCAGAGATATAAGAGCTCAAGAATAACTACAAGGAAAAAGGACTTGCTGAAGATTGGTGCAATAAATCTAAATAAAATTGTGACCTCCACTAAATTTCACGCCCAAATAAGAATCTTAATATGAATGAACTTCTAAATCGCCTGAGAGTTGCTCATTATTTGAATGATAGAAAACTTCTAAGAAAGTGAGATCAGTTTGTGCCATTACTGCAAAATATTCACAAAGTACCTTTATTATTAAATTTACAGATTAGACAAATGCAATCTACGCTCTATGAGCCCCCATGGCGACAAGATTGCACTGAGGATCGAGAACAAAATCTAGAAAGGGGAACTAGTTCTTCACAAAAATAAACCCTTATCTCTCAAAGCCTTTGTATGCATTCTGAAATCAACTGGCATAGAAACAGAGGATATTCTTAAAAGTCATACATGCATTAAAAGATTGTCTTGAAACGGTATTTTGTTAACAGTTTTGCCTGCCTGAAGGCAACGATTTATACTTAGACAAACATACTAACTTATTTGTTACTCTATTCCTTAAGGTAGGTCAAAGGACTCAAAGGAATTTGGTCGTGGATTACAGGATAGGCACAAAACGGATCTGTTGGTGAGGCTGAGAGACTTTCAGGCAAGTGCAATTGGCAAGTGCAAAGTCGAGTTCCTCAACCTTTGCCAACCGCGTACATGCCTGTGCCATAACGAGAACTTTGCACGTGGTTTGGACAACCATCAAAGCATAGAGGAAGGTGGATTTCTATTATAGATATAATAGTTAGAAAAGTGTTGTACAGTCGCTGCTATGATATTTTCATTACCAACACAAAGTAGGTCTATTAATATAGGGCTTTTAGAATGAGCTCGATACAAGATTTTGCAGCCTTTTAAATGAGAATTTTGGTTGCGAATTAAAATTTGTGTTCAGGCATGAGCGCGAGGGATGTTGAATTGTAGAAAATTGTTCTCAGAGATGTAAACCGTTTCCATCTTTTTACACAGACGATGATCTTGGGGAGATTACTGGTGATGCTAAATGAAACACGTTTGAAAATAGGCTTGCGCTTCAATAATGTGCGCTGTATCAAATATCCAGTAATAACGAGGGGAAAACCTTCAAAACGCAAAATAAGGGAAAGTATTGTCCCACATTGATCTACAGTGCCCAAATAGACATGCATGCAAAACGTGGACGCTCAGACAAAGCATGAACTGTTGACAAAATGCCTCAGGGAGATGTCATCTCATGGAATATTCCAATTGCAAGTTTTTGGCAGAGATTGGATTTGTTAAGAAAAGGCTTTAGATAAATTTCAAGCGATGCGATTAACTGAAGTTGGAACTTTCCTCGCAGACATGCCTGAAAAGAAGCATGCGTAGGCCTGGACAAAGCATGCGAATGTGGATCTATAGACGAAGCGATGCACTATATGACAGAAATATCCTTAGGAACCAAGGTCATGCGGCCTACAATGATTGCAAATTTGCAGCATATGCACAAAAATGGATTTGTTATTTATACACAGCAAGGCAAAGGGATTTGTCAAATGCATTGGTTATTGATACAAAGCAGAGCAAATGCGTTGAATAAGTGCTTTACTAAAGAATATCTTAATTCCATATATAAGGCAAAGGGCACAATTCTTAACAATCACGGTAAGCATTTACGATTCTATTCTAAAATCAATGGTAAGGAATGAACTTAGCTGTGAACCATTTGAATTTTTCATGCTCCATTCGCCTTGCCCAATGCCAATTCCATCATCTCCTCACCAACTTGATGCGATGCTCATCTCACAGCTCTGCGCAACATTCCTTCTTTGCATGCATGCACACTCTCCTCCATCCCCAATCTGGTTGTAGCTTACAGCACAAGAGAAGACTCCTAAGAATGATAACAGAAAATGATTGGATGCCTGCAGTGCCAGAGACCTGCCTCCCTATTTGCTATTTCTCTACCTAACTTCCCCCTTGTTAGCCAGCTAACTTCCTGTGCAATCCCTTTACCCACGTTGCTGATTTCTGGCAAGTGGAGTGTCATTATGACACCACTCCCTCCAAGGCGAAGTGTATCTCACTCTAACTGACAGCTCTTTCTGATTTCTGAAGTCCATTTCTCCAAGTGTGCATGAGAGAGGGAGAGTCATAATTGAACTAAAGCTTCCTAAATAACTTCCACCACATGGTTAAAGATAGCTTCCCGTTTTTCTCTCCATACAAGCTTCAAGCAGTTGAGAATTTGAAGTCACCACTCTAATTTAATTGACGCACATGTTTCAATAACTATGTTTTTGAAGGCAAAGCCATCATTACATCATTAATGCAATAACCTTAATTCACCCCATCAAAAATACGAAATAAAGATTGGATTTACAATTATTAAATAATACAAAATCAATTAAATTTTTTATATTAAAATAAGCATAATTATGGGTTGTGACAGATTTAGAAGCACATGTAGTTGATAAGTAATGAATTCCCCAAGAATTTAAAAAAAAATAAAAGAACACCAATATATGATGTTAAGAGATGCCACAATAATATCACTATATAAAATAAAAATCACAATTGTACGAGTTGTTGATAATATGGGAGGCACTGCCTCTACATCTTTAGCAAGTCACAATAGGATAGCACAACTAAACATCTACTGCTGCCATTCAATGTTGTATGATTGGCTATTGAACTGTTCCAGTTACCTAAATTTCCCATTAAAATAGAAATTTATGTAGATGGTAAAGTGTAAAATTTAACATCATTACCATAATTTAGCGAAAAAATCAATAGATTCCACATAGAAGGGAAGCACTGGATTGCTTAAGATACAGACTACTTATATACAGTTCTACAACATAATGTAAATCACTAGCATCAGAAAATACAGATCTTTATAATTTTCTTGGAGAAATCAATGTGCGCCCTATTTCATCATCAGTTTCTTTCACATTTACTTCACCTCCCATCAATTCTTGAAAGCCTTCAACCTTCACAGGTTGTGACCTCATTTGAACAATGTCCCGTGAAAATACCCTGCATACAATCAGAACAATGGTGCATTCAGCTTGGTCTGCATGTCTTCTTCTGCTAACAGACTTTGAAAGCAAGGAAATCATATAGAGCCACATCAATGATAATTTTAAATCTAGTATCCTTACTGTTGCGGAATTTGAGCAAGTTGCAGTGAAGAATGCTGCTTAAATTGTGGCAGAGATTGGGAATGGTGAGACACTTGAACTGATTGTTGTTGCTGTTGCTGTTGCTGTTGCCATTGTGCATGATGCTGTGAAACTAGTGGAGCTCCCACTTTGCAATCTGCTCCAGAATCATTGGAAGTTTCCAATTTGACATCACCTATAGTCCTGTCTTTCTCCAACTTTCTTGCAAAGCTGTGAGACGTTAAAACTTGTTTGCGTCTCAACTGCTGGGTTGTCTGTGTCATATTTTGCTGAGATAGTTGTCTCTGCAACTGTTGTATATTTCAGAGGTCTCACTTGAGTTAAGATATGTATTGAGATTCACAACAGCATAAGCAGGTAATAAACACCACTATCTAAAAGATTGCTTGCTGAGCTTGCATTATCATAGAAATATTCCAAGAGAAGCAAGAAAACCATGTCCTCTGATCCCATCACAAGCTCTCAGAAATGCCTCAAGGCTTCAATCCTGACATTGTACGCAAGTTGTCCTTGAAGAAAAGCATGCTAGATACCTCAATATGTCGAAACAAAAGAAAAATGGAAACAACCTAACCAGTAATGTCATTCTAGTGATTAAAGATAATGGATTACATAATCAGGAATCTAGCAGAAAGAGCAAAATGTGCATGGAATATGGACTTCAACAAGTTAAAAGACATCACATCTTAAATGAGAACCAAAAAGCACCCCTAAAGATGGCTTGCATCCTGGCTAAATTTATTTAGTTATATCCATCATTTGACATTATTCTTGTGCAGATGAGAAACTGAAAATTGGCCATTAAATAAAGAGCTTAACTGCACGACCACGGGTAAATTAATTGATCTATTTTTACCATAATCATCATTAGGGGTTGTGGCAAGTGGAAAGCTTTCGAAAAAACCTATAAATCTGTTGCCTTGGCATGTAGGCAAGGGCATCAAAAGCTAAGGTAATTGAAAGAGTTCAAATATTCTGGATGACAAGTACCAATGCAGTAAAAAGGGGATGCAAAAAGTGTCAACTTGCTTTTGAAGAAAAGCTGTCCAGATATACCTGTATATCTTGAGATAAATAAGCCCAAAGGTAGACAAATGGTGAAAAAAAAAAGACAAACTGTATTTCTTAACAGACAATGTTACCAGAAATATGACTAGTTGGCAAATTGATCAGCATTGACAAACATTCAAGGTTCTACCATACAAAGATATATCATAAATAGAGATTTTGAAATATATAAATAAATACAATCATATATAATGGAACCAAATTCAAGTCAATAATTAGTATTAAATGGGATAATGACTACCATAGAACCCAAAAATAAAGCTAGATTCATACTTAGCTGGGATATCAAGTTGCACATGTTCAAACAAGTTGATATGCATGATCTTGATCATCTCTTTAATTATTGTTCCTCTATATTAGAATTAACCACTTTTCAATCTACCAAATTAAAGCTGCAAAATCAACAACAAATATATGCAGAAGAAAAATCCAGACAAGAACCAAAAAATTGAATTTCTTTTATTGAAGAATCCTCCTCTCAATTACCCAAATGACCTTTGCCAGAAATGAGTTAACAAGTTCAAGTCTAAGGTAAATTTATGCCAGAAGTCCTATTATTCTCATTTGTCTCACTTGATGCCCCCTCATTTCTATCTTTTGTATGAAAATGAGGAAAGAAGTTATATCGTATTAACCAAGGTTACATAGCATTGAGGGCGTAGGTGTTGACAGGTTATGATACAGAATACCAAACAGCTCTAAAACTCAGGTATACCAATGCTGGAGTGCAGCTATAACAAATACCCACAGGGAATCAAAAAAATTATGCTATTAGAAAATGGCTGTAGCAATCAATTATAATTCAAAAATTATTTGTTTCGTTCGTTCCTTTATAAAATAAAAGGAAAAGATGGTCTTAATGGGGTATTTAGTTTTCTTATGAAAAGGCAATCTAATTATGCGCTTCCTTCCTCCTATCACAAGAAAGTTAAAACGAACTAAAATAGACATGAACCCCTATTTCCAAACTCCCTAATCCTTGCCCCATGGCTGGATTCATAAATCACTTTTGTTCACAACAGGACACCTTTAACTCTATGACTTTTCAAATGCCCATATAAGACACACATAGACCCTTTTGGCTATTTATGTGACAAAAAATGAGTATAACGCTAAGTCACCCCCTCCACATCAACATCCCAAAATACATCCAATAAAGGACAAAAAGTTCATACAACAATTCTCAATATTTTTTATAAAATCCCACTAGTTCTGTCCAAGCATCTCCACAGTCAATCCAACATGGAATCTAGACTAGATTCAAAACAGACCTATATCGGGGTCTCCAGGCCAAGAAACTAATAACATAGGCTTTTTGGATGGGGATGGTAAGGGGTGGCAGAATGCATTTTGGGTACAGCAGTCCAGGACACCATTTTTGGGGGACAGAAAGAAACGGCGTGTACATACACTGTACACACATTCATTAATAAGTTTAGTTTTACATGACATCAAGATTCAAGTTTAGACATTCACATGATGTATCAAATTCAAGATCCAACATTCACTGATCCAAGCATGGCAACAATAAAATGTTAAATTTCACTGTTTTCAGAACAACAAAAGGCCCAGAGGCTACAAAATGACAAGATGTCCAACAATAGGCATAGCGGTAAGATTATAGATTAAAAAATATTCAACTGTCAACAACTGACCTCCTCAAGCTATGCATCATATTATTTCCTTTCCCTTTCTGCAGCTGCAAGTGTAAAATGCAAATTGAATTGTGGTAATTGTGAGTTGCAAAAGGATGGATGGGTCAGATATAGGGAGGATTTGAGTTTAATGAGCAGTACAGGTGACCTTATGGGTCCCTGCAAGGGCTCCCGCACCCTTTTCTCTTTCTTTATTAAAAAAAATTTTACTGTTTTTTTAAATGCAGAAATAGGAGGATGCCCAGATGTCCGTGGGACAGTCAAGGGGTGTCCACAATCATCCCAGGGATGGCCAGATGTGCCTGAGACATAGGACCTCGTCAAGATGCGTTTTGAGGATGCCTCCCCAAAATCCATGGGCTTTGGGAGTGGCCAAGGAATGCTCAGTGTAGTCCTCATGTCCCAAGGACACACCGTAGGGGACAACGATATGAGGTTTGGGGCATTACGGAGGGAGAAGGGACATGTACCTGTCTAACCATGGTCCTTATAAGCGCAAATGAACATGGCATCCTCATTTACATAGTCCAGCATGACTATAAATCTGCAAACAAGTGTCGACCCTGTCTTAAACACCCCCAAAAGGACTAACAATGCAGACCAAACAGCATACAAAGGGAAATGTTCATGACATTAATACATTCCTAACAAAGTATTTGGGTTAAAGATAGTGTCTTTGCAAATTTCCTGAACAGCCTCAATTTAGGATTTTACTTAATTTAAATTTTTTGGTGCTAGACACATAAATTACAATAACAAGGAGCTTAAGGGAAAGCAAAAGACTATGGCTATAAAATTTGCAATGTCATTGCAAGTGCAAGTGTCCATATGTGAAAGATCCCCAGCCAATTTTGATACAATTTTTCTGAATTTTAATGCTGTTGGTTTGAGGTTTTAGGATAGTTTTCAAGTGGTGTTGATGCGTTTTAGGATGCCAATGATTGAACAGCTCTTGGACTTGAATTATACACCAGATATATAATACTTTTCAACTTCAAATACTAAAATATAATTGACTGATAATAAAACTCAGAATTCTGAATTTTGGAGCAGCAAAATGATAATTTCAGAATTGAGGAATCTATTTCACCAGGACAAAGAATTGCATACCAGGAGTCCTACACCATGCCTAGAATGCGTTTTATTAAAGAAACTGAAGCAGAATACAATCTAAGGACACCCAAATGCTGGAAGTGGCTCCAATGAGCTTTATTTGTCCTAACAATAATTACCAAAAACAATTCTTGGAGAATTACTAAATTCCACGCCTGGCACCCAGGCAAGATTATTCCATCTACTATCAAATTCAATGAATGAATGATAAATGTGATCCTATCACCTGCTGAATTTATTGAAATACTGATGTGTAGTGTTTCTGATTAGAATCCATGAAATCTAAACCCTCAACAGGCTGAATCGAACAAGTGTAGCAAACTGGTGAAGCTGCAAATGGTATGGCTGCCTGTGGAAGTTGTACGGCTGCTGCAAATGAAGGTATGGCTGCCTTCTAAAGTCCCCAAACCCTCTCCAATCTGCAAATAATTCTTTGAAACTACTGAATAAGACTGGATTGAAACACAATTAGGAATTCTAAATGAATCCCTCCATTCTGTGAATTGGGGTATCGTCCAAATCCACCTATCTTCAAGGAGTTTTCATTCCTCAAAGCTACTATGCTGCTGAAATGTGTTGCAGAGCACAATTCCCAAAAAGCTGATTGTAAAAATGATTGAAAGATGAAAGAATGAAGCCTCCTCGTGTCTTTTAACAACTCCAAACCCTAATTCAATTTTAGGGTTGCAAGACTTTATTTAAATAAACTTTATTAAACTTTATTTCATCCTCTTATTAACTCTATTTCATCCCCTTATGTCTCCCTCAAGATGAGCCCCTTAAACTCCCTTTATTAAAAGAATTAAGTTGTTTTTAAAAACAACTTAACTCATGTCTCCTAGGCATCATGGCACAAGGGGGGCCCCTTTATTATAATTTATTATAATATAAAGTAACTTAATTAAATCACTTTAATTTTATTTAAATCAAACTTTAGACAATAATTTATTTAATCCAGATTTATTCATAAATCTATCACCTGGACTCCAAACTGAAAACTGAATGCTGTCTCATGTCCAAGGATGATGACTGGATGTGGCAGTGCAATTGGCAGTCTCCTAAAAAGTAGGGATGCTCCTAAAAATTAGGAGATTGTCTCAAGTCGATGATAAACACTCCTAAGCCACTCTGCTATGCTCCTCAGCCCTCCGGTGGTCAAACAGTCAACTAGAAGTCTCCTAAAAAATAAGGAAATTGTCCCATAACACCCAAAACATCTCCAATACTCCTCAAAAGGTCACCAAACCCCCAAATGGCCTCCCTATCTACCACGTTAGCCCACGGGAACCTTGATTATAGGCTAACCCATGCTGACAACTAGACTGTCTAAGGAAGGGACATTACAATATGTAAGCACTACTCCCTTGAAGTCATACCAAAGATGAAGGATAGGAAGAACAAAACGACAATGAATGGTCTGAATCCTACAACTGCTACAAACAAAGTACTCAAAGTTGACAAATAACTCCAAAATAGGCTGTCGATTTGGAAGAGGAAAGCTAAAGCAAAGAAAACTTAAGAGCCAAACAATATGACAGCGACAACTGTTCAAATCTCTTAAGGGCAACTGCAGACCATTCTTTTGAAAAGGAATGATAATTCACTAAATAAATTTACTATCTCCATTCCTAATTTGGCTATTTCTTCTTTTTCCAACCAGCCTATCAAGGTTCTTTGTGAAAATTATTAAGTATTTAAACATTTTGCTTATAGACAATTATGAGTATCACTATTTTTATATTTTGAAATTATATATATATATATATATCTATATGCAACCACATGTACATACCCAAAGAAAATAAATATTTTTCTGCTGTACCCGAACACCAAACCCATATCCATCCCCACTAGAACCAACAACTTAGGTTTTGGTGCCTTCATTCTAAATGTCTAGTGCTAGAATTTAGTTATTTACTATTTTATTTTTTATTTTGAGTTAGTTTGTAGCACCAACTAGTCTTTTATTTGATTTCTCTAATTTTTCACTTTTCTAAATTTTATTTCCATTTTCCAAAAACAAAATGGCATCCACAAGTATGAGAGTTGGTGACAAGCCTAGAGGACCTACATGCAAACATGAGACGTGGATAGAGCTAGGAATGTTAATTTGCAACCAGTGTGAGATGGATATTAGAGGATGCAAGAATTGCCTCAAATATCACCTTACACAAATTGCTTGGTAAGACATTGTGCCCTATACACAGTTGCTTCAAGAGGTTGAGTGAGAGGCAAAAACTTTCCTTGCATATTATGCTCAAAAGAAAGAAGAGAGAAAAAAGGATAACAAAACATTGGGAGGTATGAGTTATCTAAGTTCAGAGGAAGATTAGGCCATGAATACAGGCCAGACCAGTTATGTTAGGGATCCCAAGAGTCTCTAGAAACCAACTGGAAGAGGAATTTGAAGCATTCATGGGCTTCTATTATTTCTATCGCACTTCTCAACAATGACAAATTGCCCCAACGAATATAGAGTTGTTGCTTGACAAAGCCATCTCTTTTCAATAGTCATGTAATCATCACTTCTTGGACTAAACTACCCCAACAATTACAAACTGCTACCTATCTAAAATTGATGTTTTGCACAAAAGCCAAAAATACTTCATTTCTCTCAAAATTTTCAACTTCTAATGCTTGAAACCTACTTCATGTGTCTTCAAAGTTTTCCACTTTTTCAATTAAGTTGATTGATCCTTTTACTAATCATCTACAGATCAAATTGGTATCTAGGGAGGTAAACGCTTTGAAGGTTGAAAGTTAAAAGTGTGCTCAAGGTAATTAGAGGAGGCCATGACCTTCCCAAAGGGTATCTACTTTGAATCTCACTCAAAACTTGGCTTGAATGGAAGATTCACATAGGCTTTCCCGTGGATAAAAAGTGGAAGTGAAGGATAAGAGAGGCAATATGACACAGAAGTGAATTAACTCTTATGCTACAATCTCTATGATTTTACATCGTCCACTGCTAAGCTACCAGCCACATCACTTTCAACCATCCGGAATTGATTTTAATCTACCAATTGAATCTCAAAATCACCATTCCCAATTTCATACTCATCTCTTGTAGATGTTTGTATTGTGTTGGTAAACAGATTTGTCATTGTGAATTCTCCTTCAAAATTGACCCTGTTCGCCCGAAGAGCAGTGACAACCGTTCCAACAGTTGGAGAGATTGCAATCAAACTGCAATCTTCCTCTGCGTTTTAGAGGGGCAGCTCCCTCGTATGATGGGGGTTTTTAGGATTTTTATGTACTTTTTACCTGAAAGTGCAAAAAGGAGACAAAACTAAACTAAAGAAAGGTGAATAACAAAAACTCTAATGACAGACATACGAATACCATTTGAGATTCACAATGAATAACAATTACAAAAGGGTTTTAAGCATGAGATATGTTTTAGATATGTGATGTTGATGAAAGAAAGACAACAAACCTCAACATACGAAGAAATAAGTTGTACTAACACACACATTTCAAGATACCAGGAAATGATGTGTTTCATCAAAATGCATATATTTTGGAATTGAAAACCAATGGATTGCACCAATACACAAAATGGATTACTAATTTAACATACAAGAAATTAGTAATAATAAATTATGAATACATTCAAGACATACAAACTCCATGCATTCTTCATTGTTCTCTTGAAAATATACAAGTTCAAAAGCATTGTGTGCAAAAATGTAAAAACCAAAAGTTCTCCAGCATCTTCCCTTCTGTAAGAGTCTCCCCCCCTTCAAAATTGAATTACCAAGAAGTATATATAAGTGAGGCTAGTAACCCCTTAAGGTAACTACCTTAACCACTTTTATAACTACTTAGAATAACTAACTCTTTAAGTGCACCAACTTGAAACAACTAACTTTCTTTTTAGAAAAACAGTTACTTAGAGTAACAACCCAACTTTGGCACTTAAAATAGCTACCTCACAACTAATTAGGAGAATCTCTTAAAATAACTACCTAAGCCAATCCACTTAGGATAACTACCTAAGTGACTACTTCTAGTAACTACATTTTGGAAACAAGTTAGGATAACTAACTTTTACAAAGGTAAGGTTCAAATTCTAAGTTGTGTTACACTGGATGCATAGGCACTTTTACAACAAAACAACTTGAAACTTAAATCTTTCAAGCTAGGACCAATGTGAGGTATTTATCCATTTTCATCTTCATTGATTTATGTGACCATCTCATCATCTAGTCATCGTTATTGGCATAAAGAAGTAGTTTTCGCCAACAAATTTTCTTCAAGTACATATGTGCTTCAACTATTCCATTAAGCATCTTTCACTTCCATGAATACACCTTCTTCAAGAAACCAAGGAGTCTTGCATCAATGTGACTAACTTTATTTCAAAATATTGCATATTTTGTTCACATTTCCCCATAACAGTCTTGACATGACATTAAGTGAGGAGTTGAATGTCTTCTATAAATGATAAATTTATATGTACATCTATACATTGTTTGTCCTGGCGATATCTTTTTGATCACAACATTCTTGTAGCAAGACTCTCAAGCGATATGCTCCTTAAGTGTACCATAAAGCACATTGAAATGTCATTCATTTGAGCTAATAATGTATTGAATATTGAATCATAAGATCACCAATCTCATCAATAGGATTAACAATACCGCAAGGACAAACAATCATGATTGTATTCTTGTTCACATAGCACCTTGAGTAGCATGTCCATAATTACTATTGAGAGCATTTTTGAGCCATTTTGTGCCTTTAAAAAAAAAATGTTCATTGGAATCATCTCCCACAATGGTACCCCTGTTGCCTTTATTTTTAAAGATGATGCTCTGTGTTTTGGTGTGATATTTCTTTGACGCATTCTGTCAATACTTCTTGCACTTCTCTTCATCTCCACATTGGCAAGGTTCTAGAAATTGACTTTGGGCCTTTATGACATATCTTCTCAAAAGCTTTCAAATTCATTCTAACATGTCTTTTGTGTGAAACCTGCTATCATTTCATTTTGCTCCATGAAATGACACCTTCTTGAGGCATTCTGTCAAAGTATGTGTTGGTTTGTAATCCAACATTTTGCATGCAACATCTCTACAAACCGCTTCAATCTGTTACACACATCCAACAATCACTACGACATGAAACCCGCATATGAAGGGCGGTTGCAACACGGATTTGGCTTTGTGTCTATCCTGCTATCATCAATTTCATTTCTCGAGATGACATCTTTTGGAGGCATTTGTCAAACATTTCACCGTGCCTTGATTTCACTTTCACATATTGCAAACATGTCTAACACGACAGTCGTAACTTTGCACTTGTAACTTGCATTTGCTAAAAAAAGAAAAAGATTATAATGCTTTTCAATGATTTCATTTGGTACATTCTCTGCAAACATTTTAGCACTGTATTCCATTCGATGACATCTCTTTGATGCATTTTATCAAACATTTCTCCTGCCTCGACTTAGATTCCATGTTTGACATGTATGTCTACCAGTGCGCTTGTAATTATCTCCTTTGGATGAGATAATGTCTCTTTAGGTAATTTCGATAAATAATTCGACCTCCTTGACTTGTTTTCACATTTTGTATTCATGTCTACTCAGAGCATTTCTAACTTTAATGTTTAACAAAATTTTGCCAACGAAGATGCTCTAGCACAAAACCATACATGTTGTGAAGACATGAAGAACTCTGGGAAATAGTTGGGGAATGCAGCTTTACTTTTGCAAATTGCATTTATTCGAATGTTTCCATGGCCTTTTCAACAAATACATTCTTTTGCAATCACTGTAATTCATCCATTGCATTCACAAAATTCATTCTATACATATCGTGTAGAGGCATACTGAGTTGATTTGTAGTTATCACAAGGTAGTTATGATAACTAACTACTTCATCGGTTTCTTTGGAAGCTGAAACAACTGTTAATGAAATGAGCTTTCGGCTACTTTACAAACTTGGGAAAGTTCCTGATTGATGAGTGAAATATGCCGCATGCAAGTATGTCGGCCTCTTTCTAAACTTGTCGATGATAACTTTCTCACTCGAAAGTGTTTGAACAAACCAACAAATTTCCTCATTCCATGGCCTTTATGAATTCAGCAACTTGATTAAGTTTTGAAAGAATCCGACTTGGCCGACATAACTTAAACCAACTTACCAACTTTGCCAAACCACGAATAGTCATGTCTTCATCGGTCTTCAGAAGTTGTTTTGAAGTTTTATCGGTAACTTTTGTGTCTTGAGCAAAACACCAGTTTGTATCAACTTATTATTCTCCTTCTTGACATTTTGAACAACTTAATAAGTTTATCCAGATAGCCGATGGATACAAATAGAATCAACTTGCTAACTCACCGCAAATACCTATGGGCCCCTTCATCCTTCACTCTAACTTGTCAATGTATCCTTCTATTGCCGAAATCTTCCACATAGGTAGTTTCATGTATGCTTGTTAGATGATTGAATTGGCTTCTTTTATTCTTGATTCAACTCAGCAATAGGCTGATTGAAGTTGACCACCTCTCACTACTTGTCCATGTATATGATTCCACATTTTGCATGCATGTTAAATAGAGCTTTTCCAACTACAATATCTGACAAGAAATCTCCCACTATCATGATTTGATGAACATCTTTTTGTTGTCCCAGAGTTCCCATTTTGGCACAAGCGGGAAGGAAGCTAGTGAAAGTTGTGGAATTTGGCTTTAGACCTGCCACTTCTATTCGCCTCAAGTTTCTAAGCCTTTTCACTGAATTCATTTTTCCTGCGATCATGACATCTCCTTTGTAGAATAGGTAGTTATAATAACTACTTTAGCCATTTTGACAACTTAGCACAATGACCAATGAGGATACATTTTTACAAGCTTCAGAATGTTGGCTAACTTGTCTTTGTTATTGATGACGAAGACTTCAAGCAAAAACAAGATCAATAACTTAATGACTTGTTCCAACTTGCCAATTTCTCCCTTGTCATGAATGTTGTGTTCGTTTGATTTACAAAGGCGATTTAGAACAGGAGACTTAGCATTTGAGGATTATAGGAGACCTTTCAAATCGACAACTATTGCACGCAAGTTTTCAATGGCCAAAAAGTTTAAAATTTTCCAAGTTTAAAAATAGGCTAACGTATTGACAAACCTTTTTCCTTTTAAGAACAATCACAATCATCCACCAAAATTTGTCTCCTTTCATCCAGTTTGAATGCATGCAATTATTATTTAATGAGACTCAAGCCCTCTTTGTCAGCTAATTTTCTTTTAGTTGCAAGACATGAAATGAGGAATGTTTGCCTTCATCTTAAGATAAACTTTGTTACCGAAATTACAATTACTTTGTGTGTTTGGTTGCCCCAAGATCTAGTAATGGGATTTATCGTATTTTGTGCTCTTGTGGTGACCCATACATTTGTCTAACAAGGGCCATTCAAAAAATAACCAATCAAGAAGTCAAAAACTTGACGTGGGAAAAACATTCATTTCTAGCAACTCAAAAATTTGCACAAGGCAAAACTCGTAGCTGACAAGAATCACTTTATGAAGAGGAAGCTACGAGAAGCTACTGAGAATTGGTAGGCATCCTCCTGATAATCTAAATAAGAATGATGGCTTATACAAGTGAATCATGATGACCGTTATCCATGAACTTAACATATGACCCAACCCCTGCAATAAATTATTTATGTATAATTTAAAATTATTAAATATTAAATTCATTGACATCAATGTCTTAAAGATGGCCTGGTGACACATTAAAAATATTTACCACTTGCTTGCAACTGGTCACAGTTTCCCCACCTCATGTTGTACACTAAGTTATCTATGTAAGAAGCAAGCTCCAGTTTGTAAAAACTATCCCTCATCTTGATAACGGATCATTTAAATATTTTCCTACATAATTTCTATCCAAAAATCTTTCAAACGTATCTGACACATTTATCAGTCTTTGAGCAAACTATCATCAAAATTCTGCAACATTAGAAGGCAAAAGTTTTTCTTTGGAAGAAACTTGAGCAGAGAATACACTAAAAATACTGAAACAGCCAAAATCGTATTGAAATTAGGCAACTCTTAACTACTCTGACCTGTTGAACGTGTGGTGCAATTATAGGCCGTTGTGTCTGTGTGACTCGTCCAAATTGCTGCTGTGTTTGTTGAGAAGAAAGTCTTTTCTCAGATTTTATATAATCCATCAATGTTCCAAGATTACTGAACAATAAGACATTAATGTTAATATTCATAACAAATCTGATGCATGTGATGTTCTTTACTAGGAAGTCATAATGACACATTAATCATAAGATTTTGCACATCTCTAGAAGAAACAAAATATGAAACAACAGACAAAATGAAATATGTCCGAGGGGTTTTGGCATAATGATAAGTGATGCACTCATAAAAAGAGTGACTTAAGTTCAAATTTTCATATTGAATACCTGTAACTAAACAGACATGAGCATGTAACAGAACATGTTCAGGGCCAGGGTCTATTCATCCCTAGAACCAGCCTAAGCCTGGCAATGTTGTCAGCTATCATAACAAAAACAAAGAGAAAAAAAACAATATCCCAGTCTCAATGTAAAGAATACTTGTAAATAAGGCAGACAATAAAAGGAAAAAAAGAAAAAATTCAAAACACTTGTAGATTCAGAGAAATGGTAAACATCAACTGTATTGTCTTTGTACATGAAAAACCACACCAATGACTTCTTCAATGGAAAATATTTGCTCATCTTAAGGAAAAGTCTTATTATCTATATGAAATTATAAATGATAAGGCCCCCAATACAAAAATAATTTGGATTAGCAACAAAAATTCCAGGTAGCATAGATTCATCAATGGACATTAATATATAATTTTTTAAGTCTCCAAGAATAGGAATAACAATTTAACACAGTTTTGAGGATTAGGAAATGTGAGGTGTTTCAACAAGGAACCCCTAAATTTTAGGTGACATGAAAGGGACATGAGCCACAAAATATATTAAGACAGAAAGTTCTATTAGTAAAATAAACTTTTCTAATTAATGATATATCAAGGATTCACTATAAGTATAAAATGGGAAATAAATTACATACTTGTGAACGCTCAGGGGGTGGAAGAAGCAAGAAAGTTCATCTTAATTCTATTTTTCATATGTATCAAGGGACATCTAGGAATTCCCCATTGGTTTCAAGGATGTAAAACAAGAGACATTTGTAGAAAGTTATCATCAAATCCTCAAGGCTTTCCTGAATCCTGATGTTTTCCCCAAAACAACCTCAACATTTTGGGTATATCATCTGCTATTTCTTATGCATCTCTTGTGCCCTAAACATAGAGTAGTAGAGCAACACATCCCCCAACCCCAAGGGTGTTTACCCAAAGCATGTTAAGAAATACTAGAGGCATGTTAAGAACATAACAAAGCAATCCAGACTTGAATTTTCTGCAACAAGTATCATTTGCAATGGTATTGTGACGTAAACATTAGTTTAGGACTGGATGTGATGGGAATCTACAATGACCATACCTACAAGCAAAGCTGCTCATTACCCTGCTTAGGACAACATTATCCAGCTAAAAGGAATATCTATATTATTAACAAGCATTAACTTCAATACCCTAAAAACCTGGATGCAATGGCAATGTGTTGGTCTCTACAAAAAAATCTGAAAGAAATACAAGAGAGTTGGTTTTATCTTATCATCTTTAAAACAGCCATGTTATTTTCCAGTGTATATGCACTGCCTTGGGAAGACAAATGCTCAACATGTTGTTGTTGAGTGTGATCTACCTGTTAGAAAATTCGCATTAACAAAATACAATCTTGAAAGAGGTTAATCTAGGAAATGCAATGGCAGAATTTTGGATGATATTTGTACAAGCTAAGCCAATAATTTCAATCCAAATTCCCCAACTATGACAACAAACCCTGCACAATGATTATGACACTTATTCAATATATACACCAACTGAGTATTTGTAGAATTCACCAAAGTAATGGAATTTATTATTGCCACATATTATTCTTAATAACAGTAAAAGCTATTCCAATAGTGCAAAAAATATGCAATTTTGATAACCTATGAAGAAATATATTATCCAGTGTTCTACGGAAACGCGTCCCCCCCCCCTCAGACCCGTGTTTCCGAGACGGGGACGATTCCGGGATAGGGAGACGGGGACGTTGCATCTCTCGTCGTCCTGCCACCGCCACCAATGCTCCGCCGAAGACGGGGAAACGTCTTTGCATCTCCAAGGATTCTTGGAGACTCCGAGACGTCTCCAAGTCTCCTTGGGAGACATCTCGGCGTCTCCAAGAATCCTTGGGAGATGCCCAAAGGTTTCTCAAGGGGCGGGGAGACGTCCAGAAGTCTCTCGTCGAACTTAAATAAGCATTTAAAATTTTATTTTTAAAAATAATGACCTATTTTGGGGGGTTGGGGTAACCCTAATTTGATGTGGGCCCCACCCCTTCACCAATACAACACAAAACTGCCAAATTTGGTGATTTCATTCACATTTCTAAGTCTGATTTTTTTTTTCCAGCAAGCTGAAGAGGAGAAAAAACTTAGAGAAATCGGATTGAAGGAGTGAAAAGAGTGAGTGCAAGTGTGAGAGGAGTGAGAAGGAGCAAGAAGAAGAGGAGAAAGAGGATTCTACAACATTTTGGAGAGATTTTTCAGGCACAAGGTAGGGTTTTTCTTGTTTTTTGTTTGTTTTATTTTCTGATTTTCAATTCTTTGTTTGTTTACACGTGTTTTGTTTTATTCATTTCAAAATCAGATTTGATTGAATCTTGAGGGCAAAATTCAACATCAAAAGATTCAACATCAAATTTTAAATAATATAAGATTATAAATTATAAATTTTGTTTTCAAAATTGAAATTTCAAATTTGTATTTCAATTTGTTAAACTAGCCTAAATTTATTTTTATTTTTATTTTGTGAAATGCAATGTCACTAACACAATGAGCTCCCATGACATGAGTGAGGATGAGATGGAAATCCATTCTCATAGCGAAAATGATTCAGATTTTGAACCTAAGGCTAAGGGGGGTGACCATGGGGTTGATCCTGGAGCCCAATCTAGTTCCATGGCAAGTGCAACAGCTAGTACAGGTTGCCCTTCAGAGTTGTTTACACAGTATGCTAGGGGTGCTTATGATCCTAAATCTCCTCTAGGACAGTTTGCTTCAAGAATACAAGGCACATCACATACATGTGGGGCAACAAGGAAGTGGCACTGCAACATTTATGGGGTGGCATGGTTTCGTAGCATCACTGGTGAATGCACACTTCCTTTTTTGGAAAGGAAAAGGTGTGGATCCATGTAAGTTTTTGGCAGAACCTAAAAATATAGAGTACAGAATTGAGATGAACAAGATTTGGGGCATTCCAAATGATAGAGAAGTTTTAGTCCCTACTACTTTGTCTGCTAGGGCAGCCCTTCAGAAAAGCCAACAAATGCAACATACTTCTCCTCATACATCGCAAACAAGAGGAATAATGTCTAGACCTTCATCCACTTCCACTTCTAGTTCCATGCCCCAATCACGAGAGGCTAAGGGGACAGGAAAACGCAAGAAGCAGAGTAACCCCATAGCTGATTTGTTTAATGTGCAGCTGAAGGATGAAATAGATGAATCCATTGGCAAGTTCTTTGCCAATAGCATCCCATTTCAAGTTACACGGTCTCCTTATTATAGGGACATGATGTCTATGGTGGCGAAGGAAGGACCATCATATGTGCCACTAGGTGAGATGAAATTGAGGACCACAATCTTCGATAAGAGCTATTCCAAGATCAATATTTTGATGGAGAAGATGAAGGCATGTTGGGTGGCCTCTAGGTGCAGCATAGTTATGGATGGTGGACGGGCATTAGCCATCGTCCACTCATCAACATCATGATCCCATGTGCAAAGGGCCCATACTTCCTTAGAGCAGTTGATTGTACAGGGCACCACAAAGATGTTGATTTTCAGTTTGAGGTCCTCAGGGAGGCTATTGAGGAGGTTGGGCCACAAAATGTGGTCCAAGTAGTGACAGATGCAACCCATGTGCATAGAGCAAAAGGGAAACTTATTGAGGCAGCCTATAGAAATATTTGGTGGACCCCATGTTGTGTGCATGCCATAAACAATGCACTCAAAGACATGGGGAAGATTGACTGGATTAGAGGAGTGATTAATGATGCGAGAGATGTGCAGATGTTTATCTACAACCACCACACTTCACATGCACTCTTCAGGACCTTCGCGAAGGAGGAGTTCTTGAAACCAATTGAGACAAGATATGCATCCTATTTCATTCTCTTGGAGAGAATGATTGGGTTGCAAGAGGCATTGCAACTCATGGTTATGACTACAGAGTGGAATAAGTGGTTCGAGGCCAAGACAAAGCAGGGGAGAAAGGTGAAGGAGATAGCGAAGAGTGATGTGTTTTGGACTGATGTGAAATACATCGTCTCCATCATTCCTCTAGTATTCCAGGTCATCAGATATGGGGATGGGGATGCACCTAACCTTGTAGAGGCGAATGAGTGTGTCGACTCTATGCTTGACAAGATGAGGGTTGTTGTGCGAGTGAAGGACCCCACTCTAGCATTCTACAATGAGCACATCCAGCCAATCATTCAACGCAGATGGGACAAGCTAAACACTCCTTTGCATATGGTTGCCTATGCCTTGAATCCTAAGTGGTACAAAGCTAGACCAGGTAGAGTGAGACCGATTCAGGATGATGAGGTGAAGGCGGGGTTCTTTAGGTGCATAGAGAAGATGTATGATTCTAAAGATGTCGGCATAATTCGCACTGAGTGGACAAAATTTGCCACTCTTAGAGGCTATTCAGATGCGGCAAAGATGGATATAGAAACTATGGCACAGGAGGACCCACTTTTGAAAGTATGACAATATCCATGAAAGTTATTATGTACCTTTTTTGCTCCAACCGGATTGTGATTTTGACAATAATTTTCTTTATGACCAAATCTCTTGCAATTATAACACTGAATGCTTCTACAGTTTTCAACTTTATGACCAAATTTATTGCATTGAAAACAATAGCCATTAAAAGATGGGTACCCTTGTGCATTAGGTTGACAAACCAATGGCCTTCTTGCATTAGTATTTTGATTCCGGATTTTACTTGTATCTTCTATTTTCTTCTCTGCTTCTACCTCGACCTCTTGGCCTTTATCTTTGCCATTCTGATATGAACATTCACCGAGCTGAAATCTAAGTCCAATCTTGTCTAAATTAGCTTTCTGCATGTTGATCAATTCTTCCAAGAGCTTACTGCTATCAAGAACCTTGTTTTTTGCTTCAGCTACTTCACTTCCTGCTCTAGCTTCTCACATTCCTCAATCTTCTGCTTGATTGACTCTTTCAGAAATTTCTCTATCTTATTTATTTCCTCAATCTTCTGCATCAGGTCTTTAACAATCTCATTCACCTGCTTCAACTGATTGTTAACCTCCTTATGCCTCAATTTGAATTTTCAGATTTGCTCTCTCAGCTTCTGCACACATTCATTCGCTATCTTCACATTCTCCTTTAATTCCTCGTTCTCTAATTCAACACTTTCCAAATCTTCAAGAGTTGTCTACAAGTCTTCATCCAACTGAAATTCTTCAATCATACACATAGGTGCCATGATTCAACCAACAAGGATCTCCCTCAAGCGGTTAAGCTTTCAAGCAAAGGACCAAGGGCTCTGATACCAATTGTTGAATCAATATTCCCACCGGTTAATAAAATTTTATCTCAACTTCTTAACCTTTTACTATTATATTAGATTTATCAATTAGACACATCGACATGAAATACCAAATGCAGAATAGACATGAAAACACAGCCACAAAAGCAACACCGTATTTTATACGTGGAAAACCCAAATGGGAAAAACCACAGAGAGGGTTAACTCTCAAGATAATATAGCTAGTTATATAGGTGTTTACAACAGGGGTGGCTCACTGCCAAGATACAAAAGCAGCTTGTTGTCAGAATGCTCACTACAAGATTACAAAAGTAGCTCACAACCGGAATGCTCACTGCAATAGAAAAGGATGAATTGAAGAAAGGTGCATCTCCGAATGCATAGAATCAGTTCCAATGTAAGCTTAGATCACAAAACAACAACTCATAGAAGATCCGCAAAATCTTTGTGCTAACACTGATCAATGCACTGCAACAGATCTGGTAAAGGATCACTGCAACACTACTCTACTCTTTGACTCTGCTCCAACAGCTTTGTTGTCTATACTTTGCACTTCAAACACTGTACTCACTCATACACACGGCATCCGCACACTCATACATCTCTTCTACATTTGTATGTGTATATATACACACCGATAAGCACAATCATCAAGATGATATGTCAGCCAAGCACAAGTGCTTTATCCCAAGATATAATTGCTCGAATCAACAAGTTACCAAAAATGCCTCGATCGAAGATATGATAACCAAGTCAGCCTTCACTGATTTTCTACATGCTTCACATATCGAGACCAAAACAAGCATCTGTCAAACCCATAGGAATGGATCCATAAGCACTATTCCCAAGCATCATCAAAAAATGACTCCATAATATGAATATCACTGATTCCAAAATATAGAACTCGTAGCCATGACTTAAACATAAACCAACATGATCAAGACATAAGATTTCCGATCACCTCTGGAAATGACTCTAGAGAGTTATACAACCCTTATAGCTCCGCATCACATGTATACCTATTTTTCATCACTGGAAAACATCATAAGCTATACCTGCCTCAACTACTCAATATACCACATCCGGACCAATCCGGATGACTGGATTTGACATCAATGACAACAATGACAATGTGCACACAGATCCAACAATCTCAATAGAATTGTCATGGCCAGAAATCTGACCACCACTCTAGCTATTCGTATGCTATCCCAGGTTTCCAGTTCTTTAGCTGCTAAGAGGAACTGATCTACATATAGTTTCATCGACTCGCTTAAGAGGAACAAACTTACCTCTAAGAGAGCAGAGAAGCTCGTGGCTATACATAGTGCTTTGCGTCTCATGGACCGCAAGACACTTGTGTACAAAGAGAGTCCAACGACACGATGGGTTGTAGAGCCAGAGGAGCCTTCACAAATTGATGAGGATGGTCCTACCACTTCAGATGTAGGGCTGGTTGGTGTGAGCTTGAGAAATCTTGACCGTGGGGAGTCCAGCAGTTCTAGTGAAGAGGAGTTTGCAAATGATTAGAGGCCTCCCTTCACTACATTTTGAGTTTAGACATTTGGCATTTTGTCTTTTGTAATGCTATTGCTATTAGTATTTGCTAATCATTGTAATGATGTATCATGTAGTCATCTTTATAGACTTCGTGATATCTCATATGACATCAGATATTCATATTTTCGATATAATAGAAATCTCCAATCTGACAGGTTCATTTGTCAAATTTTATTTAGCAATTAGCATTCAAGAAATCTTCGTATCTAAATTTAATATTACAAATTTTGCTATTTAGTAGTTTATAATTTTACTAATTTCCTATAGTTTCATTTGAAATGTAGTTCTTATACTGTTATACATCTTTTCACAACTAGTTTTTCAAGTACTATAGGTATATGTATAACTATATCAGCACCACCACCACCCTGCCGCCGTCCCCAAACTTAGGCCCTTTGTCCCCCCATCCCCGAAACCCATCCCCGCGTCCCCCCGTCTTCCCATCCCCAACAGCCATGGAACACTAATATTAAGTGTAACATGTGTCTAAATTATAGATGTCACTAAATTGAAAACTACAAAAAGCCTAACATATAAGACAAGGGCATAACGAAAGAGAGCAGATGTACGTTTGGTGTCTATTTGCTTCTCTTTGGCTTGCCTTTAAATACCAGAGGGTTGAACCTCAATCCTAAAGGACGAGATTTGTTATAAGGTATTCACACATCGCCCCATTGCCAATGGGGACCCCCTTTTTTTCTGCTTTCTAGGTAGCGTTAGAATCCTTAGCTATTAGCCTTTGCATTAGAGGGGTATAGGTGGTTAAAAGCTAGGAGTCAAGTGGATAGCCTTGTATAAGTGTGAAGTGAGTAAGTTTGTAAAGTCTAGATATCATGAATTCAATCATGAGTGAAGAAGGATTGCTAATTAGAGGGTCACTTCAGGTGCTTCTCTTGAGGAGCGAACTTCACTTCATGTGCACCCCTTATGTAGCGAGCTTTTTGGACTTCTCCCATAGAGCGAAAACCAAAGAAACGGGACTCGGACTCGGCTCGGACTCGGACTCAGGACTCGGAGTCAGACTCGGCTTCAGACTCGGTTAGACTCGAGAAAGTGAAAAACTCAAGAAATTTAGAGATTTTTAAAGATTTAAAACTTGTTTCAGGCACCCTTTATTGAATACACCTTAAAGACACAATAACATCATCAAACTCGGCTCATTTGATTACAAACACAAGCATACATCAATCACATAAGCAGAAACGCAAATTGTAGCTGAAGGAAATAACAAACATAGATATATAAATATTGTCAAATGTATACAATATTACAAAACTCATGGAATAAAAAATCCATGTCATCATATGATCATCATCAAATGTTTCATACAAATACCAAAGGTAAATACAACTACAAGCCTATGGCTCAGAGGAGCCTACACCCTACGGCCCCGGCCCCGGCCCCCTGTGAAGGCGTCTAAGGTAGGTCCTGGATGATTCGATAGCCATAGCCGCTCCCCGTGACACCATGCCATGCTCACCAACATCAGGAACATCCGTGTCACTATCTACCTCTGAATCTCCTGTCTGCGCTCGTGCTCTCCGCTCCTCCTCTATTGGAGGTTAAATTTTCCCTACTTCTATTGACGCAATTTCCCCCCATATTTTTCGACGGGGGTTTGGGGGCAGCGCCCCCAAGGTGGGGTCAAGGGGCAGCGCTCCTTGCGCGCTCCACCAAAAAAACTTATTATTTAATAAAGGCGTCGGGTGTTATTTATCTATTGGCTGACATGTTGTAACCCTAATTTTTCTCATTCTCAGGCGGAGGTTGTAGTGAACAAAGACGAGACCATTCATTTTAAAAAAACCTTTTTAAAATGTTTTTTTTTGTCATTTTACTTAACCTAGCCAGTAGCCAAGTTTCAGGCACTAGATTCGCAGAGTTTGGCGAGTTTATGCCAAACTCGCCAACTCGGCGAGTCTGGCAAAGTTTGCTCACCAAACTCGGTCGAGCCCGAGTCCGAGTTCCAGAGACTCGGCGAGCATGTCTCAGACTCGGACTCGCCGAGTTTGGTGATTTTTGGGCGATTTTCTAATCTCTGGCGAAAACTCATCCTAAAACCTCATGTTGAGCATGTTATCATGTATTGAAGTTGAGAGAGTAATTGAAAGAGAGCAAAGGAGAGTTTAATCTTGGTTTGAAATCCACTTCATAAGCTCAGCCTCACGAGCAAAAAGAGGAGCAAGCTTCAACTTCATGAACTCAGCTACATGAGTGAACTTCATGATTTGAGGTAGATGAGCGAAGTTCATGTTGGAAGTAGAGGAGTGAAAGGGATTTGAAAACATTTACTTTGAGTTGATTCAATTTGAAACAAACTTCATGAACTCAACTATATGAGCGAACTTCACCTTGAGCAACCTATGAGCGCACTTCACAAATTGGACTAAATGAGCGAACTTCACAATTTGAGGGAGATGAGCGAATTTCACCTTTAGCAACATAATCATGAACTTCACAAGCTAAAGAAAGAGTGGTTTTAAGAGCAAGATCAAAGACGAAGTTCAAAAGTTGCCTCATGTGATGGATGATAGGATCTAACTTCATGTTTCAAGATATAAGAGTGAACTTCAAGAATGAAGGGACATGAGCGAACTTCAAGGATCCACCCTACATGAGCGAACTTCAAGGATCAGCATAGATGAGAATTGAGATTCCTCTTGGATCTTCTATGTTGGGTACAATCTCTCTCCTTCTGCTTTGCAATCATCATCCTCTCTTATCTGCAAAACAAAACAAACATGATATCAAATACATAATATATAACTTTGATAGTTCTTCTTAACTTGATATATCCCTTGATTTTATGTGTTTTGCAGGTTTGATAAGAGGATTTAGAGAGAATTTGCCTTCATGAAGGAGTTATTGAAGCTGTTTTTCTCTTTTAGAGAGGAGTTTTTGAAGTTCACTCCACCCTTGATGTTTATGAAGTTACCCTTGTCTTTGAACTTGCTCCCTTCATTTTCTTTCATTCTATGAGCTCAACTTTAAAGCTTTTAGTCACTATTTGATGACAACATGACAAACTACCTTTAGGAGAGGCCCTCACCTTTAGCAACATAGGCATGAAATTCACAAACTCAATGACATGAGCGAACTTCAAGGATCCAGCTACATGAGCGAACTTCACAACTTAAGCTATATGAGCGAACTTCACAACTTAAGCTATATGAGCGAAATTCATGACGGAAGAGCGAAAGAGATTTGAAAGTATTTACCTTGAGTTGATTCGATATGAAAAAAACTTCATGAACTCAATGATCTAAGCGAACTTCAAGATTCAAGGGAGATGAGCCAACTTCAAGGATTGTGAAGGATGAGCGAACTTCAAAAATGAAGACACATGAGCGAATTTCACAAATTCATCCACATGACCGAACTTCATGTTTCAAGGTAGATGAGCGAACTTCTCAAATCAAGCTATATGGGTGAACTTCAAAAATCAAGATATAAGAGCGAACTTCAAGAATGAAGGGAGATGAGCGAACTTCATAAATCAAGACACATGAGCGCACTTCACAAATTGGACTACATGAGCGAACTTCATGTTTGGAGGGAGATAAGCGAACTTCATCTTTGGAGGGAGATGAACGAATTTCATGTATTCCTAAATGAGAATGAATATCCTCCATTTGCCCAAGAGGTGATATAAGAGTATTTACCTTGAGTCAATCTAATCTTCAGTTGAAAATGAACTTCATAAACTCAACCATATGAGAGAACTTCAGGAATCAGCCTACATGAGCGAACCTCGGGAATCAGCCTACATGAGCGAATTTGCCCAAGATAAGATACAAGGCAGCTAATAGATCATTTTCTAGAGCTAATTTGATACTTTAGCATGCCTACAAGAGAATGATTTTGAATGGTGAAAAGCGAGTAAGAAGTTAACTTCATGAACTAGAAGGAATGAACAAGAATTTGCACAAGATAAGATACAAGGCAGCTAATAGATCATTTTCTAGAGCTAATTTGATACTTTAGCATGCCTAAAAGAGAACGATTTTGAATGATGAAAGGCGAGTAAGAAGTTAACTTCATGAACTAGAAGGAATGAACAAGAATTTGCCCAAGATAAGATACAAGGCAGCTAATAGATCATTTTCTAGAGCTAATTTGATACTTTAGCATGCCTAAAAGAGAACGATTTTGAATGATGAAAGACGAGTAAGAAGTGAACTTCATGAACTAGAAGGAATGAGCAAACTTCATGTTTTGAGGTACATGAGCGAACTTCACAACTTGAGGTGTATGAGCGAATTTCATGTCTTGTGGATGGAAAGTGAACTTCATGAGAATGAGTTTGAGAGAGAATTTCATGTGATAGCCTCCAAGAGTGAACTTCATATGCAAACAAAAAGTGATTTTGAGTTGAAAGCCATAAACTGAGCAGGGGGAGCGAATTTCTTCTAGTAGCCTTCCCTAAGGGCAATTCATCATATTTGCATGTGGAAAGGCTCAACAATGAAGGTAAATGAATGAAAGTGAGTTTTGTTGACGTGTTTTTTATGACTACGTCGAACACAAAATAAAGTTGCCTAACGGTCACTTCACTCTCTCTTGATCAAAGTGTGATTGCATGCTAAGATTGCAAGAAGTTCAAACAATCGACTCCAAGGTTCCTTTATGCTACGAACGTGACTCAGTTGGCTGATGTGATTGTTGGTAATCCAAGGGGCCTTACGTTTGCATCATTTTTCACTTCTTTGTTGTGTCTGGAACTCCATCATCGGATATGGCAATTTTGCGATGCTGCTGCTTCAAACGGACTAAAATGAACTGAAAATAAAGGGGAAAAGGGTTTAGAAGGATCTAAATCTACTCCTAAGGGCAATGATATCAACAGTTAATGCTTCGGTGGACAAATCCCAAATAAACCAAGCTCTGCTTCGCCAAGTTTAACTACAACTCCGCAAGAACCGATTCAATCTTCTAAGGATGTTGAAGGATTCTCAAATCGAGAAAGTGCATCTGAATACCCAAAACGGCACAATCCAAACGACTGTCCACAACCGAACTTAGCACAAGTTTAGTGGTTCAGGCTAACTTTACACTGCAACTTACAATCAACAAGATGCAAAAAGTATGAACCATGGAAATTCATCAGACACCATTACATTCTCCATTGAAATCAAAGCACTTTACTATTTCTAATATAAGTGAGGAAGGTGAAACCATGCAAGCTTTGAAAAAATAACTTAAGTGGACACCATCAGAGAACAATGTTTCATTGTTATTATCTCAAAACTTATCACAACAATTTCATACAAGTCTCTCTCCTTTACAAATGAGGGGGGTCACCCCTTTATATAGGCCTCTAGCCATGATTACATGCAAAACCCTAGTTAGGGTTTTCCCTAAAAGATTCTCCACTCAAGATGCAACAAGGTGGGAATCAACATTTAACACCCATTAAGCCCATATACAATTAATTCCAACCCATTACAATTGGTTACATTCCTGCCAAAAATGGCGTCCATTGTGCATTGAATCCACCACCTCTTCCAAATTTGCCCAACATGCATTGAAAATTCATCCATGCAAAAATCACCCCATTATGTCATAAATGCTCCATCATTTCCACATGCAGCGGCTGCATGCAAAAAGAAACTGCCATAAATTCAACATGCAATGATCGGGTCGTCGTTTGGTCAAATATTTCGGCAATGAATGCGCCACCATACTGCCATGCGCTCAATAGATCCTCGCCATGCAAGTAGACCCCGTCGTCGTATATCCGCTCCTGCACATCTAGAATTATTGGAGAGAGAAAATTTGATTCAGGAAGAATTTTTTTGAAGTCTCTTCAACTTTCCTTGCTCGGAGAAGGTTTTCCATCACTTTTCACCATCTCCTAATTTTTAGGAATTTTCCACAAATTAGGGTTTCAAGTCCAGGAGGAAGAGAATTCTCCTACGAATCCAAATCTATGAAAATTTTGAAATTTGGATGTGATTTGATGCCCGAGAATGGATTTTTCAAAAAAATTCTCAAGGGGAAATTTCTTATTTAGTTCAACCCTGATTCCTTCCTTGCCTTAGATATTGTTTTTTTCTACCTTCAATTCATCCCGACGTGGAATTCCTGTTGTGAAGGAATTCTCCTTTGGAAAGAAATTTGTTCCTTACCCTGAGGAAGGAAATTCTTCGTGCCTTAGCCAATTTTCATGATTTCCAAGAACTATGTCCTGAAGGAAGAAATTTCAAACACTTAGTCAATTTTTCACCTTTCCTGGAATTTTGTCCTAAAGGAAGGAATTTCCGACACAACACCAAATTTTCACCTTTCCTAGAATTTCTTCTTCTTGGGCGCAATTCTTCCCTAAGGAAGGAATTTTTGTGCTCTTTGAATTCATCATGTTTGCAGGGAGCTTTTCGACCAATTTTCACATCTGCTATTTTTTAGGAAATTTCCTAAAATTTAAGACCCGGGTCTAGGAGAGAGATAATTCTCCCATGAGTCCAAATCTGCAAAATTTTCGGATTCTGATAAGATTTGGTGTCTAAAAATGGAAATTTCAAAAAATTTCTCGAGGGGATTTCTATTTTTCATTCTTCCTTGACCCTTGGACTTTCATGCCTAAGACAATTGCTCTTCATTCTTTGACTTGAACGTGGAATCCAACATGGTGAAGGAATTTCATTATTTCCATGCCTCAGAAAATTTCTCTTCAACTTTCTGACTGGGCATGGAATTTTGACCTTGATGGAGGAAATCTCATCTTGAAGCATTCATCCTTGATCACTGGACTTAGGCACTTGCCTTTGGACTTGGGCAATGATTCCGCACTGGTAAGGAATTTTGTGATTTTGAAGCTTTCCATGACCATCAAGTTTTGACGCCCTGGTACCTTCCTTAGGCGCAATTCTCCCTAAGGCAAGGAATTCTAAACTCCCTCCGTTCTCCTTGAGCACTCCACTTTGGCGCCCTCCCTTGGAGTAGGGCGGAATTTTCACTAAGTGGTGGAATTCACAATTTTCCATGCTTTCCATGTCAACTTCACTTTGGCGCCCTTGAAGTATGGGTGCTAAAACCACCTAGGCAAGGATTTTCACATTCTCCACGTTCTCCATGGACTCCTTTGTTTGGTGCCCATGGCCAAACTTGGGCGCTGAATTGACTTGGGGAAGGATTTTCATGATTTTTCCTCATTCTCTTCATCAGGATATATATGAAATATAACATTTAAGTATAAGTGGCATCTTCAATATGTCTTTTTTCTTTCTTATATTTTAAGTTATATTTCATATATATTGTCAGGATATTTGAGAGTGGTTTCAAGTCCCTAAGAATCATAATGCAAATTCTGGATTTTGGAAGATCTTTCAAATTTTCAGACTTAGTCAAATTTCAAGCCATTTTCGGATCAGGATGATAGATTGATGTGAATTTCCAGACTTGGATGATTTTGCATGCTTTCCTCTTCTAGAATAGGAGTTCTATAACCATTTTTTTGATCGAACTTGCCTGCCTTCCGACTCTTACGGATTTTGAAATGATCTTCAAGAACATTCAGTCTCAACGTCTTCAGGGATGAACCTGCCAAAATAGATTTTCCCGAATAGTAAGTGTTTCAAAATGTCAAGGTTTGGGCAAAATAGGTAAGGAAATCAATTACTAAAAATAGAAATTTACTTAAAATAGAAAATACTAAAAATAGTAAGTTTGATTTTTGGCAAAATTAGACCAATCCCGACAGTGAAATTTACTAAAAATAGTAAGTGCTCAAAATTCACTCAAATTTTACTAGGAGGTTCCTTGAAGGGTCCCAATTCCAGTTCTAAGTTCAGTTTTTCCAAAACCCTAAAAGAAACCCCCTAAAATCTAGGATTGAAGGCAAAAACCCTAAAATTGATGAAACGGGCCCTAGACTTCACCAAATTCGCTCAAACAAAAAGCAGTTTTAATCAATATGACCCCCAAACGCTCACAAACTTAGAGAGAGACTGACGAGACTGCTACGAAAAGACCCAAAAACGCAAGCCAAAAGACCAAGAGGGCCTAAAAAGTAGGGGGTCCCCATTTGCAATGGGGCGATGTGCGAAAAGGTCACAACAAGTTCAAAGGCAAGTTAAGGGTAATTTTATGAACTTCAAAAGCTCCTCTCTAGGAGCGGAAAACAACTTCAAGTGCTCATTCATGAAGGCGAATTCTCTCTATATCCTCTTATCAAACTTGCAAAATGCATAAAACCAAAGGATATATCAAGTTAGAAGAACTATCAAGGTTATAAATTATGTATTTGATATCATGTTTGTTTTGTTTTGCAGATAAGAGAGGATGATGATTGCAAAGCAAAAGGAGAGAGATTGTAAGATCTACATCACTATGCAAGGAAGAAAACTTCATCTACAAGCATAGAATGCCCAAGAGGAATCTCAATTCTCACAACACCAGGGAGTCACAAAGAAAGAATTCTAAAGAAGAGAAGCAGTTGTGCCATCAAGAATTTGTTCCAAGGCAACATTAATACTTCAAAACTAAGAGGAAGACAAGATCTATACCTTGCACCTCCATGATTGAAGCATTGAAGAGGATACTTTCAAAAGAGTTAATCAAAGTTAGAAGATCATCATCATCACCGCTGAAGCTGGATAATGTTGAGTATCAAGAAATATTCCTTCATGATGATCTACCAAGTGCAAGTGCAAGTTGAAGCAACATCTTAGTCATCATCCCAGTCATCACTCACCAAATCAAGGAGTTCCACATCAGCACGTCTTGATTCAATGAACTTGACTCATACATGAAGGCACAAACTTCGAGGCACCTACCCTCGTTATCCATTGATCGAATATTCCAAAGAAGACAAGTGTCAAAGTGTTGTAATTATTTCATTGGATAGAATAGAGTTTGTTGTAACAAACCCTAATTAGGGTTTCCATTGTAAAATCTCGGCCATTAATTTCAAATTAATCTGAGCCATTGAATTGTATTGAGAGCATTATAAAAGGCTCAAATCTCTCATCTGTGAAGGTTAATAGTTAATGAATAGTGAATAGTTAACAAATAGTGAATAGTAGTAGGAGAAGAATAGAAGATAGAATAGAAGTTAGAGTAGATTAGGAGAAGGAAGAATTGTTGTTATGACTTGTAAATGAGATACTCTTTTCATTGAAGTTGTGGTGAAATTTGTTATTTCAACAAGCCTCATGGTTCTACTTCTCATTTTATTTTCATGTTGATTAGTTTAAATGGAGGAATTTGTTGAATGCATTTATGTGGACTCCATTTAGTCCATACCACTAGCCTCTTGTTGATTGTAAGTGTGCCTTGTGTGGTCAACTGGAGTGATATGAACTTAACTTCAACTTGTTATGCGTCCATTGTTTATGCATTCAATTGAATGGTGAGCAAATTTTGATGGTAATAATTTGAACACCCTTGAATTGTCCTTAGAAGATTGCACTGAGCTTGTGTCAAATTGTTCAAGTCGATGGTGAGACCTCACCCAGTAGGATTCCATCTAATCATTCATCCATCTTCTTACATTCTATGCCTTAGAATAGACTTTCTCAACCCTTCATCTTTTGCCATTTTTTCAAACTCAAGTTAGTTTAGGATCAAAAAGTATCACCAAGATTGCAACATTAGATGATCAAGTTCCAGCGATTCAAGCATTCGACAATTCAACGTAAGTCCCTTTGTGATACCAGCAATCACATCATCCAAATGAGCTTATCCACACGTCGTGACCCGACATGCCAGAACCTTGGAGTTATCTCAAGTGATCCTTAAGTGAATCTTCAGCATTTGAGTAACTTTGTTCAAGAGAGGATAAGATACTTTTGGGTATTTTATTCTGTGTTCGCATGTGCATAAAAAACACATCAACAAGATTCATATGTATCAATGAAATAGGAGGCATGCTAACCTCCCTCCCAACCTTCTGCCCAAGATTCCTTCTGCCACATGCTGACAAGAGCAGTCCAACAGAAAAGAAATAGCATGCCATTTAATTGAAAATAGTTGGCAAATATAAGATCACCTTTCCTCGGTATCCACAGATGTTTGTTTTGAAACCAAGAAATACAACCAAGTCTTGGATCTTGAGATGGAATATCTAGAAGATAATATTCATAGACTAGCCACAACAGGTTTCATCAATAGATTTCTAGCTATGTATGTATTAGAGGAAAACATGTATCAGTGGGGCAAAATCCATTAGAGAACCTATGGAGAATATGAGAGTGAGATCATCCATCAAGGTTATTTTTGTCACTTTTGCAAATGAAATGAATCAAGAGATCATCTTTCATGAAGATCTTTGGTTCTATAGAAATGTTGGGTTGTTCATGAAATATTGCCACATTGAATCCAAATCCACGGAGGAAATGCATTCAAAAGCACCTGTGTGGGTCCAGCTATATGCACTTCTACATTAGCTATAGTCAGAATGTCTTCAAACAGATAGGTGAGTTGCTTGGAGGTTACATAAGTATGGCTGCGTCCTTAGGAGGAAAAAGCTCTGCAAACTATGCAAGAATGTGTCCCTGCCAAAAAATCTCACCCTTGGAGAATGTTATCTTGAATGGATTTAATCCAGTGATTATGAATGCATCCCCTTTGATTGTAGGAAATGTCACTTGTATGGCCATTTGGGAAGAGAAAAAAAGGAATAGTAAATCCAATCTGAAAAACAAGGTGCTAAAACAGGATGATATCCCAATTAAATACGGTACCTAAGACAATAGAATCCAACAAAAAAATCCTTTTCAAAAATTGAAAGATGAGAAGGTGATCTATCACAGGACCAAGTAACCTCACATAATTGACAGGACAGAATAGAATCAAGGATGATAAAACATAAGGGTTGCATACTTTGTGGGAAAAATTTCAGAAGGCAGCAATGGCAAAAGGATCATAAAACTTTAACCGTATAGAGTAATTCACAAACAAACAAAAAAAGATCCTCGATACAAGGCATGGCAAGCAAGGAACCCATCCAAATTGTTTTAAGATTTAAAAGGCAGCAATGGCAAAATGCTCACGTTCTCTCTAGGAAGATGTGATAGGAAGACCCAAGAAAAGAAAATCAAACCAATGCAAGCATTTCATGGAATGTAAGATGCTTACATGCTAAAGCCAAGATGATGAGACTAAGGAAAGGACTGATAGAAATAGAAAAACAAGATAATTTATTATCACAAGAAACTAGACTACCACAAAATCTATTATATATAGATTACTTAAAGATATAGAATAAAGCTAGATTTGTAGGAAAAAAACCAATTGGTCAATCCAGTGGTTTATCAATCTATGATATCCTACTCAGATCATATCCACAATGATCAATTCATCACAGGACCAGATTGCTTGCCATGTTCTCACCCTTGAGTTCCCTCAAATTTTTACTCACAAACTTCTATCGTCTTTGTCAAGTGGATCCTAGAAATGAAGCCTTTCAAAATCTATAAAGATGTCAGCTGATTAGATGGGCATCTAAATGGATCATCTGAGGTGACTTCAATGTGGTCTTGGAAATCAAGGATAAGAAAGGAAGTATTCCTTCAAGAAAGTATTAATCAACAACTTGGACTTGTGAAATATAAAACCCTCTTTGGGCCACTTCACTTTGAACAACATAAGAAAAGATAGAAACCATACTATTGAAAGGCTAGACAGATCCTTGTGGAAAACCAGATGGCTTGAATGAAACCTTTTTCCAAAGTCTAAGATCCTGAAAACTGGAGGGTCTGATCACTGGCCAGTTGGTTTACCTTTTCAGATTTCAAAAGGTGTAGTTAGAGCACCTGGATTTTGATGACATCTGCACAAGCCCTTTCTATGGTGGGATGAGCTGCCTCAATGATGAGATGACAAATCTGCCAGGCCAAACTGGTTGTTGCATGGAACTTCATTCTGGTGTCATTCACACTCCATGGAAGGAGATAGTGGAAACATCTCCCTTAGTAGACGTAATTGTTATATTAAATGTTCTTTCATCAAAGCACTAAACTCAGATATCAAAGCAATAAGATCAATTGCTTAAAAAATGAGTCTGGTGATATTTAGAAGTCACAGAAGGATAGGAAAGGAAACAGTTCATTTCTTTGAAGACATTGTCACTGGTGATGAGGTGGATTGTAAAGCTGTGTAGGGATTCATGCTCGCTAACATCTATAGGTTAGTCTCACATGATCAAAACCAAGGGATGTCATGCCTAGTTTAGGAATAGAAAATTAAATTGATCATATTTGACTTCAAAAGTTATAGTACTCAATGGTTTCCATATATACTTCTTTCAGCATTTTATTTTTAGGATTTGATTAAGAATAGCATGGCAAGTATAGAAGAATCTCAAAGCCTTTAAAAACCTTCACTCTATTTTGATAGTTCGCATTCCTCAGTCTAAGGATGCTTACTCTCTAAACAATTTAGTCCAATACCATTTTGCAATATGGTGTATAAGGTCATCTCCAAATTCATCGCAAACCGAATAAAAGTCATTCTCCCTTTGATCATCTTCCATGAGCAAGATGGGGTTTCTGGAGAAAGGCAAATTATGGAAAGGATAATTGTTATTCATGAAATCATACACTTCCCTTCTATTAGTGGTAAAAAGGCTGGGATGCTTTACCTATTTAATATTTTACATACATCAGAAACAAATTTGGGCCTTTAAAATCTATTCCCAGCTCTTCTCATCAATTTCCTATATTTTCTTACAAAAAGAACCTTTGATAAAAGAAAGGCACAGAAACCTCAAAATCAAAATGGCAAAGCTAAAGCTCTTAAAATGTTTTTACTCATTGGCATTACCTTTTCATCCACAAGTAATATTCTCATTCATTTCTTAATGACAAATATCCTATGTTACCCAGGGACGCGTCCCTGGGCCTAAAAACCCCATCCCCATCCCAAGGACACGGGGATGGCCCAAGGACATCCCCTAGGCGTCCCCAATCTGCTGCTTTTTGCAGGAAATGTCCCGGAAAGCCAGGGACGCCACAGCCTAGCACCAGGGACGGAGGGGAACATCTGGGACATCCCTTGACCATCCCAAGGATGGCCGGAAGTTGCCAGCGCCAGGCAGCATTTAAAAAAAAAGGACCCACTTAACTTCTAAAAAAAAAAAATTCTTCAAGCTTTTTGGGGCAGCTGCTGTTATATTGATCTGGCAATGACTTAAGGAATAGTTTGCATCTATTTGAGATTTATATGACTGGTCGAACTCACCAGGAAGGAGCAAGGGGTTTGGGTCAGTTGTGATTTGGTGTTGGAAGTTTGTGAGGCCTTGTACTCCATTTTTTGAGCTAGGGCAGACCTGTTTTCAGACCCTGTTTCAGATCAGATATTGTTGGCTACAGAGGAGCAAACTGTAATGTCCCCCAATTAGTTATACTCTAAATTAACTTAAGTTCACCAAATCTAAATAGGTAATTGAGTTTATGGAAGTACCTTTAGTAGACTGATTCCCTGCAAATACAAAATAAGAGAACACTTATGAAGTAATACTCATAAACTGAAACATATATTAAAGAGATTAGGATGAGTGATACAGTTACCTGCTGAAGACCTTCAAATGAGTTAATTATCCTTTATATTATGTTTGTTAGAGTAGATAAAATCAGATTATAGATGAGTTTCTTGTTCTTTGTTATTCCATTCTTAGTGAACTGGGATAGGCTGGTTTGATAGGGTGCCCAAGAAACCCTCAACCTAGGCCCAAGAGTGGATGCTACATCCCTCTTGGCCCAATGTGGCTTCTTGCCATCCAGATGGGGTGGCGTTAAAAATTGATTGAACAAAAAATCGGATTACTTTATTCAATCATAGAGTTGTTTAAATAGGCAATTACAAGCGATGATGTTTCTAAAAAGAAACAATTGCTTCTAAAAATAGAAGCCAAAAATAGAAAACTAAATAAAGCAAAACTTACACTAATGACCATTAAAATACTAATTAAATAATAATTAAATATTCTAATACCCTCCCTTGATGGTCATTCTATCTACTAACTATCTTACAGAAGACATTGCAAGTCTTTTGATCACAAACGCAAAGAACACTTTGCTGCAACGGAGACCCTCCTTGGATCTGCAAAGTGTTAATGACCAAGAATACTAGAATCCATCCAACCTGATGTTGGGTAACCAAACTGAAACTTGAAACCACGATTTTGAGGACAAATCGGCAAACCCTCCAAAACTGAAGATACAAATCATCATTTTTTGTGGAGAAAAAATGGTAAAAACCCCAAAACGTCGCACGGTAAAACCCCAAACATCACGTGGTAAAACACTAGTCATCACGCGGTAAAACATCAGACATCACGTGGTACAACATCAAACATCACGTGGTAAAACAGCAGACATCACGTGGTAAAACAACACTCCCTGATTTTAAAGGAAAAATCAAGCAAAACCCTCCCATGATTTTTTGTGGAGAAAAATCAGAAACCCCACAGACAATTTTTCAGGAAAAATTTGTGAAAACTCTAAAAGTTGGATTTACAAATCATCGTTTTTGTAAAAAAGGGTAAACCCCCCCCCCCCCCCCCCCAAAAAAAAAATTGTGGAAAAAACTATTAAAACCCAGCAAATAATTATTTATGGATAAAAACTATAAAACCCAAAGATAAATTTTTAAGGACAAAATTATATTAAAAAGCCAAAAATTTTCAAGGGAAAAAATCATAAAAACCCTTAACACGCAGGTCGAAGAACATACAGACCAAAGTTCCCAGACTCGGACTCGACAAGGCCGACTCGACTCGTGACTCGGCTATGACTCGGCAACAACTCGACAATGACTCGGCAAAATAAAAAAACCTTTGAAATTTAGAGATTTTTGCTATGGACTCCTTGATGCTCTCAATGCAAGCCTATGGCCTCCCCAATGTGATTTGTGGTCTCCTTGATGCTCTTCTTCCCTGCTGGTTGCAAACCTATGGCCTCTTGTTTTCCTTCCTCTCACACATTTCCTCTCTTCTTCTCACAACTAGCAATTAGAAGACCTTTTAGGGTTAAATGAAAAAGAAATACAAAAAAAAAACATCAAAAAACTTTCGTTTTTTGTAAGTCAAAACGTGACCTGCCGCGGCACGAGTCCTGGAGCTCGGACTAGGCGATTTTTTTGCATAACTCGCATGACTCTTCCCTGCTGGTTGCAAACCTATGGCCTCTTATTTTCCTTCCTCTCTCACACATTTCCTCTCTTCTTCTCACAACTAGCAATTACAAGACCTTTTAGGGTTAAATGAAAAAGAAATACGAAAAAAAACATCAAAAAACTCTTATTTTTTTTGTTTTTTGCAAGTCAAAACGTGACCTGCCGCGGCACGAGTCCTGGAGCTCAAACTAGGCAAGTTTGTCCATAACTCGCCGGACTCGCGAGTCATGCGAGTTATGCAAAAAACTCGCCGAGTCCGAGTCACGAGCTACCAAAACTCGCTGAGCTTCACTCGACTCGCCAACTCGGGAAACTCGCCTAACTCGCGACAAGTTTTGATAGTCTGATACAGACAAAAAATAAATTTCAAAACTCATGCAACACCCCAAAATCTCGTCGTGCAGTCGCAAAGAAAAATGCGCGAAAATGAAGATCATCGTCGTGGAAAAACTTCGGCAAAAATCGCAGAAGAAGAAACCACGAAAAAAGGGCTCTGTCGCTGCCGAAAATCACATGAAAAGCCAAAATAAATTAATACCCGACCCGAATCTTAGACCCGACACAAAAAACAGACAAGGGCATGATGATTTTTAAAACCTTGAATATCGTGTAAATCACAACTATGCGACACAAGAAAAACCAGGCTGAAAACCACAAGCAAATAAAAGAATGGAATCGCGATTTTTATTTTCCTCAGGCACAAAGATCGCGCGCAAAATAGACGCGAAACAAACTGTCGCCAAGAAAACACGAGCTGAAATTCGAGAGCAAAAGACCCTTGACGCAATTTCCAAAAAAAAAACTGATGAAAACACTTTGATTTTCATAGCAACCCTGCAAAACGCAAAACCTAGCTCGAACTTGAAACCCTTGTTCAGCAAAAAAAACACTAAGGATTGTTTTCATTAAAAAAATCACTTAAAAAAAAATTATGGAAATAATATCCAGGTAGTAATCCATCCTTTCCTACAATAAGAAGGAAAAAAACTTCATAGTGAAAATGCTCAAATTTCAAGTTGGCTCATTCTTATACAAAATAAATCGCTATAGGCCTTTTGAACGATCTTTTATCCTATTCGTGATATAAATCACCTAGAGAACAACTAGTATGGACGATCAATAGGAATTATCTTGTCGAGATCTCAATAGATGAATAAATCTAAACCTCAGATTTTCATTTCACGCCAATGATTTTTTGAATACTCGAAAGCTTTTATGAGCCTTCGAATTTTTTCTAAAAAAATCACCAAACTTTAAAAAATTCCATCGACCCGCTCTGATACCATGAAAAATTGATTGAACAAAAAATCGGATTACTTTATTCAATTGTAGAGCCACTTAAATAGGCAATTACAAGCGGTGATGTTTCTAAAAAGAAACATCTACTTCTAAAAATAGAAGCCAAAAAATAGAAAACTAAATAAAGCAAAAATTACACAAATGACCATTAAAATACTAATTAAGTAATAATTAAATATTCTAATAGGCATACCCAATGAGGTGTCTTATCACCAACCCCTTTATCACAGCTACCTCCTCTCTTAAGCCCAAGAGCAGATGCTACACCCCTCTTGGCTCCATGTGGCAGGTTTTAAGCATCCACCATGAAGTGGCATACCTAAGAGAGGGTCCCTTGTATTATTGTATACAATGAACAATCTTGTTTATGGTATACCAATGAAATCATATTTAATGTCCAATTCAGTCCATCTACAGATATACAGTTACTATAATTGTTCATGCTCAACATTGTTATCACAAGTTCCATTAAATTATGTAAGTGCATTATATCAGGTTATCACTAATGCTTTATGTTAATAATATCTTGTTATCATCATTAGTCCTTTATTTGCCATCATTTAATTATAATTGTTACGTAGTCCCTTATATTATCAGCACTACATTGTAATACAGTATTATAAACAGATTTTGGTGGTATTATCTATCCTTATATCGTATTAATGAAATCTATCTTAATTAGGATCATATGTAGCAATTTAGTTTCAACAATATAAATGAATTTAAGATAGGAATGTATCAGCTGTTACGCTGCAATGCTAAATCAGAATCCTCACATACCTGTTGCTGATCCTATTCGCTGTTAATCCTTGCTGGCAACCTCCCTATCTTACCCGATTCCCTTCTTCGATTCTTATTCCTGCAGATTGGTTCTCCGTTCTTTTCCTTCAAATGCTTGGAGGCTATTTATTCGTCTCCATTCGTGGTGGAAGGCCACCAACCAATGGTCATGACTTTACCAGCAGAGACCCCTTTGAAAGGTCACTGCCTTTCCCTCTATTGTTATTGCTTAGTCATGTCAATCATTATTGGTTGTTTGTTTAAGGATCCTATCACTAATTTAACTAATCATTCTTCAATCTGATTGTTCTTCCTTGAGGCAGCGATACCCTTAATTGCAATCATTATCAATTGCTCATAATAAAACGTGAATATATTCAAAACTCCTCCAACCAGAATATTGGGGCGGGGCGGAGGGGGGATATGATGGTATGAACATTATAAGGTTTTGTATTAAGCATACCTATTAAGCGCATTCCTATGCATACCACCAAGAACAAAGATGTTACTGCCTGTAACTTAATAACAGTTCTGATCTGAACTGATCGATGATGTTACTGGATGATTTGATTCCTTTCCTTTATATCTCTCAATGTGAGGGAGAGGTCACACCTCTTCATCATGTATGCCCTTTGGCAAGAGAGACACCCTTTCACCATTAGCGCTCTTTGAAAGAGTGCAACTCTTCTTTATTTCTGCCCTTTGAAAAGGGACACAACCTTTCACAATCAGATCTGCACTTCTTATTTAAGTCAGTTTTGCACTTCTAGTTCTAATTCCCCCAAATTGTCCCCTCTCAAATAATGCTCTCTTCTCCATTTTATACCTCATATTTGGGAGTCACAACTTATCAATTAATACCTTTTGTCCATTCATTAACTTAATTAAATTTGTAATTATATTTAATTATATTCTTTTATATTTTCATTTTAATTTTATTTTTATTCTTTTAAATTTTAATTTTATTATTAATATTTACCATAAATTCTATTTCAAAGTGGGGAAATTACACGAACATAACAACAGTTTGCTGCTCATTCCATGTGATGATGGTGGACACTCAATATATTTCCATGCTCCTCTTATGAGTATCATTGTCGCACTTAAGGTCAGAGTTTCTATGTTTAATTATCTATGTCAAAGGACATCAGTTGAAATATTGCTGTAATCAGATGTTCAATCATCTCTTATTTCATGTAAAATCTTTCAAGCATTGTTATGAATGTTTAAAAAACCTTTGCTCTATATGAATCATCAATCAAACTATTATACAAATCTGCGTATCAGAAAACCATATCAGTGTATACAAACCTGGGGGATAGGTGCAAAAAGAAATTGATACAAAACAGGGATAGCATCTTACAATTGCTGATTTCAATTCATGGTATTTTAATAGCCATCTAATGTTTTTGTTTGATTTTCTGAACACATATTGAATATTGACAATGAATTTTGAGCACAAATATTATATTTTAAGGTTCTATAATGAATATATGCATGCTTTATCCATGTTTTCATATGAATATAATGTGTATATGCATGCTTCATCCATGTTTTCTTATGAACATTTAAAAATTTTCTCTATATTTAAAATTTTCCCTATATTTTATATAGCCGTCCCCTTTGTTGTCCCCTAGCCATCTCCAAAATTGGCCAAAAAAATCAGCGTCCCAGAAATGCATCCCCCTGTCCCAGAAACTTAGGGTAACCTTGCAAATATCCTTTTAGCTTTCACTTTTGTTCAAGTTAAGTATTTCTCTTTTCACTTTATGAGGCTTATAACTCCTTTTCCAATGCTTAAAGCTGAGCTTTCTTACATATTATGATCCTTTTTATCTAGAAGTACTACCTTCCAAAGTTTACATAAGAAAGCAAAAACTAAAAATTATGAGGAAACAATTTAGCTTTTTATTTAGCAACTATTTGTGCAAAATAGCATTCCTTAGGGACACATGCCCAAGACAAAGTTATCACTACAAGGGACAAGGATAAGGACGAAATGTCCCCTAACAATGCCCCCTTGGTGCCACCCCTAAAGGAGGTCGTCTCCAAGATGGCCCTATAGAGCAAGGGACATTCATGTACTACAAAGCAAAAGACATCGCTCGTGATTTTCCCCTTTGGACGATATAGATGACACTCTATTGTCCCAAGCACAATAGGGTTTCCCCCATACCCCAAACAAAAAAAAGCACCTAGTTTTTAAAGTTAAAACAATAAAAAATCACAAGACCTTTTAGCCCTATAACCTAACAGGGGAGCCAATCAGAGATAGGGAGGCCCCCCCACCCTTAAAAATTCATGAATATACTAGCCTGTTCTCTATTACAATCACAAAAAAAGGAAGAGAAGAGGTCCTCTATAGGTAAAACAATCATTTAACATAAGAAAATTTTGAGAAAACAAAAAATGGTGAATACAACATGAAGATCCTTGTGGCCTTGAATGCTTTAATTTGGGTTTAGTGGCAAGGTCTCCAATCCTTGACTCAACACTATATTGTGAAAGGAAACTTGCCAAGGGCATTACCACCCCATCCCCAAACCCCCACTATAATTTTAAAAAGCAAAAAATAAAATTGTTTTAGGCTCTGCTAGATTAAATCCCAAGTAATAGTATTTCATTTATACTTTTGGTTTACAGAGTCAATCTTGATATCAACTTATTATAGTCAAATAATTATGAAAGTTAATATAACAATCTTAGTGAAGACATTTACATTTCACAAATGTAACGCATTTCATATCTTTGTCAAATTATATTCTCTAATGTGTCCCTTACTTGGGATCATGCAGAAGTTCCTAACTGATTTTACAACATGACCCATACAAAATTTGGCTGGCATTGGTGTACTCATTTTCATTTGTTTGAAGAATAATATCGAAGCCTAGAAGTATTTTTTCAAATGATGAATGGCAAAAGATTTTATCATCTTTGAAATGACAACTGCAAAAACAACGCAAGAATTTGCTCCAATTGGTTATGTTCTGTTGTCTCTAATACAAAATGTCATACATCAGTACAACTGTGTATAAACTTCAGCTTCTTGTACTTAAATTGTTTACATAAATAATAAATTGCAACTTCTTTTCCCATTTTTTTAATTAATTTTTCCAATAGTAATCCTCTTGCAGTCCCCAAAATTCAGAAAAAATTGCTGCCCCATAAACTCATTCATCTATCCCCATGTTCCCCCTGTCCCAAAGACTTCATAAAATGCTAGTGCAAAATTATATAATTTCCCAGCTGGAAAAGCAAAAGGTAGAAAGAACTTGAAATTGGCGAAATTAAGCACTAATTTTAATGTAGTAAACTTTAATTACACCATCCACAAATAATTGGCATTAATAGCAACAAACATCAAGAAATATAACACTTATCTTCTCAACAAACAAGGTAAAGCTCAAGATGACTTCTGCAAGATAATCAGAGATTATATATCGAGTATCCTATGAGAGCTTTGAACTAGTCATGATCATTTAGAAGTTATAGCAGATTCTTCCAAAAAAGGATCTCAATGCTCTCAAAATATGTTATGAATTGGTTCTTGCTACTTGATTTTCCTTTGTTATGTGTTAATTATTGATTTTTTCTTTACTATTAATAAGCTATCTATTGAGGTTAATGGTTTATCTGTGATTATGCTAACTTTGGCTGCTATTTGTTGTACTTGTGGTTACTTCAACTGATATTACAGTATAATATTTTTTATATATTATAAAAATAGCATTCTAATTTATAAATATAAGAGTAGCTCAATAATATTGTTAGAAATAAAAACACATGAGATGCTTAAAAGAACAACTAAGTTGGAAATGTTGTTCTTACTGATGTGGCCTCTTCAAAAAGTAGTGAAAAATAAATATCTTGCTAATGACATATGAAGGACAGGTATCCATATTTATACAAGAACACTTGTAGAAGATCCGAAAAACCTGACCAAATAACATTAGAAAAGGAATGATGTACCTGTATCCAATAGTATGTAAAAACATTCTTAGAAGTTCAATTTGAGCATAATGGTTTCTAAAGCTATCTGCCAACAACCTCAAGGTTCGACCTAGTTTGCAGATATGGCAGCTTAGCAACTGAGAAAGCACATCCATTGATCCTTCTCTTAAGCCTTCAAAGCCCGCAGCTCCAACTATTCTTACTACAGTTTGACGAGCTCTGTGTGTTGCCTCTTCTTCACTGAACCTTTTTCTTTTGCTAGCTGCCATGCCCTTTCCAGTATTGTCAACCTTCCTACTGCCAAGACTTAAGTACTCTGAACCCATACCAAACCTTTCAATCAACAATGGGCTTCGAGTTGTTTCAAATGGAAGATTTTCAAAAATACCAGGAACTTCTACAGTAGGATTCTCATCCTCTTTATCTCGTCCAGGAACTGAGCTGTCTGGCACACAATTAGATGGAAACATTGTCTCTGGGAAAAAGCATATTTCTTCATCCACTGAACAACCGGTTTCTACTATACATTCAGCTTGAATTCCTGAAACATTTTCTCTACCCGAATTGGCAGAATGCAACTCTCTGTCCAGTTTGGTAACTCTACGTTTCTTTCTGTGTTTCTCCGAAAACATCAAATATGCAGACATCCCTTCAGGTGTTCGTCTATAAGTATCTCGGTCTCCAAATGGAAGTTCTCGTTGACCCAGGCGCCATGAAAACCGTTGCATTCTATCCTTCAAATGTTTTTCACGCCACTGACTGTACCATGTGTCCAATAAGTCACCATTTTTAGACCTTGAAGAAGCACCTTCAACCTCGTTTGCTATGAATCTGGACCTAGCAGAAGAATTCCTTTCAATGTCCTGTTAGAAAATCAGCCAAGATTTGTACATTTTTTTCAAATTAGGAACATTCATATAGGGAACGACACAAATTGAAAATTACCAAATCTAGATTACAACGTTAAAATCCACTGTTGCTATTTTAAACAGTTAGTTTCAAGTATCTTATTTGTTTCCAAAAAGACAATAACAAATTAGAAGTCACTTCAATGTCCTGTTAGGAAACTACCAAGATTTGAAATTTTTTTCAAAATTGGGAATGTCCATAGGGACCAATGCAAATTGAAAATTACCAAATCTAAATGACAACGATAAAATCCGCTCTTGATATTTTAAACAGTTAGATTCAAGTCTCTTATTTGCTTGCAAAAGGACAATAATAAATTCCAAAGTAAGGCCAAACCATTGAAGGGAATGTCTTCATCCAGATAATTAAATTATCTCTCCTAAAGTATGAGTGAGTTATCATCGGTAGTAACAGTCTGCACTATTGACATTATGAAACCAAAAATAATGAACATGTAATGCATCATGAATGTGATGTCCCCATCATTAAACTAGGAAGTTAACAAACAGTAAACAACTAGGTGATCAAGGGTGGCAGCCTTGATAACATTTTCAAGTAGTTAGGAGTTAGAAGATCAAAAGTTGTGCATAGTACTAATAGTTAGTTGTATATTTACATCAATTGTAAAATAGAAAGCATTGTGGAAAATCGTCTTATTCCATAAGACTTCACAATTTTCCACTCAAGGATCCAAATGAAGCAAAGGAAAATAAGAAATTGAAGCAGGACTATAAGGTTGATGATAAACAAGTAATCAAGAGATCTTTTATGCCAATCCCTCTTCTTGAAGACAACACATATCAATACTTCATCAGTCATAAATATGTATTACCACTGCCATCAGATGAAGTATCACCATTATCAAAAGAGAATCAGATAATTCAGACTAAAACATACATCGAAGGAAGACTCAAAGAACCATGTTCAAGCAATAGTCAACACCCGATCTGAATTGATATAGCAGCGATTCAGAGATAACAGTGATCATTAGAATCAGCAGGATGATAACCAGATCAAATGAATAATGATCCCAATCAGCATATCGAACCAATAAGCATCAAGTATCCTTCGATCATCAATACACAAGAAGATCGATCATATCCATAAGACCAAGCATTTCAGTTGACTGATCAAATGATCAACCATTTGGAAGACAGTGATTAAGACATAACAAACAGTGCTGAGCATCAATAATAATCTTGAAGGCACCAATCAACACTAAGTATATTATCTAACATCCCCGTTGAATGAAAGGATAGAGAGAATATCAAAGGATTTAGTATAGCCAATGAAGAAGGATCCGATGGAGTTTAAAAGTCAAGGCTTAAAACAAACCAATCGATATCTCTTAAATAATCCTCATCCATTAATGAAATAAAAGGATGCAATTAACATTTAGTAAGGGCCACAAACAAGAAAGGATATGTCTATTCCAGGTGAAGAGATGCCCCCGCTCCATATTATTAGATATTTTATAAAGAATCATACTCAATCAGAAAGGCATCAAGATTGAGCATTGCCTTTGGCACACAAAACAGTTGCATAAGGAACAAGTTCCAAATCAGGGAGAGAACCAAATCATTGCATGCTTCTACAGCTATATCAGGAACAGCGTCTTTATACATTGTTGCAAGCATATAGCTTAATACCAGGAACACCAACATATCACAGTAAGGTGATAACAATATCTACATCTGTATGTTCCTAAGTTATCGGTTCGGGTTCGGATTAAGGTATGGATTTGCGGATTCGGCAAAAACAAAATCTTGGGTAAGGGTACTGGTTCGTCCGTACATAATATATATATATATATATATATATATGTTCAAACAAACATCAAAATTATAAAAATATAATTATATAATTTATAAACTATCACTACCATTATTGATTATTACAATGATACAATCCATACAAAAATGAAATATACAATGTGCCTGCTGCAATGATATTTTACAGCAGTTATAAACATATCGGATATTACAGAGAATAATATAATACAACATCATTCAACCACGAAAAAAGGATCCTAAGTTAGAGCACGACAGAGATGAATAAGAATAGCATTAGGACAGAAGGATGAACAGAATAGGGACATAAATAAAAGCAGATCTGCAGTAGTCTAGAACAGCTTGGTGCGATAGAACAAGAGAATATATGAGCAGCCTTATGTAGAGGATAAGAACAGAATTTAGAGCAGACCGGTGAAGCATATTGGAAAAGATCAGAGAGAGATGGGTTTACATGTTAAAAAAATATTTTTTTAAAAAAAATTTATTGGTTTTTGTATTTTTAATTTTTATGGCCTGTGGGCCCCGTTTTTGGGAACCCACGGGCCTGGGTTCTCCTAGGTCCGCCCGGGTTCAACCTGGGTTCCACATGGGTCCTACCCAGGTGGATGGGTTCTGTGTGGGTTCTCTATGGAAGGACCCACAGAGAACCCATCCACCTGGGCAGGACCCATGTGGAACCCAGGGAGAACCCGGGGAGGACCAGGACCAGGCAAGAACCAGGACCCGGACCCAGCCTAAAATGCCAAGAACCGGTATCTTAGGTATGTTCCCATTGATACATCAGACACAGCAACTTCCATAGCTTTATAGCTATTTTTATAAGGAACTAAATCAGACATAGCATCATCAAGATATTGCAGATTTCTATCTATATGCTAGGAAGAGATTTATATCTGTAAATCTGGTAAGACATCGAGATTCCTTTGCATGTTTACTCATCTTCAAATCTGAGACAGCAAGTAATCTTATTATTCTAAAAACCAAATAATTGTGCATATCTTTTATAGTTATATCAGAGATAGCATCAATATCAGTTATATTTCATAATTAAAATCATTTGCAAAGTAATATCAGCATTTAGGCAAGATCGTTAAGGAAAGAAATCTCTTGCGATTGATCTTTGCAAGCAAATTGTCCCTATATCCTAAGTTATTAAATAAGGGGACATTACAATGCAGGACAGCCCATACTATATACACAACGAATGGTAGCAATCTTTCACGCTTGCAGAAGATTCAAGCATGTCACCAGATCAATAAACAAATCCATCAGCTTGTTAAGGCCTTCCTTATTGTGAAAACAAAGATCCTACTTGGTAGATATTTCTCTGAACGGAACCCATAATTGCAAGTACCTGACAAAGGTCAGCCAAATTCCATTATCATTTGATAGCTTTTTGGCTGCAAAAATTATATCTTAGAAGTTCTAACTTATTCGTATTTTATAAATATAAATAGCTGCTTATGTATGTAATAGTACTAAGGTGTATTAGGGTATGTACCAAATAGTAATACCTAGTAAAAATTATTAAATTGGGACCAACCACATCTGTACATAATATAAAAGGAGATCCAAATGTAAGGAAAGAAGTTTATCCAGCCTTCAGAATCAACCATAATAACAGTGCATATTTCTTCACATTTGTACAAATGATTTTACTGGAGTTTGGATAAGTTTCCCTGAGGTTTAAACCCTAATTTTGCAATCTGTTTGTTGTTCCAACTCACATAAAGAATATGAAATTAGATTTATCTACACCCTCTTATGAAGATTCAAGAATAAAGATACATTAACCCAATTTGAGTTACTCATATGCTTTACAGTTCTTTCCTATTTCCGGTTGTTTCGAGTGGGTTTCTATGCATCTATAGGCACAACTTGAATAGACATTTTGGATTATATCATTAGGTTTTCATTTCTAATCATAGATCTGGAAGTAACTGAATCCAATTTACAAACCTCGGTAGCATGAATATCTCATTAATCTAAACAAAAATTAAAGTTGGGGAGCTCTTAAGCTACATGAGGAAGACGAAGTCATCGTCCATGAAAAATCTTCAAGTTTGCTCCTTCCTCATGTGATCTAGTCTTCTTGGTGATCTTCATCTTCTTGGATTCACTATTTCCTTTCTTAGTGTGTTGTTTGGCAATTGTGACCTTTGTTTTCTTGCTTTTTTTCTTTGTTTTCTCTTAGTTGTGTTTCCTTTTGAGATTTATGGTCCCTTGTAAAGTGTTTAGCTGCATGTCTAGGGTTGTGTTTTGTGAGTTAACTCCTTGTCATTAATACCTCCTAGGAAGAGACTACTTGCTTGAGTGAAGTGTCCAATGAATCATATAATATCCCCTATTAGAACGCTACCTCTTTCCCAATAGTTGCATACATCATTTAACATCATTATGTCTTAAATTAGGTTATTGAGATTAGACGTATATATAATGCAACAAATAATTAATTAAATTTAGGGTTCGCCCTCACTTCTTCCCTAACCCTATAGAAGATGGTGGAATTACTATGCTAGGGCACTTGGAAACAATCTACGAGCAGGCTCCTTCAAGGTTTCTTAGGAATTTATGTTTATGCCCATCTCGGGACTCTCCCTCAAAGCTTCAGAAATATATGTCCTTACCCATCTTGGGATTTACCCACCTAGTGACCAAATTACTCCGCCTCTCCCTACACAAACCAACCTATCCTCACGAAGGCATTAGTGGATGATTAAAGTCTAGGCCATTAATATAATAGTCTTTCATGTACTATGAATGTATATGAAATTAAGCATGACTGTCATACATATTGCAGTCTATATTAATAGTACTATTAAATTCTGCATAAGAACGTTATCAAGCTTCATATATTAAGCATACATAACTTAATAACAGTTCTGATCTGATCTGATCGATTGTGATATTTCTGGATGCTTTTGATTCCTTTCCTTTAAATCTCTCAATGTGAGGGAGAGGTCACAACTCTTCATCATGAATGCCCTTTGGCAAGAGACACACCCTTTCACCACTAGCACCCTTTGAAAGAGTACAACTCTTCATTATTTCTGCCCTTTGAAAGGGACGCAACCTTTTACAATCAGATCTGCACTTCTTATTTAAATCCGATCTGCACTTATGATTCCCAAATTATCCCATTCTCAAAATGTGGTTCTGTTCTCCCTTTTATATCTCTCGTTTGAGGGAGTCATAACTTTTCATTTTATGTCAAATTGACCATTCATTAACTTAATTAAATTTTAATTATATTTTTTGTATATTAATTTAATTTTTAATATTTTAATTTTATTATTATTATTTAATATTAAATTCTATTTCAAAGTGGGGACATTACAGTCCACCCCACCCAAGATTGCTTGTCCTCAAGCAATGATCATGGAGTGTTCATTAATGAATTCCAATATGAAATGGCTTTGGAAACACACATGGAACAAACATGTTGAAAACAAATCAAGCATAAACCAAACACAAAGCATACACATCGATATATACAACACGGAGCATACACGCAAATACATGTATTGTTAGATTCCTTCTTATTGACTAGAATGATTCACTGATTCATGTTTACCCTACAAGATGGCAGGATCAAAGCTCTAATACCAATTGTCATGTCCCCTATTAGAACGCTACCTATTCCCAATAGTTGCATACATCATTTAACATCATTATGTCTTAAATTAGGTTATTGAGATTAGAAGTATATATAATGCAATAAATAACTAATTAAATTTAGGGTTAACCCTCACTTCTTCCCTAACCCTACGGAAGATGGTGGAATTTCTGTGCTAGATCACTTAGAAACAGTCTACGAGCAAGCTCCCTCAAGGTTTCTTAGGAACATATGTTTATGCCCATCTCGGGACTCTCCCTCAAGGTTTCTTAGGAACATATGTTTATGCCCATCTCGGGACTCTCCCTCAAGGCTTCAGAAATATATGTCCTTACCCATCTTGGGATTTACCCATCTAGTGACCAAATTACTCCACCTCTCCCTACACAAACCAACCTATCCTCACGAAGGCATTAGCGGATGATTAAAGTCTACGCTATTAATATAATAGTCTTTCACGTACTATGAATGTATATGAAATTAAGCATGACTGTCATACGTATTGCAGTCTATGTTAATATTACTATTAAATTCTACATAAGAACATTACCATGCTTCATATATTAAGCATACATATTAAGCACATCCCCATGCATAACACCAAGAACAAGGATGTTACTGCCTGTAACTTAAAAATAGCTCTGATCTGATCTGATCTGATCGATGGTGATGTCCCTGGAGGTTTTTGATTCCTTTCCTTTATATCTCTCGATGTGAGGGAGAGGTCACACCTCTTCATCGGGTATGCCCTTTGGCAAGAGACTTACCCTTTCACGATTAGCACCCTTTGAAAGAGTGCAACTCTTCATTATTTATGTTCTTTAAAAGGGACACAACCTTTTACAATCAGATCCGCACTTCTTAATTAAATCAGATCTGCACTTCTAATTCCCAAATGATCCCCTTCTCAAATGAGGTTCTCTTCTCCCTTTTATATCTCATGTTTGAGGGAGTCCCAACTTTTCCTTTTATGTCTTTTGACCATTCATTAACTTAATTAAATTTTAATTATATTTAATTATATTCTTTCTATTTAAATTTAATTTTTAATATTTTAATTTTATTATTACTATTTATTGTTATATTCTATTTCAAAGTGGGGACATTACAAATTGATGGACCTCACATTTGCAGGGAATGGCAAGGCTGAAGATGGAAGCGATATTAGAGGGGAAACAGTTAAGGCAGGTACAGCTGAGCAGGATATTGAATGTGTTAGCATTGAGAAAGTTGGAAAGTCTGAAGGTGCTTAAAAATCATTCAAACAAGCTCATCGTGTAGAATAGGTCACTTTGGTACCTAAAACAGCATGCTTCTCTGCAGTGGATGGCTATGGATGAGAGCTCAACAATGTAGAATAGGCCACTTTTGTGCCTATAACAATGTGCTTCTCTGCAGCATATGGCTATGGAGGAGACCTCAAAAGCGTTTTTGAAGAAAGGAGAGTGAGTGAAGGAGGCAGAAAAGATAAGCACGCTTCTTTTTCTAGGAAAATTTTGATCATTTGCCCTAACTCAGGAATGGTTGAAACTGTTAAAAAGAGAGGAGAGATCTTAAAATTCTGGCATTTTTTTTGTCTGCTTGAACAAAGATGCTCTTCCTTCTAGAGGATCCTTTGATATGATTGGATTGCTTCTATGTGGGGAAGAAAAATAGGTATTTAGGTTCTGTTTTGTAGAATGGTCCAAAAGGAGTCGTTTCTAGTTATGTTTAAGATTTCAGGTATACATCGAAAGGTTTTGAGTCACCCATTTTGGAATATGGGAAGGGTTTGATGCCCTAATTCTGCCCCATTTTGGAATATGCATACTAAGAGATTGATATTTATACGACTCATCCTTGAGGTCCCTACTGAGTTGAGGGAGCCTACTGAGTTGAGTAGTAGTTATCATATCTCATCTGACTGTGTTGAGGGGCTAGATGTTTGTTGAACCAAACTCTTATTAATGAGGCCCTTCCAATGGTGTTCACTTGGTTTCAGGAATTTGATTTATGGGAGCTGTTCCTTAAGTTTCTATTTAGACTAATCAGTATTTTCAACTTAAAACACTTAGGAAGGTTTTACGTCTTAATAGACTATCCTGAAATCTTGATGGATAATTATTGCATGTCAAAAGGATTCAAGTGTACTTGAGAGTCTTTATAGAGCCTCACTCCTTTAGTATTTTTCATTACTGTGAAGCAAACATATGTATACACATAGACTCTATGCATGCAGGTTAAGTTTTGGAGAAACAAACATGAGGAAAACATATCTGGCATGAATCCAACACGTTGAGAACGAAGCATATGCATAAGACAGGAGTCATATACACACATATACATAAAGTGGTAAGGCAAGAAGCATCATAAAGCATACACATAAGGCATGATTCATACATATGATTACACATGAGGTATGCATCCGAATATATGGATGGCATGAAGTACACGAATACACATAAGGCATGAATCATACACATGAATACACATAATGAATGAAGCATATATATGAATACACACAGCACATAAGCATGAATTCACTTGAGTTGTGAAGCAAATAAAGTATTACTTAAGTCACGAAGCATACACATGAGTATATGCAGTTATGAGAAAGGCATTTATGTAAAACATACATGCTGTAGGCACATTAAACAGGAAGCAATAGTGTGTAAGTCAAAAGCACACATGATACAGACACTTAGAGAATGCACATGGACTAAGCACTCTGAAAACACATTAGTCCTGAAGTAAATATGCTTAAGATATGAAGCAATTGAGAAAGGCATATCAAATGCATATGGAATAAACATGTTGAAAACACATTAATCATGATGCGAAGCCATTTTCAGATATTAGGAAGGTGCTGAAAAACATGACAAACATGGAGCAATTTCATAAGCATACATACAATATGAATCCTACATGAGAAAAGTACACGTATAAAACATACAATGGAGCAATCATGCTGAAGACACATCAGACATACAGCAAACACATAAACATCTGTCAATTATGAGGTTTATATACATGAAACATAGATTTAAGAGATATATGCATAAGGCATGTGAGTACACACAAAGCATGAAGTACATACTTAAGGCAAGAAGCACGCACATTAAGCATATAGCATAAACAAAGGCAAGAAGCATTCACATGAATACACATGAAGTATGAAGTATGAAGTATACACATAGGACACATAAATTCAAGCAATGCATAAAGCTTTTATATTCACATAAATAGACTTTTAGGAAGCATGTACATAAATATACGTAGAATATGAAGCATATACATTCCAAAGCATGAAACTTGTATATGAATATACGTACTGCAAGAGTCATACATATGAATATACATAAGGTGTGAAACACCTATATGAATACACATAAGGCATAAGGTACACACAGGAATAGGCATGAAGCATACATACAGATATATGAGCATACACTTAAATACATTCAAAGCATACCAATATATTTGAAGCATATAAAGCATGAAATATATACTCAATGAATAGATGCAAGGCATGAGTTATAAATGCACATAAGGCATTAAATATACACCTAAGGTATGTAAGGCATGAAACCAATGAAGCATACAATAGCTGATTAGGAAGCTATCATAATATGGGTGATGCATATTTATTTAATATATTAAAGGTTACATTTATGGACGGAATGCTTGGTTAAAAGATTGTGACAAAGCTGTTCGTAGCTCAAAAGCTTCTAATCTCTGCTGTTCTGTTGCAAAGTCATTGTTTCTGTTGCAAAGTCATTGTTGACACCATTTAAGAAGTCACGGAAGCAATCCAAAAATGCTCAATTCTTTAACAACTTTCTGCAATTTCTGTACAAGTAATTTCTACGTTTTAGTATAAACTTGAGAATATGATGTCTTTTTCTGTGATGTCGGTAAATGGTCTTTCGTTTATGATTTTGAGATTTTTGACTATGATGCATGATTGATCTCCGAATGGTAATTGTTTGTTGTTCTTTGATTTAATTACAAAGGGGTTGAATAGTTAACCCTAATTGTATGTGGGTAACATAGATCTGTCCCATAGGTTGGCAAGATTAAAGCTCTGATACCATTTGTAATGTCCACTGCTAGGGTCTGTCGTTTTTCCAAAGGTTGACATACATCACTATGCATTATTTTGTTTTAATTCATATTATTAAACTAGTGAATGAATTATTATTTGTAATACATTCAATATTTATTATATTTAGACCCATCTTAACTTCTTTCCTAACCCTAATGAGGGATGGAGATTTACTGTCATAGGGCGTTGACACCAATCTACAAGGAGGCTCCCTCAAGGTTTCAGGACTCCATCCCTACCCCATAATGGGCTTGCCATCACTTCTGAAGATTTACTTGCTCCTCCCTACACACACCAACTTATCCTCTCATAGGCGTTAGAAAATGAATTAAGATGGAGTCATGAATATAATAATCTTTATGCATTATGAATATACGATAAAGTAAGTATAAATCTGATATAGGAAATGCAGTCTTATTGATAATGTCTACGGTAATTTATATTGCATTTATGTGCATATAGTAATACAGGTCTGACATGATATCAATGGATAAATAAATATTATATAAATGCAGATCTACTATGACATAAATGAAATCAAAATATATGGCCATGATACAATGTACCAGTTCTGCTGTTCTGATATTGATAGTAATTAATTCTGATTTCTCCTTGATGCAGACTTAACGTCTTTCCTTGTTGATCTCTTTTCATGATCCCTCTGTCCACCATGAGAATGCTCTTTAATACCTCTTCATTGTATAGAATGGTACGTCTCTTCAAGGGATGTCTATTTGTAAAGGCAATGCCCCTAGGACCATCGCATCCTTTCCCATAACTAATCCATTATTATTATCAGTACTAACTAATGCTAATTTTAAACATTATTATCGATCCAAAATAAATATTATTATCAGTCAATCATTTATAGATTAATATCCAGCATTGATATGCCACGCTTCCATTCTTGAGGGCACGCAATGGTAGTCAATGAAGTCACTGATATATTTGTTGACTGGATTGTATATGGATTGCTGCACTGCTGTGGATGAAGATCGCTGTCTGTGTCTTCCCTTAGTTACTCATCGTTAATGCTGCGACCACGTGATAGAAAAAGCTCCTTGTAAATTGTTGATCATGAAAACATACTCACAGATTACCTCTGCCACTATAATTAATTGGTTGTCTTCACTGCTTACTTGTCTGAGTTCGATTTAGGAGATAAGAAAATTGTGAAGTCTTTGAAAAAACAATTTTCTTTTGTTAGGGCGTTTACTGTCAGAGTGAGGACATGACAGTTTAGGGCCATTTCTTGATCTCCTAATCTCAAAGTCCTAGGTGTTGTTTGAATGAATCCTTGTTGGATGAAATCTAGAATGTTCTTCCACGACTCTGGTTTTTTCTACCACGTGCTTTTAACCACTTGGGGAACTCTTAAATGCGAAAGACACCTAATTTACCCTTCCTCACTCAAAGGCTAGCGTTTTGATTTCTGTTAAACCTAAGGAAGGCATTCCTTAAGTTATCTAGTTTCAAGTTGAAAATAGTCTTTCAATGGTAGAATAAAGGTTTTGTGGGCTTGGCTCATGATTTCCGTAAGCATGATGGGCATTTGAGAAAGGATTGTCCTATGCTAAGGACTAACAAAGAGGTTCCAATCTCTACAAATGCTGCTCCCTTAAAGAATGAAAAAATCTTGCAAGTGTCCTGATCTCATAAAATCTAATGTATAATCAAAGCAAAGCAAATAAACTCCACCCTAGTTGAAGTACCAAGGGAAAGCCACTTGGCCACCTCCTGTTTACCCTGAGTAACAACAAATTAGGCTTGAAACCTTGCATAGAAACAGTGCTGGGAGCACATGTAACAAAATGAAACCACATGTCTCATTCTCCTGAACGCTGAAAATAATAAAAAGGTTGTTGACTGAGGAAAATCTTAAAAGAAACGATGACAATTGCCATCACAGGAATTTAATCACCATAAACCAAAGCCCAAAAAATAAATAAACTCTGTAAAGGGAAGGAAATGCAAAGAAGAAAACCTTACTGTCAAAACATGACTAATGAGCAGAGATTTAAGCTAATTCAAGAATACAGATTGCCACAAAAGTAGAGAAACCCATTTCACCAATAGGCAACATAAAAATCTTTTCACATGAGCGATTTGCCTATTAAAATTTTGAATTTAAGAGTTAAAACCAGTTGCCACAAGTTTTACAAGAATATGGTTGCATTGGGGACAACAAATATGTTGCAAGATGTAATGAGACCAATTTGAAGAAGGGCCAGTCGGCCACCCAAGTGGTGTTTCCTAACACCCTTCTTTTGTTTGTTTTCCTTTTTATCTAATAAATTGGAAATTTTCATAAGTGAAACTATTATAAATTTCTTATTTTGGTTTTGGTCGACTTACTAGGCATTTGTTTAGTAAGTTCGAATAAATATTTTATTTTTAGTTATTTTTGTGAGCTGACCTGGAGTCGGTTTGGGCTAAAATGGCACAAGTTACCTATATATGGGTGCGTTTGGTTTAGTTTTACCATGCTTCATTCGGATCTATTGTATTGTAGCCTCTGCACAAGAAGGTGAACTAGATGGAAAACCCAGGCAGCCAGCAAGGTAGGACGGGAACCCTACTCTTGTACAACAGATTTAAGCTTTGAATTACAATGTAGTGCCCCTCCCTGATTCATCTTTCTTTTGTGCATCGATAGACTATATCGATATAGCTTAGACCACTTTATGATGCTTTCGATTGATGTTTATGGATTTATCTATGATTTGGATGCTTTATAGTTGATGATAGACATATCATGTTTACAATTGACATTATGGTTTTCATATGGTTGATCCATATGCACTTATTGTATATATGAGAATTATGTTTGCTTATGATGATTTGATGATACCCTGTGTGGTACTAACCTTACCTCCTGATTATATCAAATGAGTTGATGTAATGATTGTCATAACTGTCTTACCATTGTATTCGTGATAGAGACAATGTCATATCACTCATTGTGAGCATGATATGATGTTGTGATTCTCTTCACTTGCCTGATCATTTATAACATATGTTATTGTATATGTTGTCATACATGTATTGGTGGTGACAGGTTACAAGTACCAAACATCGGCTCCACTTGGCTTCACAGGTCTAAGCATGTCTTCATCCCAATGGCAAGTTGATCAGAGGTGACATGAAATCCTATTCTACACTCTAGGTTTAGGTCGGTATCCTGTCAGTCGTGGTATTGTGGTTAGAGTTGTTTCGTGGTATTTTATGTTACCCTATGTTGTGATCATTAGTTAATTAGATTATTAATAAATTAATTGGTTTATATAGTTTATAATAATAAATTAAATTAATGATTGGCATTAATATTTAATATTAATGTGTGATTTCTATTATTTGGGATTAATTATTATTTATGCTTATTCTACGGTTTATATTATTTAATTGGGCCCTTATATTTTATTGCGCCTTGGTTTAATTGGTTGTTTATATTATTTTAATTCCTTTTACCCTTTTGAGTTATTTAATTAATTATTTATTCTACCTACCCTATTTTACTATTGGTTGTGAGCTTGGTAAGTTTAAATAATATTATTTTCATACATTTCACCTCGAATTGAGGTAGGGGTTGGTATGAAATATATTTTAATTGATTATTTTCATTGGCCGACATATTTTCATGGTTTTGGTTCAATCTTCTATTTATTGAGTTTCTGCGCATTGTTGGGGGGTGGCCTTCTCGGTAATTTTCTGCGATTGAAGATTTTAGATTTTGTTTAAGAGCTTGGCTTGGCTGGATTTTGGTTGGATTGCGCTTCATTAAATTTCATTTACCATTACTTCTATACTTCCAAGTTGGAGCTTTATTCCTCTTTGCATTTAGATTTGTAAAGTTTGTCTGCTCTGTGTTTGTGGGAAAGATTGTTTGCAGGCTGGGAAATTGATAATGCCGTAAGATTATTTAGATAGTTAAGAAAGAATTATATGTAATGGGGTTATTGTTTATATCGGTTGTATGATCTAGTGTTGTCGTGAATGGCATGTAATATATCTGCATTGTCGTAAGCTTCCTGTGCGCCCGTGTCTGGTTACAGTAGTACTTGCTACCTTGAGGCTTGGTATCTTTTGTTTTATTTGAGATGCCCCTTGGTTTTACTTGCGTTGCATCCTTTTCAAATGGTTTTTCCTGCATCGTAAATATACTTATGAGTTTTCTGGGCTAAGTCGTAGATTTCACTTCCGTAGACTAAGTCTAACCTGTCAATGCATTGTATGCCTGTACAAATGCGCTAATCCTTAATGTAAATGCGCTATTAGTCCATGTGTATGCGCTGGTCCTCTGCGCAAAGGCGCCAATCTGCTTGATAAATGCGCTATTATTCCTGCTATTTGTGTCGTCTTGGATAGTGAATGTGCTGCAGAAGTTCTCATAAGCGCTGCAGAAACAATCAAATGCACTAAACTATGTTCCAAAAACGCTGCACTATGTCTCAGATGCACTAAACTATTAATCATTAGCATTGCTCTATCCTGCAAAAGCGCTATACTGGTTGACAAATGCGCTAGAATAGTCGATAGATGCATTGTACTACTTGATTTGGCTTTCTGAGTCTTTTCTGATTTTTGTATTTGGATTTTGGGTATCCAGAGGCTGTTTTCTGTTGATTTCTGAGTTCCTGAGTTGTTCCAGGACTGTTTATTTGATCAGAATTGTATATTTGCATGGTTTTATGGTTCTAAGCAAGAGGTTGTGCCTTGCTGTTAATTATCAGGGCTCATGATGGTCATAATCTTGATATTGTGGATTTTATTTTATGTTGCTTATTAGGCTATGGCTATTGGTTCTTGATATACATTTATGTGTTAATTATTATTGGATTTGGAGACCTTGGATAACCAAGTTATGTGTTATTGAGAGCCCTTGGTTGTGTTATATTATGGTGTCACCCTAAGGTCTAGGTGCATGCTAGGGCGAGTGGGCTTCCAAGTGAGTGATTGGGGTTGTGAGGAGTAGACAGCCAGGTTACTCGGGGTCTAGGCCGCCAAGATAACTCATTGGAAGTTTTTCTTGTAATCAAGTGATAATTTAATTAAATAATCTTAGAAGGGTTGGGTAGTAGAAATTCACCTTAATAAGATAAGAAATGGACAATGTGGCCCCAATACCTTGCCCAGGGATGATGATGTGGATCCCGGATAGGATTGGGAAGGCCTTGATAATCCAGATAAGCTAATCTCCCTTACTTCCTCGAGGTTGAGATGGCTCCGCATGAGTATCACGGAATTCGGGACAGGAGTCCAGGTTACCATTGTTGTTTTATTGTGATAGCATGTGATGACACTCCTTCCCTACATGTAGGTCCTAGCACCTTAGCCTTAATTTGTTGTGTTGCCTCTGGGAATCTTATGTTTATGCCTTGTACTTTTGAGCCAGACTTGTGAAACGATTTGAAGTTTTGTTGATGTGGTTGTGGATGAAAACTTTGGTTATTAGGTGTTAGCCTAGATCTAGGGTGTGTGGGATCTTGTGTCATCTCCTAGCACAGAGGGTGGTTTGATGTCTTCTACCATTGGGATGTTCTTCGTTGGATGCTCTTGTGCATGGATGTGGATTCCTTATTTATTCAGCTTTTAGATGGATTCATGTAGCAGATTGATGTAATATGATTCATTTGGCATTTGTAATAGTAGGACTTGTGAGATAGTTATATTTATAGAAAAAGAACTATGTATCATGATGTAATAGGATCTTGTATTCATATGTAATGAAAAAGATGCAATGATTTGTGATTATGGCATTAGTAAGGATATGATGTTGTAATTATGGTAGTAATTCTTAATGTATCTTGGGTATTGATCATTAATGGAAATAATGATGTTATGATAAAGAGAATGGGTAATAGGAACATTGGAATTGGTGTTTAGAAATGAATCTAAAGGGGATTTATGGCATTTGAATATGTTAGAATGTGACCATGGTAATTGGTTATGCTATAATGTGTTAAATGAATGGATGATCTTTTATGTTGATTTCATTGGTAATTGTTGGGAGTAAAGATAGCTTAGTAATGGCGTTGAGATACCCTAGGGAATGTAATTGATGAGTTATGAGATGATGTTTATTTCCGCTTGTGTACTGTGATTTTATGAGTATGCTTTTAGTCGATTATGTGCATATTGGTATATGGATGTTTAATGCATTTGAGTATTCTAGTTGCTTATGTTGCATTAGATAATGATGTTAAAAAGAAATATCTCTATTAGCATGTTAGTTAGTTATATTTCTCTAGGGTATTTTGGTGGGCATTACATACAAACAATAATAAGCGCCTTCCTTATAGCAGGTCACATATCACACAAACGAAGAGGAACCTATGACATCTCCAGGAGGATAGCTTTCACAAAGATCACCGGGTAGCATTGCAATCATAGGATTGTGACTTGACACCCCTCTAAGGTGCCTGTATCGTTGCTCAACGAGGACAAATCGCACACAGGAAGAGATCTAACTTTCAGTTCTGGGCTGTGCAGGCTGAAGCTTTGGCGATAGGGAGATACACCATGAAAAGGGAGCACCATAATGATAATAATCTTCTTACTGCATGTCTGCGACAGCAGCAAATAAGGGAACCAGATCAAAGCTTACACAGAAGGATTCAGATCTGAATATTCAGTGCAATCGGTTAAGGCCATTCACAATCCAATGCCAGGAGGGATCAAATAAGGAGTAAGATATTGTCACTGTAATGTAACATGAACTCTGTATGTGAATCGAATTGCAATTAGAACTCTGGGAATGTATAAGTCATAGACTTTCAGATCTGAATGGTGTCTTGGTGTATTAGTCCTTGATGATTCTGAGTTGTAACCTTCTGTAAGATGTTGAACTGATATATGAGTAATGGAAAAACTGTTTCTGGCTGCCTGAATATTTTTTGTTAGAATCTGAGTGTGTTAGTTTACAGATAAATCTGTTTAGACTTGGCCAGGGCTATTTCACAAGAGTTCATTAATTTTTTTTCAACTAGCATAGAATAGCATATATATTGTTGCTTGGTTGGAACTGCTCCTTTCTAAACCCCAACCTATCTTTATTTCTATGTATTCAGTTAGATCTTGGATCTCCTTGTTCTATGGTGGCATATCTCATCATAACAGCCCTTAATCACTATATACCCCACGGAAACCCTTAATTGTTTACTCACTCGTTCTTAGCCCCATCTTGTCACAGGAGTCATACAGGTTTTTGCAACAACTTCATACCATTAAATGAGAAAATTCTCCTGTGATGTTTCATCAAAGCAGGATCATCACATCATATTCATATATGTTTGTAATCTTTGTATGATGTTCTAATTTCGAAAAAAATAAAAAAAATTATAGAGCCTACTACAAATCATATGAGCATAACAACAATTAGAACCTTCGTTTGAAGAGCTTTTGTTGTCGACGGAGCCTTTGCTTCCAATCGGTGCCAGTCATCCACATCTTCCTCCAAAGAGTAATAAATGTCATCAGCATGCAATTGTAGATCTGATTAAAGGCCAAAGAGCAGGTTAAACAGCATCATTATTATTACCTACAGCAGAAAAGGGGAAAAAAGAGTGAGACTGCAAAGTTTAAAAGATCAACTTGATATCCATCATTTATAGATTTTTTTCTAGTTCATATGTCACTAATCTACGCCTGGATGTCTTAAATAAACATATTTATTTACCTTCTCAAGAGAAACTCAATAAAAATCATCCATTTTGCTTCCGTTTGTTGTGGCTCATATATGCATTCACAGATTAATTTATAACTATCACTCAGATTAGGAAAAAAATTTCAAGGTATGTACAACTACATGTGTGTGTGTGTAAAATCATTAAGGCCCTAATAATGGTGTATGTGTGCATGTGTTTGTAAGCATGCATGTGTGTGTGCATGGGTGTGTGTGTGGGGGTGCATACATTGGTGTGTGTGTGTGTGTGTTGTGTGTGTGTACAGAATCATTAAGGCCTTGAAAATGGTACCAGTGATTCCAAAAGGATTATGAAACTGTGACAAAAATATAATTATCACTCGAGATTAGGGACAAAATTTCAAGTCATGTACAACTACATGTGTGTGTGCAGAATCATAAGGCCCTGATAATTGTGTGTGTGTGTGTGCACAATAAAGGGTGCATTTGTGTGTGTGCATGGGTGCATGCATGGGTGTCGATGTGTACAAAATCATTAAGGCCCTGATAACGGTATCCATGATTCCAAAAGGATTATGGAACTGTGTGTATGAGTGCATGGGTGCACAGATGGGTGTGGGTGTGCATGGGTGTGTGTGTACAGAATCACTAAGGCCCTGATAATGGTATTGGTGAATCCAAATGGATTAAGAAACTGTGTGTAATGTGTGTGTACAAAATCACTAAACCCCTGATAACGGTATCCATGATTCCAAAAGGATTAATAAATTGTGTGTGTGTGGGTGCATTTGTGGGTGTGTTGAGTCTAAGTATAGAATCATTAAGGCCCTGATAATGGTATTGGTAAATCCAAAAGTATTATGAAATTGTGTGGGTGTGTGTTGTGTGTGTGTATAGAATCATTGGTCCTAATAATGGTATTGGTGAATCCAAAAGGATTATGAAACTGTGTGTGTGTGCATGTCTAAGTGTGTGTGTTTGTGTTGTGGGTGTGGGTGTGGGTGTGGTTGTGTACAAAATCATTGAGGCCATGATAGTGTGGGTGTGGGTGTGCGTGTTGTGGGTGTGTACAAAATCATGAAAGCCTTGATAACATGTGTGTGTAGATGTGGGTCTGGGTCTGGGTGTGTGTGGACAGAATCAGCAAGGACCTGATAATGTGTATCTGGGTGGATGTGTTGTGTGTGTGTGTACAAAATCATTAAGGCCCTAATAATGTGTGTGTAGGTGTGTGGATGTGTATGTTGTGTGTGTGTAGAATGATTAAGGCCCTAACAATGTCAAGTGCACACAACAATGGGTGCATGTGTGGGTGCGGGTGTGGGTTTATGTGTGTGTGCGTGTTGTGTGTGTATGCACATGTGTGCATGTGTGTGTGTGCACATGTGTGTGGATCTATGTGTGTGTGTGGTGGGTGTGTGGGTCTGTGTGTGTGTGTGGACACATGTGTGCCATTGCAATGTTTGTGCGTGTGCGCACACGAGTGTGGGTGTGGGTGTGGGTGTGGGCGTGGGTGTGCATGTGTGTGCATGTGCATATGTATTTTGTGGGAGGGGGTGTGTGGGTGCGTGTTGTCGGTGTGTGTGTGTGTGTGTGTGCGTGTGTGTGTTCATGTGTGTATGTGTTTTGTGGGTGGGTGTGTGTGTGTTGTGTGCGTACCAAATGATTAAAGCCCTAATAATGTGCGTGTACAGAATCATTAAGGACCTAATAATGTGTGTGTGTCAACAGGTTCGATTATGGTGTTGTGACATTTTCACACGTCGCCCCATTGCAAATGGGGACCCCCATTTTTTCGCAATCTGACTTGGGGCTTTTAGGTAGTCATCTTAGCTTGGCATCAGCTTCTTAGCCTTTAGTCTTTAGTGAGAGGAGGTTAGTCCAGTGTCTAGTCTGCCAGAATATGATGAGTTGAGGTTTGGGTTGTAATGTTGTCAAGAAGCAAGAAAGTTGTCAAGTTGCAAGGAAAGATGCTAAGTTGCTAGGGTTGAATTTGTTTGAGTGTTGAGAGTCATTCCTGAAGGGATAGCAAAGTTGATGCACCTGGACTTACCTTCCCTTCTTCATACCCTAGGCAACAAAATGGAAAGAGGTAACATCCACGTTGGAATGAAATGAGAATTTGACTAAGTATGAAAGGTGGGTGCAAAATGCATACACTATTGCATTTGCCGCCCTAGTTGTGCAATATCATGTAAGATTTGCGCCCTACAACATGAAGCACTAGGATTGTTTGAGGTGATCTAATGGCTGTGCTAATTGCTTCCCAATGATAAAATCAATCCAAGAAAGACAATGAGCAAAGGCAAAAAGTTCATGGAGTTTGAGGATAACATCACCAAAATCTTGGCTTAAGTCTAGAAGAAGGTGCATAGTGCACACTCTCATGCACAATGCACCCTAGGTTGTGCATCACTGGGTGTAGGATGAACCCAAAAGCATGAGCCTCATAACCCACTCAAACAATTTACCAAGTCGTCATAAAACAATGAATAGGGCGAAATTTGATGAAGGGATGTTTGAGATTGATGACCACTTTGAAGAAATTTGGCTAAGGGCGGGCTTGAGCGCATAGTGCAGTTGCACTTGCACTATGCACCCTAGATGTGCATGTCTATCTGCAATATGTGCCCATGCTAAGCAATCAAATCATCGTAAACATAAGGGTTTTGCAATGAACATCCCACCATGCACTTGAACATGTGAACAAAGGACTTCAACATTGAGCAAGGACAGACCCTAAACTATCTCAAGTTTGTGCAAACACCCAGGCACTATGCGCCCCCTTTCTCCTGTGCATTAAGGCTTGCAATCTGCACCCACCTACCAGTTGTTGTGCAACTAAGCATGCATTTTGTGCCCTAGACAAAATTTCTGCATCACTTAGTGTAAAACTGCTCCATTTTGTGCAAACACAACCTCATTATGCGCTCAGACCTGGAGAAAAATCAGTCCTAAGTAAATCTGAAACAGTCCTTAAACAGTGCTTAATCAGACCTAAATGGGAGAAAGAACAAGATTTCAGCAAGGCATTTAATACAAAATCAGAGAAGGAAAAACATGAAATTTTGACTAAGTGAAGATCTTGGTGCATAGTGCAGGCCCACTTGTATTTTGCGCCCAGCAAGCAAAAGCATCATTTGTGCACACACAAGTGAAATTTGCACCCATCCTTGTGCATAGGGAGGGTTATAATGCGCTCAACCATGAAATAAGGTCCTGACCTAAGTCAAACGTATGGCGTAGGACAGATCAAAATGAAAAGTGTAAGGTTAAGACCCAATGGTGGCGTGTGGATCTTAATTAAGATGAACAGACCTAAACTGAAACGTGTAGCCTTGCTTAAAGTAACTGAATATAAGGAAAAACATTTAGATGAAGAACTGAAAAGTATGGGCCCAAACCAAAATATGAGAACCCAAAGCATGTGGCATGAGGATCCTAATTGAAACGTGCAGATTTAATGAAAACATAAGGAGGATTAAACATAAGGCCAGACCTAAATGAGGCATGTGAGATTGAAATCAGACCTAGGCCTGAATGCAACATGCATTTTATACTTAAATTTGTGATTCATTTAATGATTGTTTTTTTGATTCATAATGTTTTGATTCAAGTTAATTTTCTTTTGCAGGTCTGATTGCAAGTGGGTACAAAGGGAAGGATAAAGAGGTAAAGCAAGAATTCAAGTGCAAGAGGACTTCATCAACATGCACAAGGATATTAATGGAGCTGGCATCAGTCTTTACGTCAAAAGGTCAACATGTCAAGTCATGAATGAAGATGGTGACAAAGACAAAGATGTTTACAATCTTGAAGGTAGATCAGTTTGATCAAGATGATACAATTTGGGAATATGCCTTCATCACACCACACCAGGCTTGAAGATGTTGAATATCAAGAGATATTGCCCAAGGGATCATCACTTACTTGTGATGAGGTATCAAGTCTACAATGCAAGTTGAGGTGGCATCCCAATCATCAATCAACCAATCGGAGGATTCCAAGTCAGCACGTGTAATGTCCCTACTTTGAAATGTAATTTAATAATAAATAATAATAATAAAATTAAAATACAAAACAATAAATATAAAAATTAAATTAAAATATAACAGAATATAATTAAATATAATTAAAATTTGATTAAAGTTAATGAATGGTCAAAAGGCATGAAATGATAAATTGTGACTCCCTCAAACGTGAGATATAAAAGGGAGAAGAGAACCTCATTTGAGGAGGGGAGAATTTGGAAAATCAGAAGTGCAGATCTGATTTAAATAAGAAGTGCAGATCTGATTGTGAAAGGTTTTGTCCCTTTCAAAGGGCAGAAATAATGAAGAGTTGCACTCTTTCAAAGAGTGCTAATGATGAAAGGGTGTGTCTCTTGCCAAAGGACATACATGATGAAGAGGTGTGACCCCTCCCTCACATTGAGAGATATAAGGAAAGGAATCAAAAGCATCCAGTGACATCACCATTGATTAGATCAGATCAGAACTATTATGAAGTTACAGGCAGTAACATCTGTGTTCTTCGTGGTATGCATGGGGACGTGTTTAAGATGTATGCTTAATATATGAAGCCTGATAATTTTCTTATGCAGAATTTAATAGTAATATTAATATAGACTGCAATATGTATGGCAGTCATATTTAATATATATATATAAAGCGAGAGAGAGAGAGAGAGAGAGAGACAAATAATAATATTAAAAATGTAAATCAGATAGAACCCTTAAGTTAATAACAGTAAGAAGAATATGTTTATATATAAAGCTTGTTATTACTATGTCTAAATCCAAGCAATAGGTTAAGTCCCAAGATAGGGAGGGGATCAGCGACCCATAAGCCTTGAGGGTATAGACCCAAGATAGGTAAGGGCTTGGATCTGTAAGCTTTGAGGGAACCTATTGTATTTGGTCTCTAAGGGCTTTGGTACCATACATAGACCCTTTTCCCTTAAAACTGAAGTAGTAGCAGGGTCTGATATCTATATTAAGAACTATGAATAGTGAAATTAATCATCTAATGAGGAAAATAAATAAGCACTTGTTAATAACTAATAAATTAAAGAATATCAATGACTCGCTTCATAATTAGTCCCTCAAACAATTTTAGTATATTGAAATAGATTAATTATGTTAATCGGGTAGGGGACATTGCAGCACGTCCGGATGCATTTAACCTGACTCATCTTACGGAGGACAATCATACATGTGACACATGGCATTACAACAAATATTGTTTCACATACCTAACCTATTTTCTCATTGATTATAAATCAAAGAGGACATGTGTCCATCATATTATAATTATTTCATTGGCCGAAAGGGAGTTAGTTGTAACAAACCCTAATTAGGGTTTTTTGTAAAATCTTGGCCATTGATTTGTGAGTCAATTTGAGTCATTCATTGTATTGAGAGCACTATATAAGGCTCAAATCTCTCATTGTAAAGGTCAATAGATAATAGTTAATAGTAGTTCATAAATGGCACTTAGATAGCAAGTAGAGTAGAATAGGAGGAAAGAAGGAATTGTTGCCAAGACTTGTTGATTTTAATACATGATCTTCATTGAAGCATGGAGGATTTCTATGTGTAATGTCTACATGTTGCATGGTTTCTTGTTACTTCTCAAGTTTTAGTTGAAGTTCATTGATTATGACGGAGAAGTGTGTGGATGTTGATAATTCATTGGTTCATACTTTTCGTGGTTTGCTGATTGTAAGCTACATTGCAAAGTTAGCCCGAACCTTGTTATTGTGCTAAGTTCAATTGTGGATATATGTTCAAGTTGTGCCATATTTGGGTATTTGAATGGATGTTCATGATATGAAAACCTTTATCATCCTTAGAAGATTGCAATAGTTTTGTGAAGTTGTTCCTAGCATGGCCAAGCAAAGCTTAGTTTAACGAATGTGTCCATCCAAACATCATCTATTGTTATCACTGATCTTAGAATTAGATTAATTTCTCAATCCTTAATTCCTTTTGCCATTTGTTTTTCAAGTCTTCATGTTCCAGCAACATTCATGTACAACGTAAGTCCCCCTTGTGATTCTAGCAAAATCACATCATATCACTAAGTCTATATCCAACATTAAGTTAAGGCCTAACTGTAGAAACCTTGGAGTCGTCTCATTTGATCACATAGTTTGGCATCCGGGAGGTGTTTGTTCAAGAGAGGATAAGATACTTAGTATTTTATTCTGTGTTTGAAGGTGTCATAAAAAGCACATCAACAAACAATATCAATGAATCCAAAAGGATTATGAAACTGTCATAAACTTCTAAAAATTCCCAATCATTCCCGCCAATCCAGACAATGAAAGATTATCCACCACCTATCCCCTCTTTCAGAGTGCATTTCACCTCTACCCAGCAGCAAGGATTGTCCTCATCTTCCTTCCAAGAACTTAGAAATGAATTTGGGTTGTGTAAATCTGCTTTGAATACTCTAAAGCACAACACATCATCATTCAAATCAATAGACTTGCCAAAGCAATTACTACGGAAACCCAGCCCAAGCACATACACTCACTATCAGCTCTCTCAAACACAAGAATAACTGCAGAAACAGGCTCACAATCACATTTTAAACACATTAATGGGTATTTGGACAAATGAAATTCTCTACATTGATAGGAAAACACCTAAGAAAAGTAAACTACAAAAGATGATTTTGAGCTCTGCTTAATTGGGAATATGATGTAAGTATCTCTTGTTGGGAAACTAAGTCTATCTATCAAAATACAAGCAAAAGCAGACAGATTTGTCATTTGCTTGAACAAGAATCAATTGCTAAACTCAAAACAATTTATCTAGTATCAACTCAACCAAAAATGGCCCACCTGAGGTATAAGTTTATTTTCATTTGCTCTTAAAATAAGTTACCAGTTTGCATTCAAGCTCAGGTACAAGTTCAGAATTCAGGGATGCAATATGAGGACTTTTTCCCTAGGTTCTGGTATGGGTTTGCATATATATAATATTATGTATATAAATATATACATATTTAAATATGATTAATATAATATATAAATATAGTATATATTAACAATTATATTTATATATTTCAGTTCCATCAAACAAAGTAATTAATAAAAACAAAACGAAGGCAAAGATATATATTTATATCAATATAGTATAAATTTGTAATGGTAATTGTATATTTAACATTAGATACGAAAGCTCTATTTAAAGAGATTGCAAAGACAATGTCTCTTAAGGAAACAACTATAAACTGAAGATGAAAATAGAAACTAACTAAACTAAACTAAGATTACATTATTGACCATTAATAAGCAAAAATGCTAATATTATTCTAATACCCTCCCTTAATGGTCAATCTATCAACTACACCAAGTTGCCCTCTAAATTTTACAAACTTGTTCGGGCTTAGAGACTTGGTGAGGATCTCTACAGTCTAATCCACAATTGGAACATACTGCAACTGAACTAATCCATCTTCTACAAGCTTGCGGATGAAATGACAATGAAGCTCAACATGCTTGGTCTGCTCATGGAAGACTGGATTTTTGGCAAGTTTCTGAACCCCTTGATTGGCACAGAACAAGGGAGAAGGTCCTGCTTGAGACATTTGCATGTTAGAAAGCATCCTTCGAAGCCAAACTGCCTCACATGCTGCCTTTACAATTCCCTAATATTCAGCTTCGGTCGAGGAAAGAGCCACTACCTAAAGCTTCTTGCTAGTCCATGTGACTGCACCTGTACCCAATCTGAAGACATACCCAGAGGTGGACTTTTTGTCATCAACAGAACTTGCCCAATCTGAGTCTGTAAAACCAATGAACCTGGGATCTTTTCCACTGTTGTACAGAATGCCAAAGTCAAGAGTGCCATTCACATATCTCAGCGCACGCTTCACTGCAACCCAATGTTTAGCTTTAGGGGTTGCCATGAAGCAAAATATATAGCTCACAGCAAAACAGAGATCAGGTCTAGTAGCAGTGAGATAAATGAGGTTGCCTACTAGTAGCCTAAATGCGGATTCGTTCACCACATGTGAATCTGATTTGACTGATAGTTTCAGCACTTTCTCCATAGGTGTATATGCAAATTTGCAGTCATTCATCCGAAACTTATCAAGCAAACTTTTGGCATACTTGGACTGGGAGATAAAAATAATACCATTAGTTTGCCAAACCTCTACACCGAGATCTGTCATCTCAAAGGATTGACACAAATTCTATTTGATTTGTTCAATCAAATGTGTCGAGCTCCTCGTAATGATCGAGTCCTCAACATAGACAACAAGAATAAGAATATCATCACCAGACTGTTTGACATACAGATTAGCATTAGGACTCCTTTGAAAACCATGATCAACTAGGTACTTATCAATTTTTGTGTACCATGCCCAAAGAGCTTGTTTGAGACCATAGAGTGCTTTCACCAGTCTGTATACCTGCTGCTCTTTAATGGCAACCTTGAAACCAAGAGGTTGTGTCATACACACCTCTTCCTCCAAATCACCATTTAGGAAGGCACTCTTAACATCCATTTGGACTTTCCATCCAAACTAGGCTGAAACAGCGAGGACAAGCCGAATGGTGCTCATTTTGGTTGTGGGAGCAAAAGTCTCCTCGTAATCGATTCCCTCTTTCTATGAGAACCCTCTAGCAACCAACCAAGCCTTATACTTATCAAGGGTTCCATCAACCTTATACTTGATTTTATACACCCATTTGCAACCAATAGGTTTCTTCCAAGTGGAAGATCAGACAGGACCCAAGTGTTGTTCTTCAGAAGACTATGGTATTCAACTTCCATATCTTGTTCCCACTCAAGTATTCCTTTAGCCTCTGAATATGTCTAAGGCTCATAGATACTGTGAATGTTAGCCATGAGCGCAAAGTTAACTGTGTTCTTCTATTTGTGCTTGCTTCTAGTTGATCTACCCTCAATAAGCCCATCATCATGAAGATCACCAATGGTCTTGGCCCACCACTTAGGTCCGCGAGTAGAAACACCAACATCCAACTCAGGAATGTCAACATGCCCTGGGGTACCTAGAACAAATTCATCTGGATGCTGATCCAAATTCTCCTAAGGAAAGTCAAGTGCTACAATATCATACTTGGGTGACTCCACAACTTCGGAGTCGGAGTCATTAGAATCCCTCCCATCAAGTGAAGCTAGGGGAAGGCGAACACCCAAATCCTTAGCCTTCAGAGGCTGATCCTCAGGGCTAAGAGTAGGAGAGGAGAGATAAAAGGACCCACTTTCTTCATCAACCACAACATCACGACTAAAGATGAGACGATCAGAGTCGACATCAATCAGCTGATAAGCTTTGTGGTTATCACTGTAGCCCGTGAACATGAGTTTCTAGCTCTTGAAATCCAGTTTTGTGTGTTTGGCATCTGGAATCCAAACATAAGCAGTGCAACCAAAGACTTTCAGGTGGCTGCTTTTAGGCTTTCATCTAGACCATGCTTCTTCTGGAGTCATCTTCTTAAGGGCTTGTGTAGGACATTGATTCAGATGGTAGACTGTAGTGTAAACTACTTCAGCCCAAAATTTCTTTGGAACATGTCTATGCTCCAACATAGATCGGGCCAATTTGGTGATTGTGCAGTTTCGCTGCTCAACAACACCATTCTGTTGAGGGGTGTAAGGTGTGGTAAGTTGACGCTTAATGCCATGTGTTGCACAAAAGTTGGAGAAATCAGAAGAACAAAATTCCCCCCCATTGTCTAACCTAAGAGTGACTATCGGACAACTGAACTCTTTTTCTACCAAGGCCTTAAACTTTTGAAACATGCTAAACACCTCTGATTTGTTTTTAAGAAAGTACACCCACATTCTTCTACTAAAATCATCGACAAATAACAAAAAATACTTGGATCCAAAGACTAAGGGAGTGTGGTCCACAGACATTTGCATGAACCAACTGCAATACCTTGGATACTCTCCAAGAATCACTATCTGAAAACAAAATCCGATGCTACTTTCCAACCTGACAATCTCCGTAAACTCCATGATTCTGAGTCTGAATCTCAAGTAAGCCAACAACTAGACCCTCCCGAACTAGCTGAGAGAGAAAGTGTACATTCAAGTGCCCATACCGCCGATGCCAAAGATTGTTGATGGAAGTACTTTTGGCTGCCATGGCGTGCTCCTGAGAATCACCAATGTCAACAAGTCTATAAAGACCATGATCCTCAAGACCCACGGCAATTGTAGTGCGAGTCTGCCTATCAACAATATTACACTTGTGCGAACTGAAGACAATATCCAGCTTAGGAGAATATCGCATAATCTAACTAATTGACAATAAATTTAGCTCCACGCCAGGTACAAAGTATACATTGAGAAATATTAAATTTCTCCATCCAAATTGATTATGCACGTTGCCCAATCTGACAATAGTATACTCTTCGCCTCCTCCAAAGATCACTAAATCAATGAAAGGTGTGCATTCTGTAAACCAATCCCAGCAATGTGTGAAGTGTTGAGAGGCACCAAAGTCAATGTACCAGGCAGATGATTTCACATGATTGGATGGGCGTTTGGCTATGAACGCATAGAAGGAAGACTCCTTTTGGTCAAGATGCATGACAACATGGGCCTTCTGTTGAGACCCTCCCTGTCTAGATTGCTCAAATGCCAGTCTTTTCTTGCAATCTTTTTTCATATGGCCATACTTGTGGCAATAATTGCACTGAACATTCTTCTTCATGGAGTTGTCCAGGGATTGACCTTGGCTTTTTTGCTGAAAGGACTGAAAAATTTCCCTTTGTCCTTAGCCAAGGATTTTGCTGTGAAAGCTTGTTCAGAAGAGGAAGTACCAATGCTGGTCCCGAATAGCTGCTCCCATCTATCCTGCTACAAAAGCTTGTTGCAAAGGTCAGGAAACATGAGATCAACACCAATGGATGTGATATTGAGCGTTTCAATGAAATGCTCATAGGACCAAGGTAGACTTTTCAAAGTGAGGACCACCATATCTTCTTCCTCCATTTTTCGACTGATAGCCTCCAACTAGTCGTGAATATCTTTGATTTTTGTCAAATGTTCCTGGAGAGACATCCTCTCGTCCATCATGATTAAAAAGAGCATGTTCTTGAGAAAGAACGCTTTGCTCTTGTCTAACGTTTCATGGAGATCCTTCAAGTGGGTCCAAATCTCTATAGCTGTCTTCTTGGAAAGGACTTGTGGCAACTGATCGTCAGTGACGGACAATTTGAGGAGCATGATAGCTTCACGATTGCACTCATCATACTTGTCTTGATCTTCTCTCGCTATTGGAGGTCGAGATTGAGTACCCAGAATGACCTCATCAAGACATCAATACTCAAGTATTGTCAACATGAGTTGTTTCCACGAGTTGTAGTTGCAGTCGTTGAACTTTTGATTGCTTTCCAACATAATGTTCATCAAAGATGCCATCACAAATACTGAGGTCAAACTAGGTCAACCTTGTGAAGGCATAGAAAACAAAGCAGAAGAATCTAATTAAAAAATCAGACCAGAGACAACCGGTATAAATCCAAGATTCAAACAAAATGACTACTCACACGAATCCCAATGCTCTGAGGTCAACACAGAGCCATAGCAAAAATTTCAAAACCCCAAGTCCAAGACACCTAGATCATAGAAAAAGAACTAAATGCAAAACAAAAAACCACAAATTTGAAAAACCTAGCTGGCAAACGCAAAGAAAATTCTAAGATCAAGCATAAAAACGCAGGTTGCAAAGCACAGGAGACGAAATATTTTTGACCGTGGCAACAGAAGATGAGATCTCGTGCAAGCAAAACCCGTCGCTAACTCTTGCATGGTCGTCACGTGGAATAAAAACCACACAGAGGCACGGGCGTGTTGGTCGTAGCACACAAAAATGTGTGTTGCGGAGGGGCGTGAATCTGAGGTTGCAGAAGCAAAACAAATAAATGTGAGCCAAATGTTTTGCAAAAACAGAGCCAATGCGGTTTGAAAAACCTATCGGAAAAACAACCACCCGCAAATCTACACCCATGAAATAAATAGAATCCACACACAAAGAGGATGTCAAACAACACAAACAAAGAAGACACCCAAACGTGCGAGAGGAAACAAAAATAGACTCGACGCGAAGAAAAGAACTCGCCAAAAAAGGGGTACAACTTAGAACACATGGGTCGCGCGAGAGAAAGAAGAATCCGCCCAGAAAAAAACTGACCCACGATTTTCTTAGAAGAAAATCCACAAACGCTACAATCTCCAAAATTTGAATTACAGCTTCATATGAGCCCATGAAATTTTTCTCACCAAAAAAAAATTTTAAGAAAAATTTTTAAAATTCTATCTCGCTCCGATACCATGTAATGGTAATTGTATATTTAACATTAGATACAAAAGCTCTATTTAAAGAGATACAAAGACGATGTTTCTTAAGGAAACAATCGTAAACTGAAGATGAAATTAGAAACTAACTAAACTAAACTAAGATTACATTATTGACCATTAATAAGCAAAAATGCTGATATTATTCTAATAAAATTAACAATTGTATTTACATATTTCAGTTCCTTTAAACACAATTATTAATAAATATTAAAAAACAAAACGAATTCATTGATATACTAAGGGAAACATGTTACTTTAGCATTAAATGCTGCCCAAGAAAATCACTTCCAATTTGAACCCCTTGTGAGTTGAAGATTGGATGAGAGATAGTGAGGTCATGGGAATCAAACCTTGGCCCGCCACATAAGTTGCATTGCATTGCACCATGGCCCTCCTTACCATTTGTGAGTGAATAAAGAGATTTGATTAAAAAGTTTAAATGTATTTAACACTTAACCCCGCAAACACATTGAACACATACTAGATAGGGCCCTAACCTTCCATTTTTTCAGCTTGTAAAATATTTTCAACACTTGTTTTTGCTTTTCCATGGAGATGACTTGGTGTCCAAGGTGCCCAGGCCAAACCTTGGGCGAACTCTAGGACTTTTGGCCCAAAATTGAAACCTGAAACATCTTTTAGCAATATGGCAACCAAAATATAAGAACCCAATACATTAGCTTTTGAGTCTTTTTTATTTACTTGTATTTTAAAATTAAATATCAATTTTATTTTATTTTAACTATGCTCAACTTTTCCCAAAACCAAAAAAAATTGTCCTCAAAATTGCAACCTCCCATCTACAAAACTCAGCAAAACACTAATTATGACTTGTTTGGTTCTAAGCCAATAATAATGGCATGATTAAGTAATGTAGCATACCCACCCATTTTATGTAGATGGGCACTCCAATTTTGGTGTTAATAGGCAAGCCCAACTTTGAAACAAGTGGACTCCAAACCCACCTTTTCAGTTAATGGGTCCTCCACCAACCTATCTTTCTATCCACTTTGTCTATTTTCCATGTATCTACGCTAGCTTGCAAAAAACGCCATAAAGTGGTCACTAGTTTGGCATTTTCAAAATAGAAATGAAAATTTAAACTCTAAGAACCATTGAGGCATTCATTTTTATTATTGTTCCATGATAACTTCGACAGGTACATGGCAAGTATTTAAAAATAGACACTTAAGTCTTCTAAGCTATGGTACCGAGTTCCTCTAGGACCTTCCTATACCCATATGGGTTCGGTTCAGGTCCACGTATGGGTCTAATTCCCAAGTTGGATCCCCTCTAGGTTGGCCAAGGGCCCCTCCTAGGAACTCAGGCAAACCCAAGGTTGCCCTTCACGTAAAATAGGAAAAAATTATTTTTTTAAACCATTTTTTAAACAAAACATGGCTACATACCTAATTTCACCCTTGAGTGATAAAATTGTGAAAATGTGTGTCATGAAGGTTTGTGTGGTTTCAAAGGCCTTAATTTGGGGTTGGTAGTGTGGGGGCTCTACCCCTCAACCCTATCCTATATTGCAATAAAGAATGCACAATGGCCATTGCCCCTCGACCCTATTAAGAGTGTTGCCCCCAGACCCCCATGAGGGGTGCTGCCCATCAATCCCATTGTGATCTTGTTGTGACCTTTTAACACATCGCCCCATTGCAAATGGGACCCCTCTTTCTTGCTTTCCGCTTTTGTTAGTTTAGGATTTTGGCAATCAGGTGGCAATTTTTACCTTCAATGCACAAGTCTCATTTTTGATATGGTCATGCCAGAGGTCTTCAATGTGAAAACAATGTTTGAATTTTGAGTTTTGAAGTCAATAGCATCAAAGTGTTTAAAAGGTTTTAAAATGTCAAGGTGATCCTAAATTTTCCTAAGTTTTAAGGTTGTAACTTGCTTTAGAATGTGAACGTAATGTGCTTAAATGTTGCAAGTTGGTGTGAATTTTGTGCGTGGATTGAATTTGTAAGTAATTTTGGGGAAAGCCCCGATGCATCAGGAATCTCCACTGAGGTTGTCCCAATGGAGGTCATTTTTCCACCAGGACTACAAGAGTGAAAATGCATAAGGAAAGTGAGTCCCAATGACCCACGTTTTTCCACCAAGAGGTAAAATGACCAAGTTGAGCGTTAATTGTGTGTCCTGATGAGGTTCGATTTTCCACGAAAGGGAAAATAGGGAAAATGAGTGAAATGAAGTGAAATGTGGACAAATTCATGTGTCCCAATGGAGGTCAATTCTCCACTGGGGACAAAATGATAGAAAATAACTAGATTTATTTGTCCAGATGTGGTTCGAATTCCCCCTAAAAGGTACTTTGATGGAATTTGATATGATTTTGATGGGAATTGAGTCCCAATGAAGGACGAATTTCCACTAGGGGATATTCTTACATGAAATGATCAAATTTGTTTGTCCAAATGGCCATCAATTTTCCCTTGGAGTGGATTTGTGAGTGAAAATGAGTTAAGTGATGGAATTTATTTGTCCATATTAGGGTCAATTTTCCCCTCAAGGTTATAATGTGCAAAGTTGGGTGAATTTAAGTGATAATTGTGTCTCCCCATGAGGTTCAATTTTCCCAAAGTGGATGAAGATTTAAATTCAAGTGAATTTTTAAGGTAAATGTGTCCCAATTGGCATCAATTTCCCTTTACCACATATATTTAATGATCAAGCAAGGTGAAAGGTGCCAAGTGTTGAAATCCCAATGCATATTGATTTTCAACTTGGCTGGTAAAGGCAAATTTTATCCCACATTGGCTGTGTGGTGACTTTACAAGGTGAAAACATGAATAAACACACAGTCCAGCGCCTTACATTATATTATATTGTGACTGATCTGACAGTTAGAGAGCTGGAAGAACACAAAGGGAGGTTCGCTACAGCTGGAGGAAGAATGATTTTGTCCAAAACCCATTGTGGTGCCATTGTTGAGAGAGTTTAAACATTTAGAGGTGGCACCATTGTCGGTTGAAGACATTTTTCCCAGCAGTGACAACATTCCCAGCCACCATTGATTTGCATTCTATTGTTCCCAGCCCTTGTTCGCTGTTCCAAATCATTGTTCCAGCCATTGTTTGTGCCCAGGCATGTTCATTTCCAGCTAATTGGGGCAAAATCGCACCAAGTATATGTGGTGCCATGATTATTGACTGATCTCGGCCATTGAAAGTTCATTTGCAGAGGTGTTTTCAGATTGTATACTCAGAAAATCAGACCTGGAACTACATTTTTTAAATCATAACTCTCCATTTTCTGAGTTTGCCAGGGTATCTTCAGACTTATTTATAGCGATCAGACTTGTCTTAAGTCTGAAATTCAGGTATTCTAGAAGGCGATATGCCACATTTGGTCAAAATTCACACATTTTACAGAGTTCATATTATACATTGTTCAAATTTCTGATTTTGAGCTCACAAATTTAAAAAATTTTAAAAATCAGAACCTAGGAAATTTCTGAAAATGAATTATTAAAGCTATTTTACCATGATATTAACTTCCAGCTTCGTACGTGTACCATGTCTAAGGAAGGGATATCAACAAGGAAGACTCAATTGAAGATCGTGCAAGAAGGTTACTATCCGGAGTCGCAAACAACATCCCGATGGAAGAAGATTGGAGATACCAACATGGAGTACCTGGACATGAAGCGGATGAGACAGAGAATGTTTGGAATGAAGAATCATCTTCCATCCACTTTGGCAGCTAATATCATGAAGAGTGGAATTTACCACACAGCTGGTTTTCCACCATCCATTCGGTACAGTGAGCTCGTAGTTGAGTGTGCGAATGTAATGTCCCCTTTTGGGATTGCCCTAAATCTTGCTCTTGTAAATATCAAAGTCTGCTAATTTTCACCCTAATTTATTCTGATATTAGTTATTGATCCATTGACTTTCTTGTCTTCTTTGATCTTATGGATGGTTCCTCCAATTCCCCCTTCTCAATTGAATTAATCTCCTCTTTATATCTTCATTTGTGGGAAGTCACACCTAGTCATAAGAAATGAATCATCACTCTTCATTGCTGCCCTTTGAGAATAATAAATTATTCTTCAAATTGATCTCCCTTGGATGTCCTCAAATGAGACTTTCTCCTTTTTATATACTCCAATGTGAGGGAGAGGTCACAACTCTTCATCATGTATGCCCCTTTGGCAAGAGACACACCCTTTCCACCATTAGCACCCTTTGAAAGAGTGCAACTCTTCATTATTTCTGCCTTTTGAAAGGCACTCAACCTTTCACATTCAGATCTGCAATTCTTATTTATATCAGATCTGCACTTCTGATTCCCCAAATTATCCCCTCAAATGAGGTTCTCTTCTCCCTTTTATATCTCATGTTTGAGGGAGTCGCAACTTTTCATTTCATGTCTTTAACCATTCATTAACTTAATTAAAATTTAATTATATTTAATTGTATTCCTTTATATTTTAATATTAATTGTATTATTATCATTTATCAATAAATTGTATTTCAAAGTGGGGAGATTACAGCCCGCCCCACTCAAGATTGCTTGTCCTTGAGCAATGATCAATTTAACTGAATTTTCCCAATGCAAGGATTCCTAACTAACCCCTGAAGATTTTTAATCTTAAGACAAGTTCTCTCTCATCAATTGTAATCGTAAGAACTAAGTTTTGTTGTTTCCCTGAGAAAACAAAGGTGAAATCCTCATTCTTGAAAAGAGGATTAGAAGCATGACACACATGTAAGATCTTAATAGCAATATTCTTTCCTAAATAAACTCATCTTTCTAGGTCAACAAAAAAAATAGAATTCACAATGATAGAAATCAGTAATCATAAATATTCATGTAGTATATATGCCCAACACGGAGTATACACATAAAACATGGAGCATACACATGAAAACATGAAGTAGACACGTGGATATATTCAGTCACAAGCATACACATGTAGATATAGTTTACTTGGCCCACAACAAGCAAGAACGTCCAACTAGGACCAAATCCATCCCTTGGGCCAATTAATCTATCATTTTACCCACAAGAGGCAAGAGCGTCCTGTAGATGTGTTCTTTACGCACATGCGAACACAGAATAAAATACCCAAAAGTATCTTATCCTCTCTTGAACAAAGTTACTCAAGCGTTGAAGATTGGCTTAAGGATCGTTTGAAACAACTCCAAGGTTCTGGTATGTCGGGTCACAACGTGTAGATAAGCACAATTGGTCATTGTGAATACTGTTTCGTCAAGGGGCCTTTTACACAAGAAGAGATTTCATGAAGCACTTTGCGAATGATATGCGATGAAGTTCTTTCCTACTACTACTGAATTTGTGTCAAACAAATGGCAAAAGATGAGGGTTTAGAGAGGTTCTAAGCTATCCTAGGAATGAATGGATGAGGATGACATTAGTGAAACTCTACTAGTCTTAGCTTCGCCATACAAGAACAACTCCACCAAAACTAGTGCAATCTTCTAAGGATGCTTTAAGACTTTTCAGATTGTTAATAAACATTAAACACCATCACTCGAATGCATACCCATGATTAAGTAACGATTGAACTCAAGCCCTTTTAATGATTCCAGCTGACCACACAAGGCGCACTTACAATCAGCAAGAGGCTAGTGGTATGGATTATGAGTTTCACAATAGATCAAGTACAACATTCCATCATTCAATCTAAACACTTAAACTAATATCAAAGATTGATTTGAGAGGATAAAGAACCATGCAAGAAGCTTCAAAGATTGAATAGAAACACCATAACTTCAATGTTTTATTAATCCAAAAGCCAAACAACAACAATTCTTCAAGTCCTTCTCTTATCACTCTTGAATTCTATCTCTAATATCTAATCTCTCTCTTACTTACTAATTTTCTAATCAAAATCCCTATTTTCTCTATTAACCTTTACAAATGAAATGAGTGGAGTTTATATAATACTCCCAAATACAATGAAGGGCCAAGATCGAATGGAGATCAAGGGCCAAGATTTTGCCACCTAAACCCTAATTAGGATTTGATACAAATAAAACCCTATCTAGATAGACATCATCATGGAAACAACCAATGAGAAAATAGCATGTGTTGACACAGAAATCGAGGAAGCATCCTCCAATGAGAAAATGAACTGCCAAGTAGGATCATAACAAACTGTCTTCTAGAATCTTGTTTCCTTTCTCACGTTCCTTTCTGGCATATTCAATGAATCTAGTCACTATGCCATCTATCTCTGTCATCGAGATCTCAGGTAGAGATTTCAACTGTTCTTCCATGTGCATGACTTCATCGAAAGCTTTGACAATGCCATTCTCCCATTCAGGTTCGAGTTCTTGAGTCTTGCTGGCTAATACCACGAACTCAAGCATATCATCTAATTGTCCTTTGGTGATCATTCCATCAGTCCCATGGAAGATAACTCTTATTCTTTCCTCAAACTCTCTAGCTTCTATAATAGTCCCAGGATCAATCTTTCTTTCCAAAACAATTTGTGCTACTTCCACTATCTTATCATGAATTTGGTACATATCATCTTGAGCTTGATTGCATCCGTTTCCAATCTCCTCAAAAATGATCTTCTTTGTGCGAAGTAGACTACTCCATTGTAGAAAACTGGGGGTAGATCCTTCTCTTGTTATATTCTCTCTTGATAAAACTTCCTTGGATGTTTTCCTTATTACTTGCAGTATTGGAATGATGACATCTCTAGCATGAGCAAATGCTTCAAAGGCTTCTATGAGGACATGAGTTCTCCCAAGAACCTTTATAACTGTATCGAGTGTCTTCATTATGCCCTTCATGAACTTGCTAACTCTAGTATATGAATCTTCTATCCATGCATCCATCAACTGTGTGGAGTTCCTCATTTTCTCCATATGATCAACTAATTCTGGAGGAAGCAAAGGTGGTGGTGTAGTTGTTGGACTCTGATGTCTCAATGGTTCCTGAAATTGTTGAACATAATTCCTCCACTTACTTATCTCCTTTTCTAATCTTCTATTCTTTTCTATTTCAGCTCTCAACATATCATTAACTACCTTCAATGAATTAGTAGCATCACCTATAGCTTGCTCGGAGGTGAGTGGACCTAAATCAATAGTCTCCATATTATACTCATCTACTATGATCTCAGCTTCATACTTATCAACCTTTGGAGTAGCTATTTGCAACTTCCTTGATCCTGAATCATCTCTAATCACCTTGGACATCTTTGTAGCTTTCCTCTTCTCGGTGGCCTCTCGAGTGTAGCTTAATAGGCTTGCTATGTCATATGTTGGTTCTTCATCAACTACTATCACCTCTTGGGCTAGTATTTCTTTTAGACATTCCGAGATAGAGGATCTTCCTTCTTGAATTTGTGTTTCTTCATGAATTTGCTCATCTCTAGGTGGTGAGGTAGTCTCATCATTGTCCTCTTCTTCATTTCATTCGATCTCTTGGGTGTGATGAGTGAGATCCTCTTGCCCCTATGATGATTTCTCCTTTCCTTTATCATTGTGAACTGTGGATTTCGCTGATTCATTAGCTCCTTGACTCAACTCCTTCTCTATCTTTTGTTCTTCATGTCTTTCTCCCTGATTCAATTCTTCTTCATGTCTAGAGTAAGGATGACTTGAATTTGATTTGTGTTTCTTCCTTGAGGGCTCTTTTTCTCCACGATCTTCCTTTCTCTTCGAACCTCTTGAGTGAGATGGTTGAGGTGCACTCCCACTTACGCTCGCTTCATTCTCACCATCTGCCTTTTCTTCTAAGTGGAATGTCGTTGCTAAGTTTTGTTCTTTCAACTTCTGGTGTTGAATGTCTATCCATATGCGGGTGTATTCCAAAACTGGTTTCATCAACTCCTTCAAATCAACAACCTCCATATCAACCCATTTGAATTTGGTCTCTTTGTCTTCTTTGGCGTAGGCTGCTTGGAGATATTTGCCACCGTCCTGAACTTGATCGGCAACATGAAACAACTTGCATTTCTTTATAAAATCAAGAGATAGTCTGGAATACATCTTCTTCACTTCCACATCATCTTGAACGTTCATCCAATGGTCCTCTAGCTGCCACCGGTGTCCATATTTCTTTCCCAAGACTTTTTTTACATTATCATATGGATCAAAGCAATCTCTAGGCGTGAATGGCTTGAGTGAATGGAGTACCAACTCTCTCTCGGCATCTTCAACTACATGAATGGAAGGGCATACTTCAATAGAGTTTCCAAGAGTGATAGGAAAAGAAACACTGGTTTCATGCTTATGCCTATATGCCTTGACATATACCACCAATTGTCTCACCACCTCGAGTAACACCACTCTATTTGTTGGGTAGCGTGGCAACATGTATGGAGGAGAAGGACATCCTTGAACTCTGATATATGTGAATTTTGGTAACTGGATGAACCACGCACCATGTTGTTCTACCAATGCCTGTGCTTCTGGAGAGAGTCTTCGCTGCAATCCACCTCGAAGCATCCTTGTGATATGCATAGTGAATGCATTATTCACTCTCCTATAGTGTTGTTTTGGTGGATGATTAAACTGCAGACAACACTAATGCACCTTTATCTCTCCGGGTCTCCTTCCAACTACGCCCATGTACATAAGTCTTGGATACTCATAATTTCTTGCAAGGGAGTATATGAGGTAGGAGCTCATATAAAATGTTTTGGCGCGCATCAACCTCCTTAACTGTAGATCAATGTTGTTGCTGATGAGCCTCGCCCAATTGATTGCATTCTTGCCATGAGTGACAGTCTCCATGAAGTAGAACATCCAGTCCTCGAAATATGAAGCCTCGGGTGTATCAACCAATCGATGGAGTAGAGTGATGAAGTCTCTGAATTCATCATTGAAGTCCACTATATGTAGTTTATCGGGCCATCTGCTCCTACCACCTCTACTCTTCTTCAACCAAAACATGTCAATGATCTTTGCACAAGCATCTGGATCATCATCATAGGCGGACTTAGCTCCTTCCATGCTTATGTAGACCATGTCCTTAGGCTCAAGTAGATGAAATGTTTGACTGATTGCTGTCTCCGAGAGATATGTGAGCACTATTCCATCCTTCGCCACAATTCTTCTTGAGGTAGAGTCATAATGTTGAGCACATTCCACAATTAGCTCGTAGCATTGCACCGTGGGAAGAAAGCTAGCTGCATTTATGATCCCACTTTCAATCATCTTCTTGGCTGTAGCAGTAGGTTCACTTGTGTATGATGGGTGCTGGAATTTCTTGGTGTCAAACTTCCCGAGATTGGTGTCTCCTATTTTGCTCCAATGCTAAGTGATCCTGCTTTCGAATGCATCACTCTTCAAGTCTTCCTTGATGAGTGCATGATGGGAAATAGTTTTATTCGGTCTCGGAGCCGCCATCTTTCACCTTAATCAGACCTGTCTCTGATTTTGCATCAGTCTAAATGATGCGCTTACTTCTGATTTAAACTCAAAATATGATCGCTGATATGACTGCTGATGTCTAAGGGTTCGCTATATCCTTGAATTCACTCTAATTCCTTGCTATTGAAGGATGAAATTCGCCCTTCAATCAGCTAAAATTTGCCCTTGTAATGATGAAGTCACTGCTCATTTGGGGTGAATTTGCTGTTGAAGATGATGAATTTGCCTTCTTGCTGATACAATTTACTGATCTGCTCCTGAAGTTCACTAATTAGAGAGGTGAGTTTGTTTTAATTGATGTTTGAAATGATTGTTTGCTCTCTCTCTTATAGGCGATTGGAGAAGGGTTGTGTTTTTTCCCATTATAGGCCGACTTATTTAATTAAATTAAAACAATAAATTTCATTACGCTGACCGACACATCCTCTTCTTGTTTGAATTTTGAATTTTGTTAAGGGGTGCCAAAACAATGTTTAATTAATCTTTGAAGTGCCTTAGAACATTAAGCAAATTCGCTCATATACCCTCATTCTTGAAGTTCGTTCCTATGCATTAATTCTTGAAGTTCATTCATCCTCAAAATGTGAAATTCGCTCACGTACCTTAAGTTTTGAAGTTCCCTCATCTACCTCAATTTTTGAAGTTCGCTCATGGGGTTCAATTCTTGAAGTTCGCTCATATAGATCAAATCATGAAATTCGCTCATGTATGCCAAAACATGAAGTTCGCTGATGTAGTCCAATTTGTGAAGTTCGCTCATGTTATTGAGTTCGTGAAGTTCGCTCATGTGGTGGAGTTGATGAAGTTCGCTCACATCCCTCAAGTCATGAAGTTCACTCATCTCCCTCAATCCTTGAAATTCGCTCATATCCCTCAAGTCATGAAGTTTGCTCATGTACCCTCAAACACGAAGTTCGCTAATCTCCCTCAAGTCATGAAGTTCTCTCATCTCCCTCAAGTCATGAAGTTCTCTCATGTACCCCAAAAAATGAAGTTCGCTCATGTCCCTCAATCCTTGAAGTTCGCTCATCCTCTTGAGAACATGAAGTTTGCTCAAGTCATTGAGTTCGTGAAGTTTGTTTCAAATTGAATCAACTCAAGGTAAATAATTTCAAATCTCCTTCACTCTTCCATCATGAATTTCGCTCATCCACCTCAAGTCATGAAGTTTGCTCATATACCCTCAAACACGAAGTTCGCTCATATAGCTTAAGTTGTGAAGTTCGCTCATGTAGTTGGATCCTTGAAATTCGCTCATGTGTCTTCATTCTTGAAGTTCGCTTCTCTTACCAAGCACATGAAGTTAGATCCTATCATCTAGCACATGAAGCAACACTCGAACTTCGCCTTTGATCTTGCTCTTGAAACCACTCTTTCCTTAGTTTGTGAAATCCACTTCTATGTTGCTAAAGGTGAAATTCACTCATCTACCTCAAATTGTGAAGTTCGCTCATCTCCTCCAACTTGTGAAGTTCGCTCATCTCCTCCAACTTGTGAAATTCGCTCATATACCCTCAAACATGAAGTTCGCTTGTCTTTCTAAATTTGAAATCATTATCTTCTAAACATGTTGAGGCATCAAATCAACTTCCAGGAAATGATCTTTCTTGTTGTAGGTAAATGAAACAAATTTGCTCTTATCCTTCAACTCATGAAGTTCACTCATGTACCCCCAAACATGAAGTTCGCTCATGTAGGTTGAAACATGAAGTAAAACCTATTGAAGACTTGGAAACGAAGTAGATTTCAAATGAGCTTGTCTTCACTCATTTCATTATATGAATTCAATCCTTGGACTATCTCATTCAAATGCTCAAACTCATATTCACACATATACTCAAACAAGGCACTCGAAGGAAATTCGCTCTCCCATAGCCAAACCTGAAGTTCGCTCATCCACTTGAGAACATGAAGTTCACTCTCCTAAGGCTTTAACATGATGTCAAGGTTTCGGGGACTTGGAGAATGAGGTGAATTGAAATTGAACATTGCATATTCGTTCATCACCTTGTTTCATTTCGAACTTACAAGATAAGGTTTCTTGAAACAACTTTGGTTGAGCTCATGACTAAATCATCTAGACCCTATAAACTTACTCATTTCACTTGCGAGAAGGGGAGAGATTAGACTAAGAGGCTAGGACTTAAAAGAAGGGGGGGTCCCCATCTTGATGGGGCGATGTGTGAAAAGGTCACAACTCATCCAACTAGGACCAAACCATCTCTCGTAGTAACCAATCCACAACAAGCAAGAGCGTCCAACCAAGACCAGAACCATCTCTTGGGCCAATTCACTTTATCCACAAAAGGCAAGAGCTCCAATCAGGACCAAAACCATCTCTTGGGCCAATTTATTTTATCCAAAAGGGGTAGGAGCGTCCAACTAGGACCAAAACCATCTCTTGGGCCAATTCACTTTATCCACAAGAGGCAGGAATGTCCAACCAAGACCAGAACCATCTCTTGGGCCAATTCACTTTATCCAAAAGAGGCAAGAGCGTCCAACCAAGACCAAAATCATATCTTGGGCCAATTCACTTTATCCACAAGAGGCAAGAGCGTCCAACCAGGACCAGAACCATCTCTTGGGCCAATTCACTATATCCACAAGAGGCAGGAGCGTCCATCCAGAACGAGAACCATCTCTTGGGGTTATCATTATTCCATAATTCACAATAAATCTCTTCCACAAATCTGCTATAAAGTCATCCATAATTTGATCATAAGATTGTCATAAAGTATCCACAATCTCTTCTCAAGAGTCTGTTACAAACTCTTCATATACTTCACCTTAGATCTCCTTAATATTCTCTCTTAATCTAGTGTTTATATTATATACTTGATTGTCTTCTATTGCACAATACAAATATGTTTAACAATCTCTCGTATTGCCTTGCAATTGTCATTTAGTTGTTGCCATATTTTTGGACAAAGTTAATACATCCCTTCTCATTGATTAGAATGCATAAACATTTATCCTTACCCTACAGGCTGGCAAGATCAAGCTCTAATACCACTTGTAATGTCCCCTTGGTGTAGGAGCACCTAGTGAAATTCATGCCTCAAGAAGGCCATTTTGTGACAAAAACTTTGTGTTCTTGTTTTGATCATGTAATAAGGTCTTATTAGATCATTTTTTGTTGTTAGGAGTATAGGTTAAGTCATTAGATCATAGGGAATATCATAATCTGCAAAGTTGCAAAAGTTACTTTTTGTCAATGTTGTCATCAAAGGCCAAACGATTGTTTTGTTAATTGTAATTCAAAATATGGTTACCAACTGTTGGGAAAGGTTGGAAAAACAGATAAAATCCTTGCTCCATCGACCAAAACAGTTGGTTGGTGGATTTGATGTAGTTTGAAGAAGAAACAATCAATAAAGCATTTCAATTTTCTGCAATCTGAATTGGTTTTTGCTGCTCTTTTGCCTCAAACGTGCATGTACGGATTAATAGTGGTCTGAAACTGGTTGGACATGTGTATTGAATTACCCTACTTTTGCATCTGGTGGCATCAAATTTGCTTAAGATTTGAGGGAGTTATGGTCATTTTAATGACTACTATTTCTAGATTTTTCCAGTAGCAGTCCCGTTGCAGCATTTATTACTTCCCTGTACAGACGAATTGCACTCTCAGACCAGATGCATTTGAAAGTGCTCGGAGTCCCCTTTCATTTGGCACTGGTTTCATCCGATTTCATAACATTTTAAGCATTTTGTAGACGTTTTTCTGAAAACTGTCCAGGAACCCTAGTTCCAAGGGTTTGAAGAGAAAAAAATGTGAATAAAACCTCCATTCCACCTTTGTGAATTGCCAAAATTGGTGGAATGGAAGGGCTAAGGGTACTCCAGATGGGTTTTCAAGCATTTTTGCAGGAAGTGGAGTTTGGAGCACTTTTGAGGCAAAATTAGCCTAACATCACTATGTGTTGGGCCTAATGATCATAGGTAGAGTTGAGGGTTTGGTGTTTAACACTTGGATAGGGCGAGTAGATGTTGTAACCTGCACATTTAGACCTCATGTGATGTGTCTCAGCTTGTGGAGTTTGATGTGTCTCAGCTTGTGGAGTTGAGTTTTGCAGTTTGGCATTTGAATTGTTGGCACTTGCTTTGGAAAAGTGGCCTAATTAAGCCTAGTTGGCAAATTACCAGTAAAAAACAGAGGGATACTTTCTGAAACAACCCTTATCCAAGTTGATATGTTGTAGATGAGCCAAAAGGGTATTCATAAATGCCCTTTTTTTGTCTTGATTTTGTCCGTACAAAAAGTTATGCCTGAAAAACCCTCAGAGTAGGGCTACTAGGAATTTAGCCTAGTTATGAAGCAACCCACCATGAAACTTGCTAGAGGCCTATACAAGTGCATGGAAGGTGTTTGTCTTGATGCCCCAAGATGTTTTAAAAGTCTACCCTTGAGGTATTGAATCATTTGGAAGCATACACCAAGTTTGTGTCCAAACTGGTCTATGTCTAAGAGGCCTAGTGAGGAAGATAGGTGAGTTGGGAGAAAGATCTCCACTTTGGGGTCTTGTGTGCCTTAGTAGGTGATTGATTCAAGTTGTTTTGTGAATTTGGTGACCTACTCTGCATCACCCCTTTTGGGATTGCCCTGAATCTTGCTCTTGTGAATATCAAAGTCTGCTAATTTTTACCCTTATTAATTATGATATAAGATATTGATCCATTGACTTTCAAGTCTTCTTTGATCTTATGGATGGTTCCTCCAATTCCCCCTTCTCAATTGAATTAATCTCTTCTTTATATCTTCATTTGTGGGAAGTCACACCTCTTCATAAGAAATGAGTCATCACTCTTCATTGCTGCCCATTGAGAATATTAAATTATTCTTCAAATTGATCTCCCTTGGATGTGCTCAAATGAGACTTTCTCCTTTTTATATCCTCCAATGTGAGGGAGAGGTCACACCTCTTCATCATGTATGTCCCTTTGGCAAGAGACACACCCTTTCCACCATTAGCACCCTTTGAAAGAGTGCAACTCTTCATTATTTCTGCCTTTTGAAAGGCACACAACCTTTCACATTCAGATCTGCACTTCTTATTTATATCAGATCTGCACTTCTGATTCCCCAAATTATCCCCTCAAATGAGGTTCTCTTCTCCCTTTTATATCTCATGTTTGAGGGAGTCACAACTTTTCATGTCATGTCTTTGACCATTCATTAAATTAATTAAAATTTAAATATATTTAATTGTATTCTTTTATATTTTTATTTTTATTTTATTATTATCATTTATCAATAAATTGTATTTCAAGGTGGGGACATTACAGCGAAGTATTATGATCCACAAACCAGAATGATCAAATCACCTAAGGAGTTAGTGCTTGCATACTTAGTTGAGAAGTCAATTGGGGAGGTATTTGGAATCCCTAGATATACAGACATGCATGAGAGAACTAAGGAAGAGACTCAGGCTAAATTTGAAAGAAGATCGGAGTCATGGTTGACAGTTATCAACTTTATTGAAGAGACAGCAGGAGGAATAGTTATGATCAACTAGGCGAAGATTATAAGTGATAACTTAGGCATCCAGTTGAGACGTTTGGAAAGAACGAAGACATTCAATATGACTTCCTATCTTATCTACATGCTTGCCAGACATATTGTGTACAAAGGATTGATATGCAAGGGCGAATTTGGGAATGGGCCTAGACAATACAGAGTGTACGAGTGTTATCCGCAACTCCACCTGCATGAGATTGAACATTATAGAAGGGTGAACGATGCTTTCACCATGTACATCACAAGATTGCTGCAAGGTGGAATACATAAACGATTGTCTAAGGAGGTAATGAAACTTATTGAGAAGTACGGATCATGGTGTATCCAATTTCCTACCTTCACATACCTAAAGATTCAGAGATTCACTTCAGAACCATACAAACTTCCTAGGTATCCAACAAATAAGATCGTATTACTTGAGGTACTGAGGCAGCTCCTAGAGTATGATTTCATCCAAAAGGCGAAGCACGGGCAGGGGATAACTTTTCCTATCACACTTGGGAAGATGATGGAGGTATGCCACACCGCAACAGCAATAGAAACAGTTAACCAAGAATTGGAATTCTTTCATCTTGGAATCTATAGAGGCAGGGATCGATTTGACCCATTTCAGAGAATTGTAACAATTAAAGGAGGGAATTTTATACACAAAATTGACATCGAAGACTATTGGGCCAATCTCATGGATGAGTTAGCAGTTAGAAGGAAGATGCAGTCTCGGATGTCAGTGGACTTCATAAGGAAGTGTAACTTCTCCATTCTAGATCAAGTGCAACATGATGGGGATTACATCCATTTGCAATACGCAACGGAGAAAGACAAGCCTATCTCGTTGCCTAGTTAGATACAACCTGAGTTGGTAGGTTTGAATATTTTGATGAGAGATGTAAATGATTACTCCAGGGAATGGGTAGACAAGTACATTACTGAGTTGAGAAAACTAAAGGTCACTCTAACCTATGAGAAGATGAGAAATGAGGAGTCCTCTCTCAATGACAATGAAAGGAAAATACGCAATGTTAGAACACACAATGATAAGGAGAGTCAGGCTCCCAAAAGAACGAAAGGTATGCCTGGAGCATCACAAGCGAAAGGCAAGGAGGTTGTTAGCCAAGAGTCAAGGAACAAGAAACATAAGTCTAACGCTCCTCAATCTACCATGAGTTCCTCGTCCATGAAGGAGAATGATATGACAGAGAAGGGCAATGAGTCCGAAAAGGGTTCCGATACGGAAATCCTACCAGAGAATGATCAAAATTTGCATGCTACAGCACAATTGGCACCACATGAAGATGATGAAGAGCAGCCAGGATCTCCCACAGTTCAACTTGACATTGATTTGGGCAATAATGTGGTAGATTTGACTAAGGAGAAAGATATGGAAGATGATGTTATTTCAGCCTTGAGAGGACTTGATCAAGATCTACACCTCGAAGATGGGATCTACAATTCCCAATTGGTTGTTGAGCAACATGGAGAAAAAGAAAGTGATAAGAGGCGCAGCCCATAGAAGATATTGATGACTTCATAACCAGGATTTGTAAGGAAAAGGAAAAGAAAAAGGTGAAGATGTTCTCTAGGATTACTAGAGACGATATAGGAGCACACATTGCACAAGTGGCTGTCTCGACAGGTGATAAGACTCGAAATGTGATCACTCCTATGGATTATCAGGTTACCACAATTGACCTTGGACCTACTACAAAGAAACAAGTGTTTTAGGAGCTTGATGACACTGTCAAGGCAACTGAAGCACGGTTAGACAAAACTATTGAAAAGAAAGAGATGCTTGACAGTAAGAACAAGAGACTCAAGGAATATTGAAACTCAAGGAATATTGAAGATATGAATTCTCTAAGGCGTGAGGATCCTACCTTTGTTTCACCGATTGCTATTACTCATGGATCCCCCTTTGATCATGAGGCATACATATCAGGAAGTTGGGAAATGGATAGAGAATGTTTCAAGACAAACAAATGATTTCCTAGCTCACTTTGTCCAAGCATTTGATAAGACAGCAATGCTCATATTCAGGATGCAGTACTTGGAAGGAGTGTGGGAAGATTTCCAACCAGTGCAAGAAAAGACTATTCCTTGCCTCAAGGTGTTGAGGCAGATTCCTACTTCTACAATCTTTATGATTTCCATGGTTGGTATTGTTCCTTGGCCATGCGGAAGTCAATGTATAATCATGCAAAGCAAGAGTGCATAGATATGGAAGGATCAATTCAAGAGATACAATCCAAGATCCTTACATCTATTGAAGAGTTATTGGGACAAGATGTCCACACTTCCAGCAGTTTGAACTTGGAAGAATTGAAAGAAAAGATGAGGTTTATTAACTTCAAACAGTTGGAATCCATTCGGAAGAATCAGCTAGATGACTTGGTTTCTCTCATGATTCACATCAACAACTTGCAAAAGCTTATGTCGGATTGAGAAAGCATTTTTTATGCTTGCTCAAATGCCTTGGATGTGATCGATATGCAGCAGGAAGGTCTACCCAGTGTTACGATGGAGGAACTCAACTCAGTCCTAGCTAGATTCATTGAGTATGCAGCTAGAGAGAGGAATGCAGGCCGAAATGTTCTAGAAGATTCCCTACTTAATGACTAGGCGCCATCCCATTGGACCTCCTTTTTTTAATTCCAACTTTTGATGTAAACCCTAATCAGGGCAATGTTGGCATGATCTTGGCCCTTGATTCTAAATGAATCTCAGCCATTCATTTCAGTTGGAGACTCTATATAAACCTCATTCCTCTCATTTGTAAGAGAGAGATTTTTGAGAATTGAAGCCTATATGCTGCAAGTTTGAATCTAATCATTGAAGTTTAGTGATTTTATTGGGATTTTGAAGAATTTGTGGTTATCATTGCCTCCAAAATTTAGATTAGAATTTGTTTTCAAGTATTTTAGTTGAATGAAAGAAATTGTTGAATGCATTTGAATAAAATTCATTTAATCCATACCACTAGCTTCTTGTTGATTGTATGTTCGCCTTGCGTGGTCAACTGGAATTTAAATTGAACTTAACTTCAATTTGTGTTTGCTCATTGATATGCATCCAATTGATGGTGTCTATGTGGTCTAGTATGAATTTGAACATCTATAAATTTACCATAGATGATTGCACTAAGCTTGCGTTGAGTTGTTCTTTGATGGCAATACCTAGCCTAGTTGAATTTCATTAAATCATTCACTATCTCTTGCATTCTAGGTTTAAGATAGGATTAGAATAGAATTTCTAAACCCTTCCTCTCTTGCATTTTATTTAAAATCTTTGTTAGGAATAGATTGAGAACTCAAACTGCAAAATCTTAAGTCATTTGAAATCATCGGCAAACCAACTCCTATTCATGATAAGTTTGAAATCTTAAGAACAATTGTGTAAGTCCCCAAGTGAAAACAGCAATTCACATCAAACCATTGAGTTACCCACATGTCAAGAAATGGTCGTAGAAACCTTAGAATTGTCTTAGTGGATCAGACATTTAGCATCTGAGGTGATTTTGCTCAAGAGAGGGTAAAATACTTTGGTATTTTATTTTGTGTTCGAAGTGCCTAAAAAACACATCAACAGGTCTCCAGTCCCAAGGCCCCACTAGTTATAAGAATCTCTTGTCACATAAGGAACTTGATTGCAATGAGGGAGTGATGAGGAATTAGAATCTAGTTCTTGAGTGTGTTGACTTAGACATTATTGGTGCCCAACTTGCCAAAAATCTCTTTAGATGAGGCAGCTTGTACAATAGATGGCTAGTGGAAGTAGCATTGTAACTCATTGTGGTTAAGTAATATTGATTTTGATGCTTTTGATGAAGAACAATATGAAGATTATTAATATTTATTGTAATTTTTATTGTGTATTGACATTTGACAAATCACTGAATTATGAATTTATAAGTATTTTCATTTTTGCAAATTATGAGGTACTTAAATATTTTGTTTATTAGCAATTATGAGTATAATATGTCTATGTATATGCACAGATGGAAGACTCGCTTGTCTTTTGCTCGACGAGTATTTACGCCAAAAACTCGCACAAAAACTCACAGAGTTGGGAAAAATTCACTGGTTTTTTAACAAAAACTCGGCTGCATAAAAAAAAAATGCCCAAACACGTCAAAAAATTTCAAATCAAAATATATACATGAAATATAACACTTAAGTATAAGAAAGGAAAAAGACTTATATACTTTAAGTTATAAGTTATGTATATATTGGCAGGATGTTTGAGAGTGGTTTCAGATCTCTCACAGTTATAATCCAAATTCTAGGTTTTAGAAGATCTTTGAAATTTCAGACTTGGTCAAATTTCAGTAATCAGTAGGCTCGTATCAGCATTCTCTCACTCTCTCTATCTCACTCACTTTATCTACCCTAAATTCTAGACCTATCTATCTCCCTATCACTCTTCCTCTATCCCCTCTCTCTACCACTCTCTATCTCACTCTCTCCTCTCCCCCGGGATCTAGACCTATCTCTCTACTTCTCTCCCTCTCACCCTCAAACCCCCACAAGGGGTGCTACCCTCAACCTCGTTTTGGCGAGGTGGAGGCACCACATGTAATGTCCCCTACCTGATCTATTTCAATATATTAAAATTGATTGATATTCTTCAATTAGTTATTAACAAGTGCTGATCTATTTTCCTCATTAGATGATTAATATCATTATTAATATAGATATCAGACCCTGCTACTACTTCAGTTTTAAGGAAGAAAGGTTTACGTATGTGTTGACGTGTATTTTGTACACTATCAAACACAGAATAAAATACCCAAGGGTACCTTATCCTCTCTTGAATAAAGCCTCTGATTGCTGAAGATGTCGCGAAAAAGGATCAATCAGGATGACTCCAAGGTTCTTCGATGTAGGATCTCTACATGTGGATAAGCTCTCTGTGGTATGATGTGATTTGTTGGAATCACAAGGGGACTTACACTTGATGCCTGAACTTCTGATTTGCTTTGAATATTGCTGGAACACAGGCTCTTACTAGCTTTGACATGAAAAAAGGAAAAAAAATGAGGGCGAGGAAAAGATCTAATCCTAACACTAAGAATGTAAGAGCAATGAATGATCTTTGATGAAATTCTAACTAAGTCTTGTTTTGACATCCCAGGACCATCTCCACAAGGTTAGTGCGATCTTCGAAGGAAAGCTTTATGATGTTCAAATCATCACTGCAGGCATAGACACCATCAGGTTGATGCATATCAATGAAGAAGCGACAATTGAAGTTAAGCTTAAGCTAAATGATTCCAGTTGACTACACAAGGCAAGTCTGCAATCAACAAACTGCTAGTAGTATGGATATACGAATTCCACCATCAATCAAGCACATTTCTTCCACTCATCTAATCATAAAATCAAACATGAAAAGTATAAAGACCATGCAAATTGTCGAATCGACCCATAAATTTCACCATTTCTTCAATGAAGTTACAAGTCTTTTACAACAACATCTTGGCAACAATCTTTGCCTTCTCTCTCTACTCTACTCTAATTGCTATTCTATCAACTAGCTAATCACCTTCTAACTACTCTCTATCTGTCTTCTAACTGCTTCCAACTATATTCTAAACCCCTTTACAAAATGAAATGCCAGGGCTTATATAGTGCCCTCAATACAATTCGATGGCTTAGATCAATTCGAGATCGATGGCCAAGATTCAACAATGAAAACCCTAATTAGGGTTTGTTACAACCATTACATAACATTTAATGCTTGACCAATGATAAAATTGTATTGCTTGGACACATGTCTTCTCTAGAAAATTCCACCAATGGATAGCTGGGGTAGGTACATCGGAGTTTGTGCCACCTTCCATGAGTTAGGTACATTGAATCTGGAAATGCTGAGGTGGACCACACTGACTGGAGAAGTGATGACTAGGATGCCACCTCGTCTGACACTTGTAACTTGGTAAATATTCAACTTGATGTTGTTGAGAAGCTAGCTTTAATTAATTCATCTGGAACTATCTGCTTCTTCAACGAACCCTTGTTCTAACTTCTTGTGTCCTTGATGTGCAGGATGATTGATGTACCTCGCCTTGGAATACTGGATTGGAGAAGTCGCCCTTGATGACGTTAGTCCAAAAAGGCCGTCCTTGTCGATGCTAGGCTGGAGGAGGTTGCCCTTGTCCTTGCTTGATCGTCCTTGATGAGAACCTGCCGACTTGTAGATCCTCCGGGCTTTAGAGTCGCCATCTTGATACCTACACAACATTTCACAATTAATAATATATCTTGAAGTGTAGAAAGGAAGATTCAAGATTCTAATTTAGGAAACTTCATGATAAATCTTGAGTTATCATTTCCTAATTTAGGATTTTCAAAGCAAAATTTAAATCCTCAAAAATGGTGCCAAGGTGATTACGCCATACCTTCACTTGGGAATTAATTCTAAAAAATGATGCAAAAATAGGAGAATTCGCTAGGCAAAATGTAGATTAAGACTCCCTTTAGCAAAATGCGCCCCCTTTAGTCTTCACAAGCATCAACTCCACCACCTTTAGTCTTCAACACTTGAGGAAAATTCACTCCAAATAGGCCAGCTTTCGCACTTCTTCTTTGCCCTCCAAATCGCACTTTGAAATAATGAGTGAATGATTTGAATAATGAACAAACACACCCAAATATATAGAGCGCTCACCATTTTACCTCCCCATAGGCCGACTTGATAAAATAGGCTCTGAAATAAATAAAATTGAAAAAAAGAAGAGGCCGACTTGATAAAAAAAATGATACCTCAAGCGCTCCATCTTTTTTAATTTTAATTTCACAAAAATTAATTTTAAATGCCTTTATAATAGAAATTCGATTTTTTTTTTTTGAGGCTAAAAATTAATTTATTAAATGCCAATTTAACTAATTTTTTTAAATATTTCGAAGTTGATGATTTTGGCATTTCATGCGATTTGGAGGATATTAACGCCCAAGTAGAAAATAGTGAATGCCAATAACTTCGCTCTGGTCCCTTGGAGAGGGACAGGAGCCCCTTTTCACTTTTGTCCTCAATCCTTCATTTTTTAATTGCCAATTCACGTTGTGGGGCTAGCAATGATCCCTTTCATCCCTTCAGTGCATGTTCAACTCGTTTTTTGCAAGGCAAAATTGATGTTCTAGAGATTTTCGCGCTGGTCCTTCAGTGAGGGACAGGAGCGCCTTTTGCATTTGGCCTAGGATCATCAAGTTTTTGGAGTCAAACCTTTGTTCATCATGATTTAGAAGACCTTTCCAATCTTGCTCAACTTTGCCTTAGCATAATCTCGGAGGGAAATTGTTGATTTTATAAAAATCGCCCTGGTCCTTTAGTGAGGGACAGGAGCGCCTTTTGCATCCATTGCACAAATTCTTGATCATATCAACCTCAAGGCATTTTAAACATCATTTCAAATTCGCGCCTTGGCTTAGATTTGTCCAAACTTGGCGAGAAGGACTGGATATTAGGTTTTTCACCCTGGTCCCTTGGTGAGGGACAGGAGCGATTTTGCAAATCCAAGCTTATCCGTCCTTTGTTAGCCTTCCAAATTATATTCAACAGATAAATCATGTTTTCCTTGGTCTCTTCAAATCATAAAATTGTCTTGATCCTGCAAGAACAGTGCAAATTTGAAATTCAAGCTCCGGTCCTTCAGTGAGGGACAGGAGCGAATTTTGTCTTCTAGGCCAAAATGCTTCACTTTTCACCATGAAATGTCTTGACTAAGGAAGATATCATCTTGTTACATGCCATGAATAAGAGTTCAAGTCTAAGAAAGGTCTAAAAATGTGTATATAAAGAAAATCGCTCTAGTCCCTTGGTGAGGGACAGGAGCGCTTTTACCTTTGTAGACAAAAACTCCATCATTTCATTGTCCTTGATCAAGTCTGGATGCTCTATCATGCTCATTTCGTCCTTCACCGTGCCTTTGATGTTTCAATCTGACCAAACAAGGCCAGGAATGACTCAAATAAGCCTTTTCGCCCTGGACCCTTGGTGAGGGATAGGAGCGCTTTGCCTTGGTCCCTTGGAGAGGGACAGGAGTGAAATTCGCTCTGGATCCTCAGTGAAGGATAGGAGCGAAATTTGACTTTTTGAACTCTCTATCAGGATAATTTTTATGGAATATAACATTTAAGTATAAGTGACTTATACTTTAAGTTATATTCCATATATACTTTCAGGATGTTTGAGAGTGGTTTCAGACCTCCAGGAGTTATATTGCAAAATCTAGTTTTTTGAGGTTTTTCAGTTTCCAGACTTAGTCAAATTTCAGGATCAGGACATTCCAGACTTAGCCAAATTTCAGGATCAGGACTTTCAGACTTAGCCAAATTTTCAGGATCAGGACTTCACTCCAGCAGGACCTGCTATCCTATTGATCTCCCCGACAGCACTCAAAAATGCAAAAGCCAACTGACAAAACCCTAAAAGACCTAAAAAAAAAAACCCTAAAAAGCAAAAAAACAGGGGTCCCCATTTGCAATGGGGCGATGTGTGAAAACGTCACAACAGTATGTTAACAAAGCACTTAAAGACCAACTACAATAGGTTCCCTCAAAGTTTACAGATCCAAGCCCTTACCTATCTTGGGTCTATACCCTCAAGGCTTATGGGTCGTTGATCCCCACCCTATCTTGGGACTTAACCTATTGCTTGGATTTAGCCTGCCCCTCTTTGGAACATCTCATCCCCATCTTCTTAAATACTGACAGTAATAACATGATTTAGACTATAAGTACACTAACTTCTCATGTATTATGAATATACATGATATTAAGTATGACTGTCATACATATTGTAGTTTATAACAATATTATTACTAGATTCTGCATAACAGCTTTATCAGGCTTCATATACTAAGCATACATATTAAGCACAACCCCATGCATACCACCAAGAACAAGGATGTTACTGCCTGTAACTTGATAACAATTCTGATCTGATCTGATCAATGGTGATGTCACTAGATGCTTTTGATTCCTTACCTTTATATCTCAATTTGAGGGAGAGGTCACACCTCTTCATCATGTATGCCCTTTGGCAAGAGACATACCCTTTCACCATTACCACCCTTTGAAAGAGTGCAACTCTTCATTATTTCTACCCTTTGAAAGGGACACAGCCTTTCGTAATCAGATCTGCACTTATTATTTAAATCAGATTTGCACTTCTCATTTCCAATTTATCCTCCCTCTCAAATGAGGTTCTCTTCTCCCTTTTATATCTCATTGTTGAGGGAGTCGCAACTTTTCCTTTCATGTCTTTTGAATTTTCATTAACTTAATTAATTTTTAATTAATCATATTTAATTATATTATTTTATATTTTAATTTAATTTTTAATGTTTTAATTTTATTATTATCATTTATTATTAAACTCTATTTCAAAGTGGGGACATTACACCACATCAGACTCCTAGGCCTAGATCCTCTAGTTCTACCCCTCCCCTATTTCTCACTAGAGCTAGGAAGAGGAATATGTAAAATGTTTTGATGTAGTAATTAATTTTAGTTTTACAAAAACAATTTGCTATTTCATTTTGTCTCGGCCTATTAGCCATCAACATTCCACATGAGGATGCCATTTTGTTTCTAATTTGCATTTGAATCAATCAAATATATCTAGACTCGGTTTGTTTCTTTTGTGTACACATTTATTGATTCATTGGATGCATCTCCTCATTGAATTTTGCAAAAAAAATGCATTTCTAATTAAATTTAAGCAATTTTTTTAGTTGTCGAACTTTTGCCAAGTTTTCTTTTCGAACCTTGGTGAGTTTTTGCTCTTGGCAAAAAGTTCAACTATATGTATATGTACACACACACGTGTATCCAAACTCATACCCAAGGAAAAAAAAAATGTCGTACCATTAAACTCGTACCCACACCTGTACCAAGATCGATAACTTAGCTTATAAGTATCATTATGTTTCATTCAAAAGTTGTTATGCACAAGTCAAGCTTTTCAATACTTGCAAGATTTGGATATTGAGATAACCACCTAAGATCAAGGAGCTTCACTGAAAGGACAAAAGAGACGCAAAATGAGAACATAATACTAATCAATCAAATGATGCAAATGATACAAGATTATAGATTGCTCAAGCAAGAGCACGAGGTGGCTATTTGTAGGATATACCACCAAGATTTGAATGTACAACCAATGTAGAATAAAGATGTCATCACATGTGCACACATCTCCACCATATTGGAGGTAAAAATCAAATGATGCAAGTATAACCTGTTGAAATAGTAGCTAGCTCGGATACCTATCTATTGTATTTTAATGTTGTCAATGACAATTAAAATACACATGTATTATCTATTATGTAAATCGAATTTTGGGCTGGACCCAATCATGTAGCGTGAAAAAATTAATTGTAACTTGTAGCGAATTGATCTTCAATCTAGCAATTCAAGTCCTCAAGGTTGGCGATGTGATTCTTAAGGTCAGCGAACATCTTCCTTGAAGGCAGCAAATACTTCTTAGTGACAGCAGTCATCATTAAAGATCAGCGAATCATTCTTGAAGGCTGCCAACATCACTCCAAGATCAGCGAACCTCATTTCTGGGACAGCAACAGTTGTATTTCAGATAAGTTCATCACTTCAACTTGCCCTAGGTTAATCATTGTGATTAGGTTGTTGTCAAACAGTGAATCTCATAGTAAAATTATATTGGTGTTACATAATAAAGATCTGAGATTAGTGGCTAGGTTTTTCACCTCCAAGAGGGAGGTTTTCCCAAGGTATCTGTGTGATTTGTATTTGTTCTTCATTGCATTCTGATCTCTATTGTTTATTGTTTAAATCTGATTGCTAAAATTAACATGGTATCAGAGCTTTAGGTTCATTCTAAATAATCAGTTTATTAGTTGTCCTTCACTTTCAGTTTGCTGTTAGTTTTGCAAGATGGTTACAGGTCTGAAAGTAGAGGACGGACTTGAAGGTGCCCTAAATTTTACATCATGGAAGGTCCGTTACAGTTTGTGAAAGATAAGGATCTGACTGAGCCTTCGGATCTGGATGAGCTAAAGCAATTCAAGAAGTCTACTGTGAATCAGAAAGTTCAACAGCAATGTATGCTTGACAAATTAAAGACATCGATGGGACGATAGCAAGAATAAGATTTCAGGTGCTCCCATTCCTCTATTCTCAATTGTAGGGTCCACCTGGTTGGAGATTTGCATCTGATTACCTTATTGTTATTAGTGTCTTATCTAGTGAACAATTTTCTCTTGCTTGTTAACTACTTCATCTGAGGGTGCTTTCATATGTCAGTTTGTGCACTTGTTTTCAGATCTTAGTATTGCCTAACTTTCTTCCTAAGGTTTGGAACAATCACCCTAGGTTGAGCTTTGTTCTTCTCTTAAGAATTCGTTCTAATCCAGTTTGAACGATTGAAGTTAGTTATGCCCTACTCTCTATTTTAAGTATGTTTATCTCTCAACCTGTTCGATATGGTTTGGTATGAATATGTAATGATCCGAATTGATGCATTGATCTAAATACATCCTTGGCACTTAAGACTTCAGCATGTGTATTCAGATATAAATCTAGGAGTATTATGATAGATATAACAGCAAGCACAAATAGAAAGATGAATAAATTTATCGGAGATTCAGAAACATGGAACCTCAGTCATTGGTGTGATAGACATCCTACTTAGTATCTATGCCCAATGTTGACCTTACTATCTTCATATTATGATTTGATCCTTTATGATACTTGCTACATAGTTCTGATGCACAGTATTCTATCTAAGTCTTGAAATACCATAGACTGGCAATATCCTTTTGACAATCTTGGCATATGTTGTCAATGGTGGAAGTCTAGATAAGTTACTTTACATGTTAATTCATTCTATTGGGATATTTAATCATGTTAATGCTTCTCTTCAAGAGTTTCTTGAATTACCATGCCTTCAAGCTTAAGAGGGAGCTTGGTTTCTTCACTTGAAGGTATGCATTGATCATAATGATTGTGCTATAGGTCCATTTCGTAAAAGTGAAGTAGGGAAAAGATTGGCATTTCTCATCTTTGATTTATGGCTGCCTTCCTTGATTGATTCGTATATTATGCAATCTTCATGAGACTTAATTACCACAATTTTAAATTAAGAATCATGAGGGAGTTCCATATGAAAGTTTTTGAAAATATGAAGCTAGATGTGTTGCTCATAGTTGGATGGAAACATTTGCTCTTGCTGCTAGATATACTAATATTAGAACCACTATAGCTAATGCTGCAGGCTAGAAGTTAGATATAAAGACTGTTTTATTAATGTTGTCTATATTGAATAACTAGAAGGTTATGAGAATCAAGATAGAGAATCTCATGTGTGCAGATTAAAGAAAAGCTCTTTACGGCCTCAAGCAAACTTCTTGAGCTTAGTATGAGAATATTGTCAGGTATTTGATTAGTTTAGGATCTTGCAAGAATGATGTTGATTCTAACTTTAAAAGTATTCAATAGTGAACTGCTAATTCTGTTTCTTATATATATGTGAATGACTTATTTCTAACTGTTGGAGATAGTGTCATCATTAGATATAAGAAAGAATTATCCACTAAATTTGGAATGAAGGATCTAGGCCTAATGCATTATTGTTTAGGACTAGAAGTATGGCAAAGATCTTATCCTTGATCGAGAAAATATGTCATTGATATGATGGATTGTAAATCTATGTCTACTCCTATGGAAACTAACTTAAAGAAGTTGAGTATTTCTACAGCTAATTTTGATTTTGCAGATCCCTCAGAGTACAGGCAATTGATTGGATCCTTGATGTATCTAGTTAACACTAGACCAAATATTTGCTATGCAGTGAGTGCACTTAGCCAAATTCATGAACCAGCCAAAGCATGTTCACTTAGTGGCAGCCAAGCACATCCTGAGATACTTGCGTGGAACAGTTGGCTATGGGCTGAAGTATCCAATCAACACAGTGATCAATTTGAAAGGCTACTCTGATTCTGATTGGGCTGGAAGTGTTATTGACAAGAAAAGCACTTCAGGAATTTGTTTTAGCTTGGGTTCCGCTATGATCTCTTGGGCCAGTAGGAAACAGTCCTCAGTTGCATTGAGTACTGCAGAAGCTGAATACATTGCTTCAAGAGTGGCAACTAAAGAAGCAGTTTGGCTTCGCAAACTTCTTGCTAGGTTGTTTGGACAACCTTGGGAATCCACTGTTATTTATTGTGATAATCAGAGTTGTATTAAAAAAAAAGGTCTAATAATCTCGTGTTTCATGACAGGTCAAAACACGTGGAAACTCATTATCACTATGTTCGTGATATGGCACAAAGAGGTGCCATCCAGCTGAAATATATCAACACTGTTGAACAGGTTTCAAATGTTCTCACCAAGCCTCTAGCTCAAGTGAAGTTTGAGTACTTCAGAGAGAAGCTTGGAATCGTGGAGAACACAGCATTGATTGAGAGGGACTCTCAATCTTAGTGATGCAATTTAGACTGCATCTTCCACCCTCTACTGGCAATGCAAGGTGGAGGGAGTCACCCTCTGCGGGCAATGCAAGGTGACATTATATTCTTCTTTGGGAGAAGGCTGAGGTGTAAGACCTCTTCCACCCTCTGCGGGCAATGCAAGGTGACAGTGTATCCTTCTCTGGGAGAAGGCTAAGGTGTAGGACCTCTTCCACCCTCTGCGGGCAATGCAAGATGGACATCATGAAATGAGTTCATGATATTTATGTGTTTTATTGCAGGTATACTCTATGAAGCTTATGCATTCATTCTTGCAGGCAATGCAAGATGAAAGTCATGAATGGATCATGACAAGTGGCAGATATCCTCCCTAGCTAAGAGGGAGTGTTGAAATAGTAGCTAGCTCGCATACCTATCTATTGTATTTTAATGTTGTCAATGACAATTAAAATACACATGTATTATCTATTATGTAAATCGAATTTTGGGCTGGACCCAATCATGTAGCGTGGAGAAAATTAATTGAACTTGTAACGTGGTGACACTAATTATTGCATTGGGCTGGACCCAAACATATGTAATGTGTAGGCAATAAATGGAACTTAGGGCTGGGCCCAAACTCATGTAATGTGGTCATTATGCATTGTAAAACATGCTCCAAATTTGGGCGCTAAAATAAAATATGAAATTGTATCCTAGCCGACTTGAAGAAAATGTAAAAGATGAATCTTGTATATAACAAGATTCATCTTCGATCTCAATTCAATCATTCATAACTCAAGCAAATCTCTTAAATAGCGAATTCTGATTATGCAACACAGCGACATACTTTACTCTTCAAAGTCAGCAAATTGTCTTCAGCAAAGAGTTCTTCCAAGTGTAGCGAATTGATCTTCAATCTAGCAATTCAAGTCCTCGAGGTTGGCGATGTGATTCTTAAGGTCAGCGAACATCTTCCTTGAAGGCAGAGAATACTTCTTAGTGATAGCAGTCATCATTGAAGATCAGCGCATCATTCTTGAAGGCTGCCAACATCACTCCAAGATCAGCGAACCTCATTTCTGGGACAGCAACAGTTGTATTTAAGATAAGTTCATCACTTCAGCTTGCCCTAGGTTAATCACTGTGATTAGGTTGCTGTCAAACAGAGAATCTCATTGTAAAATTATATTGGTGTTACATAATAAAGATCTGAGATTAGTGGCTGGGTTTTTCACCTCCAAGAGGGAGGTTTTCCTAGGGTATCTGCGTGATTTGTATTTGTTCTTCATTGCATTCTGATCTCTGCTATTTATTGTTTAAATCTGATTGCTAAAATTAACATAACCTACCTAAGAAAGCATATCTTGTCCTTGGTGCATATAATGAAATAAAATAATTAACTAAATGCAAAAAAAATGCGCCAACACCCCCCAATAAGTAAAACTTAGATCAGTAGAAAAGATGGATAAATGTGTCTTGACATATATGTAGCCATGTTATGTACCCATATACAACATAATCCCCTCAAAAAAAGAGGATAAACCCCATAGGGAAAAACTCAACCCCAAGAGAGGATGAAGAAAGAAGATCTAGGTGAGCCCGATCCCCAGCTTTGCGCACCCCCAAAAGAATTGAGAAGTATAAAGCCCCGTGCAATGAAAATCTCACGCCCTTAAGAAAAATAAAGAGAAGAAGAGAGACCATGCACACCCCCACCCCCCCCCCCCTCTTTTAATGTATAGTCTCCTAGCCTAATTGAAGAAAGTGATAATTCAAAACCATATGGAAACAAATGAAGAACAAAAACCAAAGACAAAGAGAGAACAATTGTTGTGTAAGTATCATCAAAAAGGATATGAAAGTCCTAAATATTGTCCTCCAAAAATGAAAGAAGAGATTCTCAAAACAAACCTAAAAAATATGCCAAGCAGTAATCCCAAGGAGTTGTCTCTAGAAGATTATGAATGTCTTGTTAGACTCGACCATTTAAAGTCATGGATGAAACAACACTAGACTTGATGGAAGCAAGATCTCATTCAAGTCATATGACTACATTGCTCATCCATGAACGATTTGTCCATAGAAGTCATCTGAGTATGAACACTAGATGTATCTACCAATGATGGAATATAAGAGTCCTCAACCTCAAGATATTGACTCATGGATAATGAAGATGAACCCTCAAAATTTGTATTAGTCAAAAATGCCAAAGAATCAATGATGTCTCCATAGGAGGAACATCAAGAGAAGTCTGTATGTCATCACAATTGTTAAGCTCTTCCCATTCAGCAAGCACAATACCAATATCATGGTCATACAATTGAAAAACATATAGTAAACCAAGGCAATCCATAGCAAGAGCTTCTAGGAATGGAGATTCATTCGAGTCTTCGAACATCTTCCATATTCTAATCTAAGGGTCATGAGGAAAATCAATATGAGTGATGGCCATCATGGTGTCGATGCCGACAGAAATTAGAATCAAACCTAACATATGATCAATCTTGTCTTACTACAAATCCATCAATGCAAAGTACCTGATTTGGGAACAAGTCCATTGAGATAAGGCAAGAGATTAAGCCATCTAAAATGCTTCAAACTTATGTCTTGGCAAGACTTATAGTTCTCTCTGACAATTGCTTCTTTAGTCATCAACCAAAAAGTCAAAGGAATGAAGAATGTTGAAATCAAATCCAAAGAAACTTTGGAGAACACAGCTACTAGGAAGCAATCCAAGTTGAATTCAACAATCAATGCAAAAATTATTCAGGTAACAATAATGGCAATGCAGAAGCATGCAAGCACATGAGCAATCCTCATAAACCAAAAACAGACTAAGTGAAGAAGTGGCCTGCACAAGCCTTGTGCACACAATGGTGTAGTGATGTCTCAATAAAGCTTTGTGTGAAGCAGATCTTAGCACAGAAATTAAAAGCTTGTGTGCTGGGCCCAAATGTATTGAATGAAGGTCACCTAAACAAACAAAAGTCTTGTGCAATGGAGCAGCTCTCCGTGATGGTGCAATGGGTCACTCAATGGTCAGCAACATTTTCCATAATCATTCGCACTCACACACATTGTGTAATTCACATTTTCACCCAAAGCAAATAGTTTTAAAATAAGGTAATTTATTAATCATTTATTATAAGGTTTTTGTGCAATATTTAATACATTTAGATAAAGTAATTTACTTAATGTAATAATAGATAAGTTACTCACAAATTACATTAAAAACATAACAATATATTTATGCAGAAAATATATTCAAGAAGGAACTTTTATAAACATTAATGTACATCAATAATCAAATAGTAAAACATTAATAATAATAATATGCAACAGTGAAACATTAGGGCAATGACTATAAACAAAATTGATAAATACATATCTGTAAATCAAGGAGAGGCTGCTTTCTGGCACGCAAAGGATTAATTACAGGCCTAGGGTTTTCAGGCAAGGAAGCACTCTAGGAGGGCATGGTTCTTACAAAGAACCCCACATGCCTTCATGGCATGAAATAAACACAGCCCTGGCCAAGACACTCCCAAGTGTACGTTGTACCCCGAGTTGGACACACATTGTATGCCCCTTCTCCAATGCCCAATGCCCAACCACCAGACCTTAACTATCCCCTCTCTTGTGCTCCTTTCAATTTATCCTTCTATGTATTCTTCTCCTGTGCCTCCTCCCCCATTCTCTATTAATTTACGGGTTTTTAATAATACCCCACAGGTGGTTACAAAAGTCACACCCTTTCATTATAATTTACTGTTTCTTCATTACTTTGAAATTTATATATTCCTTTATTACAAATTCTTTCACGGGAAAAAGTCCCATAACACATTGCAAGGAAGAAATGTGGCACATCATCTCAAAGCAAATCACTATGGTGTAATGTCGCCACTTTGAAATAGCATTTAATAATAAATAATAATAATAAAATTAAAATACAAAAGAATAAAAAATTAAAACATAAATGAATATAATTAAATATAATTAAAATTTAATTAAGTTAATGAATGGTCAGAAAACATGAAATGGAAAGTTGTGACTTCCTCAAACATGGGATATAAAAGGAAAAAGAGAACCTCATTTGAGAGGGGAATATGGAAGGGAATGAGAAGTGCAGATCTGATTTAAATAAAATAAGTGCATGACCTTTTAAATGAGTGTCTTTTTTCCTAGAGATGTGTCTCCTCAATAAAATGGGATAATATAAAAGGATATGGAATGAAGAGAGGAAGAAGGATAGGGATTCAGGAAAAAAATGGAAAATAAGAAGAATAAACATTAAATCCATAAATCAGACTCAGACCTGACTGGAATATGAATAGAATAAGCATTCAATATTAAATAAGGAAATAAGGCAATAAGGGCAGACATCAGAGTCATTTGTGCAGATCTGATTCTGAGTATATCATCGAATATCACACAAATTACAATCATGGAAGCATCAATAAATAATAATTTTACAGCAGCAGCAATATCAAATCAGACAGTAGCATCAGATCAAACCAGAGCAAGGTTGCAAAACAGCAGATTGATAAACAGCCCTTCGAAGGAAGAGACTTCAGACTGAACTAGATTGCAACAGTCCTCTAACTCCATCAGATTATCATTATCTTCCTATATTCTTGGGTATAAATAATGTTTATATATATTTGTCAATTAATTACATATATATCTGCTATATATGTTGCTTTGTTTAATCAGTAATGTTTAAGTATATATTCCTATGAAAGAATATAGGATAGATATACTTGTCTGAAATCCCTCTTGTGGGAGAAGGCCTGAGGAGTAAGAGATAGGTGACAAGCAGGCTCGTAAGTAGGCCATCCTAGGATGACCTTAGTGACCCCTAGGACAAGAGGGCACTTACAAAGTCAAGGAACTCACTTACGACCTCCCCCAAATCTTGCGAGAGGGCATGTATCTTCAGGAAGATGAGAATAGGTATACATACAGTCAGAAATCCACCTTGCGAGAGAGGGCTTGAGGTGAAAGAGGAGGGTAGCGAGCGGGCTCATAAGTAGGCCGTCCTAGAGGGACAATTGTGGCCCAGGACAAAGAAGGCACATACAGAGTAAAGTGACCCCCCTTGCAACCTCCCCCCAACTCCACAAGATGGCAACTATTTGTAGGAAGACGAGACATGGTTGAGGAAAGTAGGTACAAGCCGCTAAGCAAGCAAGAGAACTCTGGCAAACATCCACTCTTGGGCTTAGTGTAGAAATGGCTTCAGGCAGACCCATCATGTCTCTTCCTCCAAACCCTAATATGCTTGTATAATATTATTGATAGTATATGAATATGATGTGATCTTGTCTAACCCTTATGTTGCTTATGTTATGATTGCAGGATTCAAATCCAGGATCACATTATTTATAAAAATATTTACTTGGTAAGATGTAACCCTAACCCTAATTTGTTGCAATTGTGATTCTAGGGCAAATTAGGAAGGGGACATTACATATGGTTAAAATAGTGTAAGGGAAGAGATACAAACCATTCAACTTCCATAACTATTTCTTGTACCTTTATCTATGGAGACGGAAATATTTGATCGTGACTGCTGCAGAGGTTGGTGGATGATCTTGTCAGTGAAACTTGGGAGGTTGGCAGCAAGGTGAGAATAAATTGAGCTTTTGCCTGAGAGAAGATTTGAGTTGCAGTGACCTGTCTTTTTTTATTGATGCCTCGTTTGGGATCATTATCTATCATTTGAAGACTGAAATAAAACATGATGTTTCATGCCTATTTGTGCATTTTTTCTTATTTGAATTATATTTGTTATGTTGGTTGTAATTAGGGCCAGCGGATTCCTATTGCCTTAGGCAACATTGGAATCCGCCCCCTTCATATAGGGCTAGGCCCATCACCACATGGCACTTAAGGTTTGCTCGCCACACACACTCAAATAAACACGCCTCCTTGATAGGGCCGACCCCATCAAGGTAAATTAAAAGGAAAGCAATAAAATGTTTAAAGTATAAAGGAGGCCGACATGTTTAGGGATCTATATGTCACCTATAAATGCAACACTTTCCTCTCATTTAGAACAATCAAGTTTTATATTGATAAAACAATCTTTGGTGAAGAGCGAAATTTATACCTATGCAGCGAACTTCCACATAGTGGCAGCGAACTTCAAGCAAGATCAAAGTCTTCCATAGTAGGCAGCGAACTTCCATATAGTGGCAGCGAACTTCATAAGGATTGCATTAGACTTCAACCAGCAAACAGCGAACCTCACATGTTGTAGCAGACCCAAATAGGAGGGTGCGAACTTGATCAAACAGCAGCAGACCTTACATTGAAGGCAGCAAACTCCCTTAGAGATAGCAGATCATCATACAACATTGAAGACTCCATTAAAGGGCTGTAATCAGATAAGGAGGACTGTAACCTAATTATTCCTCCCTCATGGTGGCTGTAAAACCAGATAAGTGTGTAATTTCCTGTTGAATTCTAAATCATAAATCAGATCTGAGGATCCTTTGGCTGGGTTTTTCCTCCTAGGAGGTTTTCCCAGGGTAACTATGCATTGTCTTTAGCATTTCATTTCCTTTATTATGCCTTAATTAATCTAAATCTACTTTTCTGAGTTTTATGCAATCTGAAAGTACTAAAATTAACATGGTATCAGAGCTAATTGGTGAGATTAATCTTCAGATTTAAAATTCAGTTCACTTTTATTTTCAGTTTGCTGTAGTTTTTGCAAATCAGGTCAATGGGGCTGAAAGTTGAAGATAGGCTTGATGGGAATCTAAATTTTACTGCATGGAAAGTTCGAATCAAGTTGGCTCTCGAGGAAGAAGACCTCCTCCAATTCATAGAAGAAAAAGAGCTAATTGTGCCATCGGATGCTGCCGAGTTAAAACAATTCAAAAGGGATGCTATCAAGGCCAGGAAGATCCTCATTGATTCAGTCAAAGATCACCTCGTCACCTCTATTGCCTCATTCACCACTACAAGGGAAATGTTCAGCCATCTTCAAGGTACATATGAAGTTAACAATCTTAGTAGGGCAATTACGTTAAGACAACAACTACTTAATATCAAAATGGCTAAAGAAGATTTTGTTATTTCCTACTTCATGAGAATTTCTGAACTTAAGAATCAGCTAGGATTAATTGGTCATAACATGGAAGACAAAGACCTTGTCATGATTGCCCTTAATGCCCTACCCTTCTCTTGGGAATCATTTATCCAAACCATAAGTGGCCGGTCTGAGCTACCTTCCCTTGATCGTCTTAAGAATGATTGCATCCAAGAAGAGTCTCGCCTCTTCACAAGAGGTCAATCCAAGAGCCCTCATGTAGATGAGCATCACATGCTTGCTGCCCAATGCAAGAAAAAGGGTAATTGGAAGCAACTTTATCCTAAAAGAAATAGGGAATCAAGACCTTTTAGTTCCCAACACCCTTGGAAGAAACCAAGAGATACTTCGCGTGTGCGATGCTTTAGATGTGACAAATTCGGTCACTATGCTAAGGAATGCCAGTTTAACCCTAACCAAAGTGAAGCTAATCTAAATGAAGTTTCAGAACACAATGATGACTTCCTATTCATATCTGCCCTATCTAGCAGTATTCCCTCAGATAGCAATACATGGTTGATTGACAGTGGTGCCTCCAGACACATCACAGGTTACTGTGACCACCTTTCAGGTCTTGTAGAAAAGGATACCAGTCTTCACGTGGTAATTGTTGATGACACTCGTTATTCGGTAAGAGGTTCTGGTTCTACTTCTCTAAATTTAGATTCTGGTATTTCATTACATCTCAGTGATATACTGTTTGTTCCTGGAATTAAAAGAAATCTAATTTCCATTTCTCCCCTAGAAGATAAAGGTTATCAAATTGCATTTTCTGAAGGAAAAGTTCTTGCTTGGTCTAAGAAAGCTAGTTTCAAATCTGCTCGTATAATTGGTCATAGATATGATAGTCTTTATAAGCTCTCTACTAACCCTATTCAAGCCCTCATTAATGAGGTCCCGGAATCCTGTGAACTATGGCATAGAAGACTTGGACATCTACATTACCAAGCTCTTCCATCACTTGAAAGGTTAGTCAAAGGTATGCCTAAACTCAGTCAAGTTCATGATAACATTTGTAAAGGTTGTGCTATTGGTAAGAATGTTAAAAGTCCATTTCACAAAAGCGAAAATAGAGCTAAAGACAAACTTGAACTTGTTCACTCTGATTTATGTGGTCCTATGTCTATGGCATCTCCTAGTGGATTTCTTTATTACATAATCTTCATAGATGACTTCTCTAGGAAAACTTGGATCTACTTTTTGAAAACTAAAGAATCTGATGAAGTGTTAAGTAAATTTAAAGAATTTAAAGCATTATCTGAAAACTCCTCTGGTAAAAGAATTAAATGTTTAAGATCTGACAATGGAGGTGAGTACACCTCTGGAAGCTTTCATGATTTTTGCGTTGAATCAGGAATTAAGAGGGAGTTTTGTGTTCCATACAATCCTCAACAAAATGGTGTCGCTGAAAGAAAGAATAGGACCATTGTGGAGGCTGCAAAGGCTATGATCCACGATCAAGACTTTCAGACTTTTCTATGGGCTGAGGCTTCTAGAACTGCAGTATGTATACAGAATAGATGTCCTCATCGTGCTCTAAAGAACATGACCCCAGAAGAAGCTTTCACAGGTTCCAAACCAGACATCAGTCATCTCAAAATCTTTGGAAGTCCCGTCTATGTTCATATACCTAAAGAAAAGCGATCAAAGTTGGAACCCTCCGGAAAGAAAGGCATGCTTGTCCGATACAGTGAATCCTCCAAGGCATTCAGGATCTACATCCCAGGTCAAAGGTACATTAAGGTAAGTAGGGATGTTACATTTGAAGAAGACATTGCTTTTAAGAAATCGAAAGGCTCTTGTGTTATTGATGAATCTAATGTTAATCAAAATACGAATGTTGATACTAACCCTGAGATTCGAAGGGAGCAAGTTGAACCTCCATCCCAAGAGGATCATGATGATCCTCCTGAGCCCATGAATCCCACTGACATTCCTAGTGACATTATCGTCTCCAAAAAGAGGCCACTTTGGGTAAGAAACACCATTCAAGAAGCAGAAAGATTTGTTGCTCCAAGTGGCACCTTTCGTGAATCTAAGAGACCTCAGGTATTTTCCAACTATGTTTCCTTAATGTGTAATCTCATTGAATCTGAACCTTGCAATGTTGAAGAAGCCCTAACTCATCATGCCTGGAAGCTTGCTATGGATGAAGAATATCAATCAATCATCAAGAATGATGTATGGGACCTTGTGCCTCGACCCAAAGGTAAATCCGTTGTTTCCTCTAAATGGTTGTTTAAAATTAAACATAATGCTGATGGTAGTATTGAAAAATATAAGGCTAGATTTGTAGCACGTGGTTTTTCCCAAAAGGAAGGCATAGATTATGAAGAAACATTTGCCCCTGTTGCTAGATATACCTCCATTAGAACGATCATTGCTATTGCTGCTGCTAAGGGTTGGAAACTACATCAGATGGATGTTAAGACTGTTTTTCTCAATGGTGTCATTGAGGAAGAAGTCTATATTGAGCAACCTAAGGGATATGAGATCCAGGATAGATTAACTCACGTGTGCAGGTTAAAGAAAGCTCTTTATGGTCTTAAACAAGCCCCTCGTGCTTGGTATGAAAGAATTGATAAATATTTGTTAAGTCTAGGCTTTCGTAAAAATGATGCTGACCCTAACATTTATCTTAAAATTGCAAATGATGAAATGTTGATTTTAGTTCTTTATGTGGATGACTTATTTCTTACTGGTAAAAATGAACTTATTATTGGATGCAAGAAAGATCTAGCTTCTGAATTTGAAATGAAAGATTTAGGTCTAATGCATTATTTTCTAGGTTTAGAAGTATGGCAAAGATCTAACGAAATCTTTCTAAGTCAAGGAAAGTATACTATTGACATTCTGAAAAGATTTAGGATGATGGATTGTAAGCCAATGTCTACTCCTATGGAATCTAACTTAAAGAAGTTGAGTATTTCTGCAGCTAACTCTGATTTTGCAGATCCATCCGAGTACCGACAGTTGATTGGATCTCTGATGTATCTAGTCAATACTAGACCAGACATATGTTTTGCTGTGAATGCTCTCAGCCAGTTCATGTGCCTACCCAAGCATGTTCACCTAGTTGCTGCCAAGCATATCCTAAGATATTTGCAAGGCACTATTGGTTTTGGGCTGAAGTATCCACTTAACACTCCAATAACCTTGGAAGGTTATTCTGATGCAGACTGGGCTGGAAGCGTCAAAGACAGGAAAAGTACCTCTGGTATTTGCTTTAGCTTGGGCTCTACAGTGATCTCTTGGGCTTGCAGAAAACAATCCTCAGTGGCATTGAGCACTGCTGAAGCTGAGTATATTGTTGCAAGTGTAGCTTCCAGAGAAGCAGTATGGCTTCGTAAGCTTCTTGCTGGCCTGTTTGGTCAGCCATGGGATCCTACAGTCATTCACTGTGATAACCAGAGTTGTATTAAAATGTCTAACAATCCAGTGTTTCATGACAAGTCAAAACATGTGGAAACTCATTTTCATTATGTTCGGGACATGGTGCAAAGAGGTGCCATTCAGCTGAAGTATGTCAACACTGATGAGCAGGTTGCAGATATTCTTACCAAGCCTCTAGCAAAAGTGAAGTTTGTGTACTTCAGGGATAGACTTGGTATTGTGGAAAATGAATCTCCAATTGAGAGGGAGTCTCTAGTGCAGTGATACTTTGTATTGTATAAATCCACCCTCTGTGGGCAATGTAAGGTGGTAATGTAAAACTTCTCAGGGAGAAGCATAATTCTTAAACCATCCTCTGCGGGCAATGTAAGATGGTGTTGTAAATGTTAACCACCCTCTGCGGGCAATGTAAGGTGGTATTGTAAACTTCTCAGGGAGAAGTGTGATTATTAACCATCCTCTGCGGGCAATGTAAAATGGTATTGTAAATGTTAACCACCCTCTGCGAGCAATGTAAGGTGGTATTGTAAACTTCTCAGGGAGAAGTATAAACTTAAACCATCCTTTGCGGGCAATGTAAGATGGTATTGTAACCTATGACCATCCTCTGCGGGCAATGTAAGATGGTAAGCAAAGGATCCTCTCCACCCTCTGTGAGTAATGCAAGGTGGATCTAGTCTATGCTTGTGTGCAAGCTGGAAGATTATGATTATGATTCTATTCCCTAATTAAGAGGGAGTGTTGGTTGTAATTAGGGCCAGCGGATTCCTATTGCCTTAGGCAACATTGGAATCCGCCCCCTTCATATAGGGCTAGGCCCATCACCACACGGCACTTGAGGTTTGCTCGCCACACACACTCAAATAAACACGCCTCCTTGATAAGGCCGACCCCATCAAGGTAAATTAAAAGAAAAGCAATAAAATGTTTAAAGTATAAAGGAGGCCGACATGTTTAGGGATCTATATGTCACCTATAAATGCAACACTTTCCTCTCATTTAGAACAATCAAGTTTTATGTTGATAAAACAATCTTTGGTGAAGAGCGAAATTTATACCTATGCAGCGAACTTCCACATAGTGGCAGCGAACTTCAAGCAAGATCAAAGTCTTCCCTAGTAGGCAGCAAACTTCCATATAGTGGCAGCGAACTTCATAAGGATTGCATTAGACTTCAACCAGCAAACAGCGAACCTCACATGTTGTAGCAGACCCAAATAGGAGGGTGCAAACTTGATCAAACAGCAGCAGACCTTACATTGAAGGCAGCGAACTCCCTTAGAGACAGCAGATCATCATACAACATTGAAGACTCCATTAAAGGGCTGTAATCAGATAAGGAGGACTGTAACCTAATTATTCCTCCCTCATGGTGGCTGTAAAACCAGATAAGTGTGTAATTTCCTGTTGAATTATAAATCATAAATCAGATCTGAGGATCCTTTGGCAGGGTTTTTCCTCCTAGGAGGTTTTCCCAGGGTAACTGTGCATTGTCTTTAGCATTTCATTTCCTTTATTATGCCTTAATTAATCTAAATCTAATTTTCTGAGTTTTATGCAATCTGAAAGTACTAAAATTAACAGTTATGTAACTCAAAGGGCTGCATGGTCTATTCCCTTACCAGAACTGCATCATATGCTCACATTTAGAAGCCCTTTTGGTGAGCAAATATTTTGTTGATCTGTTTCATCCTTTTGTACTCCCTATCTCTAGGGTTGTATGCTTTGTAATTTTGTTACCTTTTAGTAGGCATAAGTCTTTCATAGTCCATGAAGATGTTTCTAGTTTTTGGATTCAATTGCATTTGTTTTTTGTATCAACATTTTGGATCAGACTCAGTGATCCACCATCAAAATGAGGAGAAAATAGTCAGTACGATTACAAACTTAAATATCTAAATAAAAGTTCAGGGATAGAGTTGACAGAATGGAGCCCGTGTTGAAGGGCACACAAGGAACCAAAGAAAAGAGATAAATAACTAAACAAGTAATAGTCATCTAAGAACGATTGTAATAGTGGAGATTATAAACTACAAAGTTGGCTATTAATGATCGGTTTATCTCTAACTAAACAAGTAATAGTCATCTAAGAACACATATAATAGTCGAGATTATAAACTGCAAAGTTGGCTATTAATGATCGGTTCTTACTTTATTCTTTGGTAGTTTTTATCAATAAATCAATTATTTTTTTCTACTATAGATTGCAGTGATTTTGGGTTCCTCTTATCACAATAAATTTGCAAAGAAAAACCAAAACATCAAAGATTTGAAGGGATCGAGTCGACTGGGATGAGTTCAAGTAGCAGTTACATAATTTTAAAGGAGTTCCCATTGGAGGTGATTTATGACAGATGTAAGTCACCGGAGATTTTGACCCAAGACATAGCCTTCAGTGATGACATCTAAGCTTAAGGTAACCTACAAGAAGAATTTACTAGAGAGAAAAATTAAAAAATACAATGCAATTGAGAATGAAATAACTTACATGAAGGGTGCAGAGAGGCAAGAGATGCAGAGGAAGAGGATCGTAAGTAAAGGGAAGCAGCAGCCTTGTCGAAGAGGAGAGCTCTAACCCTGAGCTGCAAATGGATTTGGGCATTTGATTTATTTCCCTCTTTGTCTACATTAGACATGAAATTTTTCCATGCCGAAAAACTATTTAAGTACGGCGCCATTTGCATGTAATGAGAGTCTCCCAGCCATGCTCGCCAGCCCCCGTTGCTCTCTAACTTCTTCGCAAGCTCGTAACCGACGCCATCGTCTCCCAGCAGATCCATCGAAGTTACAGAGCCACCATAAATTCAAACTCAACAAGGAATAAACTTGATCCTGAAATAATTGGATCAAATCTGGCTTACCACAATAGGATTTTTTTCACCTTTGCTGTATCTAGATGCAAACAGTCAAAGCGCTATTTTGTTCGTGTGAGGGTTTCGATAAAGAGGTAAATAATAGAATATTAATTAAAAATTAAAATTATATTACGTATATCATTGGTTGGAAGTCTAATATTTATTGCAGCAAATGTTAAAAAATAATTTATGAATTTTTTATTTTATTGGAAGAAAATTATAAAGTTTATAATAAAGGAGAAATGGAAATGGATCTTTTCATAGCTTACATATGAAACGATCTATTTTTGGGACTATAGATGGCTTACAATATATGGCACATACTTCATGTAGAAGGCACCTAATACGCCCATCACTTAACTATATCAGTCTATAGATGGCTTACAATATATGGTACGTACTCTATGTAGAAGGCATCTAACTATGTTGGTCTATAGATGGCTTACAATATATGGCACTGCCTTGCATGGATACTTCATATAAAACTTACCTAACTATGTTGGTGTATAGATGGCTTACAATATATGTCATTGCCTTGCATGGATACTCCATATGGAAGGCACGTGACTATGTTGCAAATGAAGGTGTACATACCTTACCACTGGCACGATTCATAGAGGATGGAATAGTTAAGCATGATATTTATTGATTTAATGTCTAATATTTTTATTAATAATATACTAGTAGTTGTTGTGATTTTAAAGCTATGGATGTTGATCAAGAGTACTCACAAGTGAAAGAAATTATTCTTTAGATTTAAAAAATAGCAAATCATATGATGACACATCTCCATACCATAAAAAAATGAATTATCATGCAACTATTCTAATTTAATGTACAACTATTTGTCTACCTCCTTTTTGAGATATTTTTGGACACCTCAACAAAAGCACATTGAAGTGACATCATATTTGATGTTGTGGACATAAAACTTTGGTTATAAGGAAGGGTCTTGTCCAATAGTTGTAGAAATTGAGAGTGATTTGTGTATACACCTAAAAATGGTCTGAAGATAATTAATTGAATAAGCAATTATTTAATTAATCTCCCTCCCCAGTTTAATTAAATTCATCAACAATTTGATTAAATACCCCCTTTCCTCTACTTATTAATAAATCTAAGGATTTATTTAATAGGTTCATTTCAATAATCCCCTTTGATTAATTAATTCCCCCCATCAAATTCATTTCTTCTAAAATCATTTAATTAATTAAAACAAATCAAATTCATGAGTTGTTGAAATTAATTAGCCTTTTTACTATTATTTTAATTTTTAAATTCAAATTCTCCTAACTTTTAACCACCTAACCTAACCATTCCTAAACCTAACCCATTCCATTTACCCACATGTCCCCTTTCCTTGAACACTTTACCCTCTCATGAGCAAAGCTTTGTGACACTTGTCACTAAGTGTTCCCTTTCATCTAACCTCTTCTAGAATCTTTGTGACACTTGTCACTAAGTGTTCCCTTTCATCCAACCTCTTCTAGAAGCCTCTTAACACTTGTCACCATAGAGATGACAGATGTTCCCTTTAATCCAACCTCTTTGCCAACCTCCTCCAATTTCACCATTGATATCTTCAGACTTAATCTTGACCGTTGATTACTGCCACCTCACCCCTAGCCTTGGAAATCCTATAAATAGACCCCATTTTGGAGCAATAATCATCCCATCTCATTTGCATTCATGCATTGTTACTATAGGCATTTAGCTTCTAGTTTATCATTTTAGCAATGTTATCATGTTCAATTTTAGCTTAAATCTTAGCTTATTTCATAGCAATATCATAGAATCATGTAGCTTAATCATGCTATCATTGTTAGCTTATGTATCTTCATCATTTAAATTCTCCATCTAAGTGTTGTCAAGTCACTGGAATTTGCATAACCTGATCTGAGAGCAAAATTCATACTAGCATTTACTAGGAGGAAATAGATCGATTAGCTATGGTTTTATCTTTCATTGATTAATTTTCTAACCATTTATTGTAATGATTTATTGAGTGTTTTGTGTTGCAGTTGCAGTTATAACAAGTACACTTCACAAGCACAACATTTTGGCGCCCACTGTGGGGTTGGAGCCTCACATATATCTTTCTAATATCCTATCTAGTTCTCACAAATACAAATTTAACGCATTTGTAATCTTGATTCACGCCTGTCCTAACTCTTTTTTGCAGAACGATTGTCAAAGATATGCTTGTCAAAGACCAAATTCAAAACAAATCAATGACTACTGATGGATCTATTTTGCAGGTTGCCTAAAAGAATTCAACAAAACTTTGTGTATTCCTTAATGTTTTTTTAGGCACACTTGATTTTTGGCTAAAAATGAACAATCATGTATTTTGTGTTTTTGATGATAGGCGAGCATGCTCTCACCTTTCTTAGGTGATCAGAAAGCTAAACTCATCTTTTGCTTTCATTAGTGCATATCTTTAGCAAGCCTACCCTCTCGAGGAGCTAAAAACTCTTAAAGCCATTACGGTCGGTGTGAGGGGAACGACTTGAGTGGGAACGGCTAACATTAAGTAATCCAACCCACTATAAAATAAATATAATTTGATGAAAATCAAGTCAATGGCAATGCTTGGGAATAGCTCTCCTTCGTACCTTCGAGTATATCAAACCTTGGTTTTCAAGGCTGGGAGACCTCTTAATTGAGTTTATACCCCGACGCGCCGAACTGGTCCCTTACTAGTTCCGGTTAAAATAGAAGCTACCCTATTCACCTCTAAAAGGGTGATAATCTTTGTGCAAAAGAGATAGTAACTCTCCCAAGACACTTTCCATATCGTGCCCCCATTAGCGTTTGGAGTTGGATAATACGACGTTGAGAATCCATTGCGTGATGCTCAGCGGCCGTATTCTGATTAGCTATTGGGTGTGTACCTAAGTCAACAAGCAAAGGTTTTCATTCTTAGCCAATTTCCTTGGGGTTTAGCATGCTTGGAGTCACTTATCATATCATGTGTTTGTTGTGTATTCATCCCTACGTTGAAAAAAAATTCGGACATCTAAAACTGGTAAACAAGCAAAATATCAAAATTCACTAATCAAAATTCGGCAAAACAAACTTTTTTTTATCTTTGTCCTATTATATGCCGTACGAGTTAAGTTCTCAGTTGTACAATTCAAGTGATTTGTTCATACGAGGAATTTGTTTTGTTGTATGGTTCATAAAGTTTTGTCGTATGAGTCTCTGCTTTTTCAAAGGAAAATTTTGATTTGTCGTTTGGTCTTGTATCTTTTGTCGTTTGGGGTTGTGTATTGTGTTTTACGAGTCTCTATTTTTTGCTAGTCTAGAGCTGTGTCTTGCATGACTTTTTCAGGTCTGTCATTTTGCTCGATCAATTTTTAGTATTCATAAACATATGTTATCTGTCATTCGATGCTTAAATTGTCTTCTTGGTTTGCTTGGTCAAATTATCATCCGTCAAAATTAGACTTTAGAACATATACACCTCGAGATTTTCAAGTGCTCACCCTCAACAAGTTCAAAATCTAAACATCTTAAAGTGCATTATCACCTTCTCTGGTAAACTGATCACTCAAACATAGTTTCTCATCGGGATCTATTATCCTCTATCACGAAACTGAAACGTTTGGTCAGGACAATCTTGTCCCACATCGTAGGATATATCATTCCTACTGGACTTGGTTTTATCAAATCATCATCATTGCACTCCTAAACTAAAGATCTAAAAACTTGCAAACTTTTAAACACTTGAATCATCTTTTCATGTCCTATCATTCTAGCATATTTACCTTGACAGTTGATCACTTATCAAAACAACATTTGGACAATCGAACCCTTGAAACGAAAACAAGAACATTTGAAATAGCTGAAAATCATATCAACATGGCATACCAAAGCAAAATACAAGTAACAAGCCAACATATCAGAGAAATCAAACAAGTCCAAAATCAAAATCCAACTATGTTAAAACCTCATAAGGATTCAAATACATCTCAAAAGAAAGGTGGCTCTTTTAAGCACCTCTTAAAGAGATCCCTAAAGGATTTGGCTAAAGAAGATCACAATCACACACCTATGTCTAGCAATGGCTCATTCCTCCATAAGCAAATTGACTCTCCAGAGGCATCTATTCCTACATCTTCTGAAAGCTTGCAAGAATCCTCCGTAGCATCATCACCAAAGAATATATCCAAAAATGAATTTCCCTAAGGGATATCCATAATTACCATCAAACCTATTTCAGATGATCCTATTCAAAGTTCATCTCCTTCATATCCAAGCATTAATTCATTGCAGCATCCCCATAACGCTCTCTTGCAAATAGAAGTCCTCATTCATAGAACACTTTTTAAACGTGTCGTGGTAGATGGGGGAGTTGGCTTGAACATTTGCTCTTTGAGCCTTGTTCGTGCTCTGGGATATTCAGAAAATGCAATTGATCCTCGAAAAAAAGGATAAAAATCAAAGTCTATGTTGAAGAAGAACATTACTCTAAAGAATTGTGGTGTTACCCGTGGGACCTTTGCAAAAAGACACAGCATGCCAAGTTCTAGACTTGGACCTACCATACAATATACTCTTGGGAGGACCATGGATTCAGGACATACAAGCTATTACATCAACATGTCATCAGTGCTTAAAATTTCCATACAATAGACAGGAAATCACAATATCAGCAGACTCAAATCCATTGCAGTGTAATAATCTGAAATTAGCTCAAGAGGTCAATGTTTCACATAATAGAGAGGCGACATCTTCAAGCACACAATCCAAAGATCAATCATTTGCATCAATTTTGTCAAACATGGAAAAACAAATGCAACTAAGAGACCGAGGGACCGAAGAATATTTGCTATCATGGAAAAACAAACAAGAGCAACTTGAAATTGAAAGAGAAGAAGATGTAGAAGTCGATGTAGTTCACATGTATGCAAAGAAAATGTTAGGAACTAGCCTGCTTGAATCAGAATCACATTCGGTTGACATGGACTTAACCAAGGACGATCAGGAGTTTCTTATGCGAGGTCATTCTGACGAGAGTATCATTCTAGACATGGAAATACCTATTGCAAGCAATGGCATCTCTATCATGACCCCTAATATCTTTGACATAATCCAACTTGAGGATCCTTTATCCTTAATCCCTCTTGAACCTATGGACTGGGAAAATGAAGGACATACTGTCATTGATTCCTTACCGAATGACCAAGCCATATCCTTATATCTTAATGAAATCAAACCCGCAACAACTTTCACTAGGGATTCCGCTAACGCATCTTCCAGTCAAGTGGATGTTAAATCTCCTAGTTGCAAAAATGAAAATCAAGAAAACAATATCAGGTTTAATGTTGAAAACCATATACTGGCAACATCAGACAAGGAAAAAGTAAAAATAAAGGACGCATCTAACGGTGAAAACCTCCTCGAGGTGCCGGAAGATGGGAGATTTGACACCTTACCTGAATTTTATCAAGAGAAGTCATCTATCTTGATCGAACCAGCAGAGGCAGTTTTCATTGGCACAATTGATCTATATCCAACAATCTCTCTATCAAAACTAGCAAGACATAAATATTTTGAATCCTCCAAAAGATGGCAAATCAATTTTACCTGGTCATATATAGACATTCCAAGGTTCGATCCATATCTTACAATACATCACCCGAATATTAGTCCAGGAGCATACATCAATAATAGAACACAACACGAATTAGGAGCAGGTATTTTATTCATTACACCACAAGGTCGTACAATCCCAAAAGCATGCAAATTAAGCTTTCCATGCACCAACAATATAGCCGAATATGAAGCTTTGGTTATAGGTATCAAAATGGCTATAGAATGGAACATTACACAACTACAAGTCTTTGGAGACTCTCAGCTCATCATCAATCAAAATAATGATGACTATCAAATAAAAGATGAAAAATTGATGCCTTATAAAAAGATGGTCGATGATATCAAGAAGTACTTTGTAAAAATAACTTTCCAGCAAATTCCAAGAAATGACAACAAAGCAACAGATGCCATGGCTACACTTGCTTCTCTCCTTCAGACACAAGAAAATCAACAGCGTTATGAATTCCTGGTGGAAGAATTGTTTTACCCTGCTCATAATTGTCCTAATTTCCAAACTATTTGTCACCTTGTTGGGCATGATTCCTCCCGCTATGGCCAAACTTACCCATACCTGAAAGACAATACCCTACACCCCGACTTATCGAAAAACCAAAAGAGAAACTTTATTCGCCAATCCTCCCATTTTACTATTGTAGCGGATACCCTATTTAAACGAGGTCTAGACGGTACTCTCTTAAGATGTCTCGAACAAGAAGAATCTGAGAAGGCCTTACATGAAGTCCATAACGACATTTGTGGCACTCATTCAAGTGGTCTTACCCTTTCGAAAAAAACTCATACGCTTGGGCTATTATTGGCCGACTATGGAGCAAAATTCTTTTCAGATAGCTAGAACATGTAAACAATGTTAGATCCATGGGAATTTGATCCATGCACCAGCACAAGAACTTCATGCTTTAGCAACATCTCGACCTTTTTGTCAATGGGGTCTTGATTTGGTAGGAAAGATAAATCCTTCTTCATCTAATGGTCACAAATTTATCCTTGTAGCTATAGAATATTTTACAAAATGGATTGAGGTTGTACCTCTCACAAAAATCACAGGAAAACAAATTGCTACATTTATCTTGAATTATATCATCTGTCACTATGGAATACCCATGACCATTATCACTGATAATGGGCGACCATTCAAAAATCAGGATGTACAAGAGCTATGTGAGAAGTTCAAAATCCAGCACAGATTCTCCACACTCTATTATCCACAGGGAAATGGGTAGGCAGAAGCATCTAACAAAACCATTCTAAAAATCGTTAAAAAGACAATGAATGATTCTAGAAGAGATTGGCATATTCAACTGAACTTTGCTCTATGGGCCTATCGTACTAGTATCCGCACACCAACAGGTGCCACACCTTTCTCTCTTGTATACAGATCAGAAGTAATATTGACAATCGAAGTAGAGATACCCTCTCTACGTGTATCACTAAAAGGTCTCATCCCGGATGAAGAACAACAAGTATCTAGACTACAAGAGTTAGAATTGATCCATGAACGAAGACAAAATACCTTTGATCATTTAAAGGTATATCAGCAAAGAATGTGTCAGAGTTATAATCATAAGGTTAAACCACGAGTCTTTCAAGTTGGAGAACTAGTATTAAAGGAAAATCCACGCAACCAAGCAGATCGAGAAAAGAAAGGAAAGTTAGTTAGGTCCATTTGTAGTCACAACAGTATTTGGATTGGGAGCATATCAGCTATCAACACAGGACAAAACCTATCAATAGCATGCATCTGAAAAAGTTTTATGTTTGAAAAAAGCAGAAAAATTCAAAAACAGTGAAAAAGCAGAAAAATTAAAAAATAGTGAAAAAAGCAGAAAAATATTCAAAAACAATGAAAAAGCAAAAAAATCAAAAATAGTGAAAAAACAGAAAAATTCAAAAACAGGGAAAAAGCAGAAAAATCAAAAACAGTGACAAATCAAAAAACAGTGAAAATAAAATAATAAATAAATCAAAAATCAAAAAAAGTGCAATAAAAACAGACGGTGAAAACCTGGCAAACAGGGACTATCTGTCTGCCAGCTCTTCCATCTATTAGTTCATGCATTTTTCCGCTTGCATCCATTCATTTTCTATTAGCGCTGACCATCATAAAGCCATTTGTACATACACAGGCATCCCAGGTGGCTTCTTGCCATGGTTTGGATCATTGGATATATGATAACGACTTTGTTTCTAGGCTTGGGGCAAAATCCTACACCTAGTTGGGGGCAAAACTCTTGATCATTTTGAGCTTAACCAAACAAGTAGAACAACAATTAGACAACTCTTATCAAGCGAAAACTGAGACACATCCAACATTGAACACGAGATCAAACTATCAACTATCAAGCTATCACAAAATCAATCTAAGCAAATCACGCACTTTTCAATGGATGATAACTCACATGCAGACTTTTGAGAGGCTTAAATTTAGAGCCCTTAACTATTAGGTCCTCTCCCATAGAAGAGTGTAAAGAAAAAAAATATTTTTACATAAAAAAATATTTAGGTTAATCAATTAGTCAATAATTAATATGTTTGATTGAATTAATAAAAATACAATAATAATTGAAAAAGTATCATGTAATGACATAGTACTTACCTTTAAAATATTGTAAAAATAGAATTTGCTTTGGATTATAATGTTGTATTGTGTGAATTAAAATTGTAACATTTAATATAATTTGAGGCA